>NC_086323.1:130928473-131247223 GCF_036172605.1 Pelobates fuscus
TCTGTCAGTGTGTGGGAAGCCCTGTTTTTTCTTGTGCCTGTCTCAAGAGATGATACGCCCTCAAACTATGATAGAAATGCCCAGCATTTGCTTACTACGGTTACTCCATAAATCTGAGGTGAAGTACACCCACTGAGTCTTTGCCATCTGCTCCTTCAAAAGCAGCACACATTAATGGTGATGGGACTATCTTTCTGATGAAAGTGAATCATGAGGGATGTACATATTGCAGAGCAAGGGCATGTATCAGTTGCTTAAAGTGCTTCCCTTCTATAATTTTTTGCCTAGTGTTTTGACAAAGAAATCCAACAAAATGTTCAATAATGGTCTGGGAATCTGCCTGTCCCTGTCATCTGGTGGCACTTGGTTCAACATCTTGTATGCTCTGCCTAAGGCTGGTATTAGTTTGTGCAGAATCTGCTACAGTACCAGTGGTCATGCTGCCTACACTAGTACTATCTCACTCTGCTTCATCCCCCAGTAATGCAGACTTGTTGTGTCTTTGCTGATGTTGGGTCATACCTTCACTAGTGAGATAATCCATCACTTTCCACCTACTCACTTCCTTACAACACAATTTACACTTTGCAATTCGCCTTTCTAGGAAGCTGTCATAATATTTGCAAACTTTGTTTCGGCAGATTATATTACCCTCAATCCTTCAGTTGTGGCTGATGAAGATGCATGTGGATTTACGTTAGTGGCAGTGGAAGATGTCCCAACATTTGCCTCTATACTAGCACTTGGTTTACTAATGATAATAGAAAGAGAGGGGATGGCATTAATTATATCACTGGGTGAATGTCAGGAATGGGGAAGCCCTAACATGCACACGTAAAGGAAACAGTAAAGGAAAACATACAGGCCCTGAGAGTTGCCAGACTAGTGTCTAAGACAGATAAAAGAATGACTTACGCAAGTAAAAGATTCTGGAGCTCAGTAGTTTGGAAATCAGAACTTTAAATCAGCCCCAGTTTGGCTGAATTTCATATATATAATATATATACACTGAACAAAATTATAAATGTAACACTTTTCTTTTTGCCCCCATTTTTCATGAGCTGAACTCAAAGATTTAAGACTTTTTCTATGTACACAAAAGGACTTTTTCTCTCAAATATTGTTCACAAATCTGTCTAAATCTGTGTTAGTGAGCACTTCTCCTTTGCCTAGATAATCCATCCACCTCACAGGTGTGGCATATCAAGATGCTGATTAGACAGCATGATGGGTCTCTACGCTCTGCCCGTGACCACCTCCTGTCCGTTGTCTGCACCCCTATGGCCAACTCGCGCTTGCAGGACTTCTCGCAGGTGGCTCCCTTCCTATGGAATAGCCTGCCCACCGCCATCAGACTCTCCCCTAGTCTTGCATCGTTTAAGAAGTGCCTTAAAACCCATCTCTTTAGGAAAGCTTATGGCCTCCAAGACTAACCCCTACCTCACATACCTGTCTCTTGCCCTCTCCTAAAGGGCAGCCCACCTTATTTGATTGCAAATTCCTGTCCTAATGTGTTTTACACCCCACCTCCTATAGAATGTAAGCTCGATTGAGCAGGGTCCTCTTCAACCTATTGTTCCTGTAAGTTTATTTGTAATTGTCCTATTTATAGTTAAATCCCCTCTCATAATATTGTAAAGCGCTACGGAATCTGTTGGCGCTATATAAATGGCAATAATAATAATAATAATAATGATTATTGCACAGGTGTGCCTTAGGCTGGCCACAATAAAAGGCCACTCTAAAATGTTTTATCACAGTTTTATCACACAACACAATGCCACAGATATCGCAAGTTTTGAGGGAACGTGCAATTGGCATGCTGACTGCAGGAAAGTCCACCAGAGCTGTTGCGCATGAATTGAATGTTCATTTCTCTACCATAAGAAGTCTCCAAAGGCGTTTCTGAGAATTTGGCAGTGCATCCAACCTGCTTTACAACCGCAGACCACGTGTAACCACACAAGCCCAGAACTTCCACATCCAGCATCTTCACCTCCAAGATCGTCTGGATCGGTTTGCATGACCAAAGAATTTCAGATGGCAGACAGTGTGTATGGTGTGATGTGGGTGAGCAATTTGCTGATGTCAAGGTTAAGGATTGAGTGGCCCAGGGTGGTAGTGGGGTTATCATATGGACAGGCGTATGTTATGGACAACTAATACAAGTGCATTTTATTGTTGGCATTTTGAATGCACAGAGATAACGTGATGAGATTCTGAGGCCCATTGTTATGCCATTCATCCATGACCATCACCTTATGTTGCAGCATGGTAATGCACGGCCCCATGTTGCAAGGATCTGTACACAATTCCTGGAAGCTCAAAACATCCCAGTTCTTGCATGGCCAGCTTACTCACTGGACATGTCACCCATTGAGCATGTTTGGGATGCTCTGGATCGGCGTATGCAACATGGTCGTAGATCGGTGTATGCAACATGGTTCTGGCAATATCCAGCAACTTCGCACAGCCATTGAAGAGGAGTGGACCAACATTCCAAAGGCCACAATCAACAGTCTGATCAACTCTATGTGAAGGAGATGTATTGCACTGCGTGAGGCAAATTGTAGTCACACCAGATACTGACTGGTTTTTGGACCCCCCCCCTTTCGGCCCTCCCCAATACAGTAAAACTACACATTTTAGAGTGGCATTTTTTATGGCCAGCCTAAGGCACACCTGTGCAATAATCATGCTGTCTAATCAGCATCTTGCTGTGCCACTCCTGTGAGGTGGATGGATTATCTCGGCAAAGGAGAAGTGCTCACTAACACAGATTTAAACAGATTTGTGAACAATATTTGAGAGAAAAAGGCCTTTTGTGTACACAGAAAAAGTCCTAAATCTTTGAGTTCAGCTCATGAAAAATGGGGGCAAAAACAAAAGTGTTGCGTTTATAATTTTGTTCAGTGTATGTGTATGTATGTATATATGTGTGTGTGTGTGTGTATGTGTATGCATGTATGTATATAAGACCAGTAAATATATTAGATAGCAAGCTATATATAATAGATGACATGCTCATTGACAGGCATTGAGGAATATTTACACCCAAGAGCTTGCAATCGTTTAGGTTCCATACATACTCTTTTTCTCCGTGGTGTGCAAAATGGTCCTTGAAATTATGACTCACCAGACAGCTAGCCCCTCTCGTATCTAGAAAATAAATCCCTTTAGTAGCAAAAGGTTGGAAAAGAAATAAAAGAAAAACATTTTACATTTAATCTGATACAGTGAAGTTTATTTCAGAGATTGCAAGAAAATAAACTCCAGTTGTATGACCTAGTATATATTAACCTAAAATCCCAGGAGGGCATTGATGTGCTGCAGAATAGTGGATTTGGAGGAAATACTGGAGAATAAGCAGGAAATAGAAAAACAAGTAATAAAGAAGCTAGATATTATTTTCAGACAGTAGCTAACGAAAAGCCAGTCCTCTTCTGTTTGTTTTTACATTTGTACAACGGTTACAAAGAGTTCACCTCGAGCTCACCTCTACTTTAATGAAATGCTGCAATATAACTGTGATCAGCCTCTGTAGCTGCCAGGAATGTTGCTTTGGCTGAAGTTGTTACCATTTAAAGCCCTTATACGTTACCTGCATTGTTACTTCCACTCTTTCTCTCAGAGAATGTAACCTTCACACTGCAGATGTAGAGACTGTGGAAATGAAATGCATTCTGCCTTATCCCAAACACTGTGTGCGGTGATGTGTCCAAACTCTCTTTGGTCTCTAGAGGTCCTTGAACAGAAGATGTTCTGGATTCCCTTGTTCTCTTAATAGATTCATACTCTCTGTGCACAGTCTCTGAGTTTCTTCATCTATTTTTGCCACCAATAAAAGAAAATTCCTTCACCTTTGGCAGTAAATTATTTTCTTTAACAAAGCAAAGATCGGAAATGAGAAATTATGGTTTGCCATTTGAGAGGAAAATACGGTGATAGGCTTAGAGGAATCCCTGGTATATATACAGAAAGGACTTTCTGTAGTATAGGACTCGTATAGGTGAGTGAACCGGAACAAAACATAATAGGACTCGAATAGATGAGTGAAAATTAGTGTTTATTATTACTCAAACCTTTTGACAAGCATAGCTTTTCTTTTTCTTTTTAAATTAAGTAGCCTTTGGGTATATTAATCTATAAATCATAGTTTTAAGTAAATAACGTATTTCAGTACATCCCCCATGCTCAATGAGGGCAGCTACCTTTAAATCACCTTTAGTGAGAAGCTCAGCTTATCCAGCCATAACCTCTTCATGTAACCAACAGTTAGTGTGCATTCACAAATCCAGATGTTATGCACAAGTAATGGACATATCACAATTGCACTTTATGGCAGTTTCAAGGGTATAACATTGTGCATAGTCGTGACAGATACATATCTCTTTTGACCAAATTGGTTTAAAGGAACACTACAATATCAGGAATACAAGCATATACCCTGGAGTCTCATGGTGGCAGTGGGGTTATGGTATGGGCAGACGTATGTTATGGACAACTAACACAGTTGTATTTTATTGATGGCATTTTGAATGCACAGAGATACCATGACGAGATCCTGAGGCCCATTGTTGTGCCATTCATCCATGACCATCACCTCTTGTTGCAGCATGATAATGCATGACAGCATGCAGCAAGGATCCGTACATAATTCCTGGAAGCTGAAAACATCCCAGATCTTGCATGGCCAGCATACTTACCAGACATGTCACCCATTGACAGGCCCTGCCAATATCCAGAAACTTTGCACAGTCTTTGCACAGCCAACATCCTACAGTCCACAATCAACAACCTGATGAGCTCTATGCGAAGGAGATGTGTTGGATTGCGTGAGGCAAATGGTTGTCACCAGGGCCGGACTGGGAAGAAAATTCGGCCCGGGCATTTTTTAATTACAGCGGCCCACTAAAAAGGGGGAGGGCCAGATAGGGTGTGTTTTGTCATCACCAATGACAAGCACGCCCCATCACAAAGTAAACATGTTGGTTCAATGCTCTTCCAAGGTAGACCATGCGCAGAGCTCTGCTGAAGAGCTCTGGCATGAGAAAAAGACCCTGTATTTGTTCTGCACAGCGCAAGCAAATTCAATAACATGCTTGCACTGTGTTTGCTTGAAATTTGTCTCTGGTGTCTCAATAGTTGCAAGCAAAAGCATATTGTACAGTGTGTGTGAGGGTGCTGTGTGTGTGTGTAAGGGTGATGTGTGTGTGCAAGAGGAGTGCAGTGTGTGTGTGTGTAAGGGGTGTAGTGTGTGTGTAAGGGGTGTAGTTTGTGTGCAAGAGGGGTGCAGTGTGTGTGTGTGTGTAAGCGGTGTAGTGTGTGTGTAAGGGGTGTAGTTTGTGTCCAAGAGGGGTGCAGTGTGTGTGTTTGTAAGGGGTGTAGTGTGTGTGCAAGAGGGTGCAGTGTGTGTGTGTGTGGGGGGGGGCTAGTGTGTGTGTGTGTGTGTGAGTGATGGGTGCTGTGTTTGCGTGAGGGTGCTATGTGGGTAAGGGTGCTGTGTGTGTGTGAGTGGGTGCTGTTTGCGTGAGGGTGCTATGTGCGTGTCAGGATCGGGACAGGGATCCAACACGCAGAGTACAAACAGTAGCCAGATACGTATACCGGACCTTAGAATGGCCGGACTAACGTAAGTAGTACAGTATAGAATGGTCAAAGACAAGCCGAGGTCGAGGGTAACAGAAGACAGGTAAGCGAGAGACAAGCCGAATCAAGGGTAACAGAGATAAGCAGAGTAAGGTAAAAAAGCCGGGTCAAAACCAAAAGGGATAATAGAAAACACAAGCACTGAGTGACTAGAACAAGCTAGAACCACGACAGGGCAATGAGCTAATGAAAGAAGCTCTGTTAAATACCCTGTTCAGAGCAGTAACCACGCCTCCAAGGCGTCCTGATTGGTCCTGCAGCCATTGACTGACAGGTTGTTCCGGGGGAGTGTCCTGATGACTACTTCCTGCCTAGATGCTGTAAAAGGCAGTCACTCCCTCGCCACCGGCCTAGCATGACCATCAGGGAGCCATCAGACCGTCTGGATGGAGGAACAGCTAAGTCTCTACCTCTTTCGAAGGTAGAGACAACAGGTACCCTGACAGTACCCCCCCTCTCAGATACGCCCACCGGGCGGAATGAACCGGGACGAGATGGGAAGCGAGAGTGATACGCCCTGCGGAGACGGGGAGCATGAACATCCTCCTGAGGTACCCAACTCCTCTCCTCAGGACCATATCCCTTCCAATCAACCAGATATTGTACTCTCCCCCGGGAGATTCGAGAATCAATAATAGAGTTAACCTCATACTCCTCCTGACCCTCCACCTGAACGGGGCGAGGAGGGGCTATTGTGGAGGAAAATCTGTTACATATGAGTGGTTTCAGCAATGAAACGTGAAACGAGTTCGGGATGCGTAAGGTATTAGGAAGAGCTAAACGATACGCAACTGGATTGATACGGGTCAGCACCCTGTAGGGTCCAATATAACGAGGAGCGAACTTCATGGAGGGCACTTTTAAACGGATGTTCCTCGTGCTCAGCCATACCCTATCACCTGGAACAAAGACCGGAGCCGCCCTTCTACGTTTATCAGCGTGTTTCTTGACCAACATAGAGTTGTGCACAAGGATTTGTCGAGTTTGATCCCACAACTTCCTCAAATTGGCAACATGAACATCAACCGACGGCACCCCCTGGGAAGGGGAATCCGAAGGAAGAATAGACGGATGAAAACCATAATTCATGAAGAAGGGGCTTGAATGAGTAGAATCGCAAACGAGATTGTTGTGTGCAAACTCCGCCCAAGGAATCAAACCGACCCAATCATCCTGGTGTTCAGAAACAAAGCATCGTAAATATTGTTCAATTTTCTGGTTGGTACGTTCAGCAGCTCCGTTAGACTGAGGATGATAGGCAGAAGAAAAGTTTAATTTAATACCAAGTTGAGAGCAGAAGGACCTCCAAAAGCGGGAAACAAATTGGGAGCCTCTGTCCGATACAATTTGAGAGGGTATCCCATGTAGGCGAAAAATCTCCTTAGCGAATATCTCTGCCAATTCGGGAGAAGACGGGAGTTTAGGCAGGGGAATGAAGTGTGCCATCTTAGTAAACCTGTCAACCACGGTGAGGATAACAGTCTGTCTTTTAGAGATGGGTAGATCGACAATAAAGTCCATGGCCAAACAGGACCATGGTTTTTCTGGAACCTCCAAGGGTTGCAGGAATCCACATGGAAGCGTATGGGGTTGTTTGGTTTTAGTACAAACTTCACATGCAGCGATGAACTCCTCAATATCCCTCCGTAAAGCAGGCCACCAGAAGTCCTTAGAGATCAACGCGTAAGTTTTGCGAATACCAGGATGTCCCGCCATCTTGCTATTATGTAAACACTGTAAAAGTTCCAGTTGAAGAGCAGGAGGAACGAAATGACGGCCCGCAGGAGTCTGTTTAGGTGCTAGATGTTGCAACTTAATGATCTCGGCCAGTAATGGAGAATGAATCCTGAGATTCGTATTAGCAATGATATTGCATTTCGGAACTATAGAAGAAAGAACTGGTTCAGGTACAGTAGAAGGTTCATATTGGCGAGATAATGCATCGGCTTTAGAGTTTTTAGAACCAGGTCTGTAAGTCAGTACATAATTGAAGTGAGTCAGGAATAAGGACCAACGAGCTTGTCTAGAGGATAAGCGCTTAGCCTCCCCAATATAGGACAAGTTTTTGTGGTCCGTCAAAATCGTAATAGGGTGTAGGGTCCCCTCCAACAAATGTCTCCACTCCTTTAAGGCTTTAATGACTGCTAACAGTTCCCTTTCCCCGATGTCATATCTGCTCTCAGGCCCAGAAAATTTCTTAGAGAAGAAACCACAAGGGTGTAACGGTTTATCCACCCCTAACCTTTGAGACAGAACAGCCCCAACTGCTGTCTCAGAGGCATCGACCTCGAGCAAGAAAGGCAGAGTCGTATCAGGATGGACTAGAATGGGAGCCGAGGCAAAAAGTTCCTTGAGAGTCTTGAAAGCACCCAGAGCTTCCTTAGACCAGAACTTAGTATCAGCCCCTTGTTTGGTCATATTGGTAATAGGCGCAATGATAGAGGAGTATCCTTTAATGAAGCGCCTATAGTAGTTGGAAAAACCAATAAACCTTTGGATAGCCTTGAGTCCTTTGGGCAAGGGCCAGTCTAAAATAGATTGAAGTTTTACAGGGTCCATTTTAAAACCCTCCCCAGAAATCACGTATCCAAGAAAGTCTACCTGAGACTGATCAAAACTGCACTTCTCCAATTTGCAATATAGACCATGTTGCAGCAGCTTGTGTAATACCTTTCTGACCTGTCTATGGTGAGTCTCAATCTCCTTAGAGTGTATTAGTATGTCGTCCAGGTAAACAATAACACAATCATGCTGAAACTCCCTAAGTACCTCATTAATCAAATCTTGAAATACTGCAGGAGCATTGCATAGTCCAAATGGCATAACAGTGTATTCGTAATGGCCATACCGGGTATTGAATGCCGTCATCCACTCGTGACCTTGCTGGATTCTCACCAAATTGTAAGCCCCTCTGAGATCTAACTTGGTGAAGATTTTGGAGCCCTTAAGACGATCAAATAACTCGGTAATCAGTGGGATAGGATAGGCATTTCTGACAGTTATTTTATTCAAGCCTCGGTAATCGATACAAGGTCTCAGCGTGCCATCCTTCTTCTTAATGAAAAAGAACCCAGCCCCGGCCGGAGAAGAAGACCTCCTGATGAATCCCTTTTCTAAATTCTCCCGAATATACTCCTCTAGAACCGAGTTTTCCTGAACAGACAAAGGATATACATGGCCCCTCGGAGGCATAGTGCCGGGTAGAAGCTTAATCTTACAGTCAAATGACCTGTGTGGAGGCAAAGAATCTGCATTCTTCTTGTCAAACACTGCCCTTAAGTCTAGGTAAAGGTCTGGTATTTGTCTTTCTGTGGTCTGAGTAGGATTCTCCGGTATGTTAATATTAGCTAATGGAGAAACCTTGCACAAACACCGATCCTGGCAGCCCTGGCCCCACGAGAGTATCTCTCCTAACTCCCAATCGATAATAGGGTTATGTTTTTTCAACCATGGGTACCCCAGAACTATGGGAACGGAAGGAGACGAAATGAGCAGAAGAGATAAATTCTCCACGTGTAGGATACCCACATTTAAATTAATGGGTATGGTCTCACGAAAGATAACAGGGTCTAGTAGTGGTCTACCATCTATGGCCTCAACGGCCAAAGGTGTCTCCCTTAGCTGGGATGGGAAATTGTTCTTACTAGCAAAGGCTTGGTCGATAAAATTCTCAGCAGCACCGGAATCTATCAATGCCATAGCCCTTACTACTTCCTTCCCCCAAGTTAAGGAAACTGGTAGCAGAAGCCTGTGATCTTTATAATCAGGAGTAGAGGACAAAATAGAAACACCCAAGGCCTGTCCTCTAGAGAGACTTAGGTGCGAGCGTTTCCCGGGCGGTTAGAACAGTTCGAGAGTAAATGACCCTTGGCTCCACAATACATACACAAACCCTCTCTTCTCCTGTACTGTCTTTCCTCCTCAGAGAGGCGGGTATACCCTATCTGCATAGGTTCAGTAAGCAAAGATATCGTGGAGTCAGGACTTGGAACAGCGGGAGCTAACCTAAAAGAAGGTCTCTGGTTCCTCTCTCGAGTGTTCTGTCTCTCTCTTAGACGTTCATCTATACGAGAGATGAACGAAATTAAATCCTCTAAATTCTCAGGGAGTTCTCTGGTAGCAACCTCATCAAGGATTACATCAGATAGGCCATTCAAAAATACATCCATATACGCCTGCTCATTCCACTTGATTTCTGCCGCCAGAGACCTGAACTCTAGTGCATAATCCACCAGTGTTTGGTTCTCCTGTCTCAGGCGCAACAGTAATCTGGCTGCATTAACCTTTCTACCTGGAGGGTCAAATGTTCTTCTAAAAGCAGCTACAAATGCGTTATAGTTATAAACTAATGGATTATCGTTCTCCCATAGTGGGTTGGCCCATCTCAGAGCTTTCTCAATGAGTAGGGTGATAATAAATCCTACTTTTGCCCTATCTGTAGGATAAGAGCGAGGTTGCAATTCAAAGTGGATACTAATTTGGTTTAAAAAACCACAACACTTCTCAGGAGCCCCACCATAGCGTACTGGGGGGGTAATGTGAGAAGAAGCACCCACTGTGGCTACCTCTAGACCTGAACCGACAGGAGAAACAGGGGTATTACGTATCTCCTCTGGTGGGTTATTGGCACAAGCTAATAGAGCCTGTAGCGCAAGCGCCATCTGATCCATTCTGTGATCCATGGCTTCAAACCTAGGATCAGGAGCAGCCAGCTGACTGTTTGTACTTGCAGGATCCATTGGCCCTGTCGTAATGTCAGGATCGGGACAGGGATCCAACACGCAGAGTACAAACAGTAGCCAGATACGTATACCGGACCTTAGAATGGCCGGACTAACGTAAGTAGTACAGTATAGAATGGTCAAAGACAAGCCGAGGTCGAGGGTAACAGAAGACAGGTAAGCGAGAGACAAGCCGAATCAAGGGTAACAGAGATAAGCAGAGTAAGGTAAAAAAGCCGGGTCAAAACCAAAAGGGATAATAGAAAACACAAGCACTGAGTGACTAGAACAAGCTAGAACCACGACAGGGCAATGAGCTAATGAAAGAAGCTCTGTTAAATACCCTGTTCAGAGCAGTAACCACGCCTCCAAGGCGTCCTGATTGGTCCTGCAGCCATTGACTGACAGGTTGTTCCGGGGGAGTGTCCTGATGACTACTTCCTGCCTAGATGCTGTAAAAGGCAGTCACTCCCTCGCGGCCGGCCTAGCATGACCGGATAGACCGCGGGGAAGGGAGCCATCAGACCGTCTGGATGGAGGAACAGCTAAGTCTCTACCTCTTTCGAAGGTAGAGACCACAGGTACCCTGACAGTGCGTGTGAGGAAGCTGTGTGTGTCAGGGGTTCAGTGTGTGTGTGTGTGTGTGAGGGTGCTGTGAGTGTCAGGGGTGCAGTGTGTGTGAGTGAGGGTGCTGTGTGTGTCAAGGGTGCAGTTTGTGTGTGTGTGAGGGTGCTGTGAGTGTCAGGGGTGCAGTGTGTGTGTGTGTATGTGTATGTGTGTGCTAGTGAGGGAGCTGTGAGTGTCAGGGGTGCAGTGTGTGTGTGTTGTGAGTGTCAGGGGTGCAGTGTGTGTGTGCTGTGCATGTCAGGGGTGCAGTGTGTGTGTGTCTGTGTGAGGGTGCTGTAAGTGTTAGGGGTGCAGTGTGTGTGTGCTGTGAGTGTCAGGGATGCTGTGTGTGAGGGTGCTGTAATTGTTAGGGGCGCAGTGTGTGTGTGCTGTGAGTGTCGGGGGTGCAGTGTGAGTGAGGGTGCTGTGAGTGTCAGGGGTGCAGTGTGTGTGTGTGAGTGAGGGTGCTGTGAGTGTCAGGGGTGCAGTGTGTGTGTGTGTGAGGGTGCTGTAAGTGTTAGGGGTGCAGTGTGTGTGTGCGCTGTGAGTGTCAGGGATGCTGTGTGTGAGGGTGCTGTAATTGTTAGGGGCGCAGTGTGTGTGTGCTGTGAGTGCCGGTGGTGCAGTGTGTGTGTGTGTGTGAGTGAGGGTGCTGTGAGTGTCAGGGGTGCAGTGTGTGTGTGTGTGTGTGTGAGTGAGGGTGCTGTGAGTGTCAGGGGTGCAGTGTGTGTGTGTGAGTGAGGGTGCTGTGAGTGTCAGGGGTGCAGTGTGTGTGTGAGTGAGGGTGCTGTGAGTGTTAGGGGTGCAGTGTGTGTGTGTGTGCTGTGAGTGTTAGGGGTGCAGTGTGTGTTTGTGTGTGTGTGTGCTGTGAGTGTTAGGGGTGCAGTGTGTGTGTGTGCTGTGAGTGTTAGGGGTGCTGTGAGTGTTAGGGGTGCAGTGAGTGTTAGGAGTGCAGTGTGTGTGAGTGCTGTGAGTGTTAGGGGTGCAGTGTGTGTGAGTGTGTGTGCTGTGAGTGTTAGGGGTGTCTGTAAAGCTGAAAGATATTTGTACTTGTTTGCAGGGACTAGTTACACCCATGGCAAATGATACTTTGAGAGCCAAGAACTCTGTTGCAGACTGCAAAATGCCAATTCTGTACATTGTATGCTGGCAACAGTTACAACAATCTTCTCTGTTGCATGCATCACACCTGCAAGAGGAAGCTTTCTCACACCTCCCTCTTCCCTCCATTACCTTTTTATTTATTTTTTATTTTATAAATATAATTATAAATTTCCTTCCTCACTTCACAGGCTCAGAGTGCACATGCTCTCTGAGCCGACAAAATGGTCCAACCACAGGCTTCCCTATGAGCGCGCAAGGCTATATCCCCCCTCCCTGCTTACCTTATGCCTGGGAGGGGGTAGCCTGCTGCTGGCTTCCATCCCTGGTGGTCTTAGTGGTGAGTGAACTCTAGCCTGTGAGGCTAGAGTTCACTCTCGCGAGACCCGGAGCGTTGCCATGGCAATGGTCCGAATCTCGCAAGAGGAAGCCGGCAGAGCTGTAAGTAGTAGCTCCGCCGGGTCCTCTTCTGGCTCCCTCACTCTTTCCCCAGCCGGCGGCCGCAGTATACCTGTATGTGGGCCGGTGAGGGAGATCTTTGATCTACCCACCGGCCCGCCATGGACTACAGCAGGGCCGGCGCTCGGATAGTGCCGGCCCTGCAAAGACCGGCAGGGGAGATCCTGTGATCTCCCTGCCGGCCTCGGCCCCTGGCCACCGCGGCCAACCGGGCATTTGCCCGGTGTGCCCGATGGCCAGTCC
Organism: Pelobates fuscus; assembly: GCF_036172605.1. Classification (NCBI taxonomy): domain Eukaryota; kingdom Metazoa; phylum Chordata; class Amphibia; order Anura; family Pelobatidae; genus Pelobates; species Pelobates fuscus. The sequence goes on from NC_086323.1 coordinate 130,941,253, forward strand.
GGGCCTGGTTGTCACACCAGATACTGACTGGTTTTCGGACCCACCTGTATCCCCCCAATACAGTTAAACTGCACATTTTAGAGTGGCCTTTTATTGTGGCCAGCCTAAGGCACACCTGTGCAATAATCATGCTGTCTTGATATCTTGATATGCCACACCTGTGAGGTGGAAGAATTATCTCGGCAAAGGAGAAGTGCTCACTAACACAGATTTAGACAGATTTGTGAACAATATTTGAGAGAAATAGGCCTTTTGTGTACATAGAAGAAGTCTTAGATCTTTGAGTTCAGCTCATGAAAAATGGGGGCAAAACCAAAAGTGTTGTGTTTATCATTTTGTTCAGTATATATTTCAAATAATATTTAATATTAAAATAGGGTGAGTACGATAACAGTGGTGACATCTCTGACACTACAGTATGAAACAAGCATTCTAGGGAAAGTATTTTTTTTCTTTGTCTTTAAAGACTACTGCATCTCTGTCTGACTTAGAATTATGGTTCTATGTGCAGTCATGATGGTCTAGCCAAAAATAAATTGCCTTCTATTATGAGTTTCCACCTCCCCTCTCCAAAATCTGAGTGTTCGGGTTGGAGCATGAGGTGCCCCTGCCAATCTGTCTCTACACTGTAGCTGGAGTACTAAAAGCATTCATCTGCTATAAGGCAGCTGCAGATCTATCACTAGTGACCTTATAGAGAATATTCCCTGCACGATTGACACAGCTCATTGCTCAAAGCTAAGGCTTTCCAGCACTGCATTAGATGTATGAACTGACATGATACATCTCTCACTCCAAATCCTCTCATTCCCTGATTTTGCCTCCTGAGAAATGAGCATTTACATTGAAGGGCTTTTCACAAGCTCCCATTTCTATTGTGTGACTCCCCCCACCCCACCCTGTGTGAGATGGGAATCATTACAAAATATTGCTATGGCTTAAACTCATTTATTAGTTTTTGGTCCTGGGTAATTGGGCTGAGACATTGAGAGTGGAGCATGTTGCGGAGGGGCCTGAGGTCACTTAATGAGGCGAGATGTAATAATGCAAGATTGATTTTTAGTTGTGTAAAAGCCAGAGAGATATCAAACAGTGCTCGGAATTTGCAGGACACAGCAACTCTCATTGGGACCATAATCCATCCACGGATAGATATAAAAGCACTGAAACATACATACAATGAGAGCCTGCGTTTACAAATCAGAGGGAAAGCCATATGACCCCCTCCCCATCTTAGTCTACTGTATGCCAAGTAATTAGATCTTCTATCCCACAATACTGATGTTTAAAGGACCATTCCAATCACTATAACCACTACAGCTTGCTCAAAGGAGCCAATTGTACAAGGTAAAGTATTTTTACTGGCATATTGTTTCTCACGATTTAAAAATAAAATCAAAAACTGCATCAATGTTATTACCTCAGAAGTAGCCCTTGCTATTAGAAAACCCGACTGCATTTTATACTTTGAAGCTATAGCACTGCAGTGCTTATTTCAGGAGTGCCAATAGAACTCCCTGCTTAGGAGCTTACAGCTCTCCCACAGTAGTTGTGTAGGGAGGGACACCCAGCAGACCCCAAGTAAGAACTCAAACTGTTAAAAAACGGTTTGACTACATAAAATGGGGGCACGAGGGCACTCATGGCGTCAACACCACTAATGCGAGCTGCAGTGTTTATGGTGCTTAGACTGTTCTTTTAGGACTTTAGCAAATAATCTTTATCATATAATGTAAAAATGATAAGAAATCTTAAATGTTAGACATCTTGTTAAAAAACAACAGATGTTACAATATATCATCAAGGAACTTCCGGCATGTTAAAACATGAATTCCGCAGACTATATATGCTGGGCTGGAATATAGGGATGTCTTTTTTTATCTTTGTTTTGATGGGTATTCTATGTTTTATGCACTCTAAGCATTCTCAGATTTTCTGATTAACAAATATAAGCACACTGTTGGACTGCCACTGTGCTTTCTTTTAGCTTATGAGTAACTGGGGAAAACATAAAAAAAAGCTAATTAGGAATTAACATACTAGAAATGTATTAGATTAGCCGACACTAGATCAGTAAGCAGTAATGTACTTTATGTCAGATAAAATGATTACTGTAGCCACATTGTATGTTACCTCAAGGAGACCAGGGGGTCAGGAGAAGTGCAGACATTGTGGGAGACCCCTCACCCGTCAGAAATGTTGTTAGGGGACTTCAAAGCGGAATATGTATTCAAAGGGGGAGATATTAGTTCCTTCTCAGTTGTTAGTTTCTTCGGAATAATGTTGGCACTGGGAGGTTAATACTACATTCATGTTTTAAGGTTATTGACTAAATTGAGATTCATCTAGAATCCAAAGTGAATTTCAAATTTAAGGCCAAAATGGCAAACGTGGAAAACGTCCAGTTTCATGTTTTGGTTACTTTGAAATTCACTGTGGATTCACTTTGAATTACTGACAATTCTCAGGTTAGCGTTTACCCTGTGTTTTGTTTAATGTGTATTCCTTTGTTTTTCAAATCGCGATGGCATTTTTACTTGCACATTGAAGCAAAAGTGATAGGAATTAACAGAAATTAGGGTCGTTCAGTCGGTAAACTTTTAGACCAAATTAGCCAGGAACGAGAAAGATTTTGCAACTCAGCCATGCTTGGTCAATTCCTGACAATTCACCCTAAATGGAAAGGTTGTTTACAAACATTTAGAATACCAAGGTTATCTCTGTTCTTCTTATATTACAAGAAGATAGACAAGTGCTGGATACAAGATAAAAATGTTTTTTTTTTAATTGGTTGGTTATTGGAATATCAATGATGATTCACACTTTGACCTATTTGGATAATACACTATTTTACTTGATCAACGTGCTCTTCCAACTTTAAAGGGAAAAACATTTCTAAATGTATCAGTAGCCAGGCTGCTTCTAAGGTAATATCATTTTTGCAGTTTTTTTTATTGTTTTCCATGATTAGAAATAATATGCCAATGAATAATATTGTACCCTGGATAATCGCCTCCTTTGATGTCTTGCTGTGTGCTAATAACAGACATACTATACAGAAAGCAAATGTAAATAGCATAAGCAAACGGGACTATTGGATATTTAAAACTACAAAGTTTGTCTTCAAAAACTAGGATACATAGTTTTGTGAATTACCACCTACATTGTTTAAAAATATGAGAATATTGGTATAACGATATGCCATTCAGTTCACTGAAAATCATATTTGTTCCATAGTTTGATTTCTTAGATTTTTAACTCTGCCTTTAAATGCTCTTTGTGAATAGCCTATAATACAATAACTCATTGATGCGGGAGAAGCAAGAAAAGGGTTGCGTGAGAGAAGGAGGTAATGAGAATAAACTGTGAAGCTCGGTGGGAGAGTTTTTGATAACATGTATAGCTGTGTTTTTATAGGTTCTGATATTGTAACCAGATATTTGAAGGCTGAATGTCTTGTAAATCAGAAGATGAGTTTATGGCCTCCAGTTAAAAGAAATGCAACTCATTTTTTTTTTTTTTTGAGAAACGAGTACATACACAAATAGGTCTATTCCTTTTAGCTATTAAAGACTAAATAAAAAACTGGTAGTATACCTAACTATTTACAAAGACCATATCATGCTTATAAAGCCAGTATGCCTGATAGAAAAACTACTAGTTCATCTGATAGCAAGTGTCCCTTACAACCGACTTCCAAATATTTATTTTGAAGACTTTTTTCTATGTTATTATTATTCTGTTGCTTTTACTAAATATTTTTCAAGTTTTTTTTTATTTCATTTTTGTTTTTATTTCCATGGATCTACCATACAATTACAAATACATTTATTTGTTTTTTAGAATACCTATACTCGAGTATAAGCCGACCCGAATATAAGCTGAGGCCCCTAATTTTACCCCAAAAAACTGGGAAAACTTATTGACTCGAGTATAAGACTAGGGTGGGAAATGCAGTAGCTACTGGTAAATTTCTAAATAAAATTAGATCCTAAAAAATTTATATTGATTGAATATTTATTTACAGTGTGTGTATATAATGAATGCAGTGTGTGTGTATGAATGCAGTGTGTGTATGAATGCAGTGGGTGTGTATGAATGCAGTGGGTGTGTATGAGTGCAGTGTGTGTATGCGTGCAGTGTGTGTATGAGTGCAGTGTGTGTATGAGTGCAGCGTGTGTGTATGAGTGCAGCGTGTGTGTATGAGTGCAGCGTGTGTGTATGAGTGCAGTGTGTGTGTGTATGAGTGCAGCGCGTGTGTATGAGTGCAGTGTGTGTGTGTATGAGTGCAGTGTGTGTGTATGAATGCAGTGTGTGTGTATGAATGCAGGGGGTGTGTATGAATGCAGTGGGTGTGTATGAGTGCAGTGTGTGTATGAGTGCAGCGTGTGTGTATGAGTGCAGTGTGTGTATGAGTGCAGCGTGTGTATGAGTGCAGTGTGTGTATGAGTGCAGTGTATGTGTATGACTGCAGCGTGTGTATGAGTGCAGTGTGTGTATGAGTGCAGCGTGTGTGTATGAGTGCAGCGTGTGTATGAGTGCAGCGTGTGTGTATGAGTGCAGCGTGTGTGTTTGAGTGCAGCGTGTGTATGAGTGCAGTGTGTGTATGAGTGCAGCATATGTGTATGACTGCAGCGTGTGTGTATGAGTGCAGCGTGTGTATGAGTGCAGTGTGTGTATGAGTGCAGCGTGTGTATGAGTGCAGCGTGTGTGTATGAGTGCAGCGTGTATGTATGAGTGCAGCGTGTGTGTATGAGTGCAGTGTGTGTGTGTATGAGTGCAGTGTGTGTAGCTGAGTCTTGGTGGGGGGTGGGCAATTTTATTATAATTTTTTAATTATTATTTTAATAATTATTTATTATTATTATTTTGTATTATTTTTTTAATTTAATTATTATTTTTTATTTCATTTAATTTTTTTTTGTCCCCCCTCCCTGCTTGATACATGGCAGGGAGGGGGGCTCTCCTTCCCTGGTGGTCCAGTGGCATTGGTAGTTCAGTGGGGGGGGGAGGGGACTGGCAGAGCTGTTACTTACCTCTCCTGCAGCTCCTGTCAGCTCCCTTCTCCACCGCGGCGGTCCGGTCAGCATCTCTGTCAGCTCACACTGTAAGTCTTGCGAGAGCCGCACTATGACCCCGCGGCTCTCGCAAGACTTACACTGGGAGCTGACCGAGGTGCTGAACGGACCGCCGCGGAGGAGGAGGGAGTTGACAGGAGCTGCAGGAAAGGTAAGTAACAGCTCTGCCAGCCCCCACAGCCCCCAGTCTATATTATGGCAATGTAAATTGCCATAATACAGACATTAACTCGAGTATAAGCCGAGTTGGGGTTTTTCAGCACAAAAAATGTGCTGAAAAACTCGGCTTATACTCGAGTATATACGGTATATTCATTTAGGTTGTAGTGACGTGAGAACTGATTTGCAAAACACAGTTGAAAAAAAATATCCATTGCATTTGGGTGATGGATTTTTTCCTACCTTGGTTATTCTAATTTAAATTTTGCAAACCGTTTTCAGATATCTACAACTCTTTATATTTGTTGAATAGATTTCTGTAAAAATGTGTTCTCTTATATTCGTATTCCATTATTCCCGGTTCCTGTTCTATAGCTGTATAGTTTAGATCATTTAGCTTGTCATATTCAAGTGCATATTTAAGAAGGAGGGATAACCTTTGTGCAATTAGAATTTAAAACCAGTTGACATAGTCATGCACAGAACATTATTTTAGAGTGTGTACCCAGGGGAAACTGCCATCTAAATAAATAATACTCATTTTAAAAAATGCACAATTTTCTCCGCGTAAACCAGGTGCATAACTATTGTCAGCACTTTTTCTTCAAAAACATAAAAAACACACATAGAGAGCGCTAAACAGGGGGCAGTAAGGACAAATTGCCTTCATCAGGGTTAGCCTGCGTGCACCAAAACACACCCCTTGCACACAAATATGCATGCTGCAGTCGAGTGTACTTCCCTGTAGTGATAATATGTTCAAAATCCTAGTTTTATTTTACTTGTTTTTTACCCTTTCTTTCCCCTCATACTTGGTTTCAGTAACATCATATTCCTGTCACTAAATGTAGATTGTCATGTTTTAGATATTTTTTCAAGGAATCTTTAAATTAATACCCCTGCAGTTAAGTGACAGCTATAGAAGAAAATGACATAGTGAGTTTCCAGGGACAAAGATGGTTCTGCTTCTATTAAAACAGCAGGGGGCATTGTAGGACAGAATTAATATCATATAGAAATAGTTTTAATGTTCAGCAAAAACATTGCAGGGTTTAATAATAATAGATTTTGCAAGGCTGGTACGGTCTAAATTCTGCTGGTACGGTCTAAATTGTGGAGCCAGTCCAAAAGCAAAAGATTAATTTGCAATGTATGGCTTTTTTTAAGGAATGCAGTTTGCCAAACAGAGGTTAAAGGGACATTATAATAACTAGAACAACTACAGCTCAATTTCGTGGTTCTGGATATATACCCGGTCCATGCAGGGACAGCAGTCTATGTGCTGCCTTTTCAGAGAAAGGCAGTGTTTACATCGCTGCCTCAATCCACTCCTGGAGGCGCTAGAGGAACTTCCTGGATGCGTTATGCAATATGTGCAGGATGTTGATTCAATGTACCTTGATGAGGAAGGGCTGATTTGCATAGCGATTTGCTGTACATGTGCAGTATCCTCACAATACATTCGTATGGGGAAGCATTGGATTGGTTTCAGATAATCAGAATTGATGATATTAGTCATGGTAGTCGGACTGCAATAGTGCGCCGCGAGATATAAAGGTTAATTAGAAACCTTTTATTTTTAACCCTTGCAGCGGTTGGTAAATTTGTATTTCTAACACTATAGTATTAATTTTCAGGTCTTTAATCCATTAAGGACGGTGGGCATTCTATGCCGTCCTTTTTGGGGTGGTCCTTCATACTTACCGGTCACACGCCAGCGGTCGCAATCCTGGGGTCTGCCTGGGAGCTCAGGCAGACCCTCTCTGCCTGATCTGGCCCCCCCGGCCATTTGATCAATTGCTGAAATAGTCGGCTTATGCAGTGCCTGCAGGGAGCCTACCTGAACTATCAGGCAGTCCCCCTCATGCCTGTAAAAAAGTTTTTAAAAGTTAGGAAAAGTTATAAAACAGTTTTAAAATTAAATAAAAAGTACTTATTGTCAGGGTCTCCCCTCACCTGTCAGCGAGCGGCGTCCTCTCTTCTTGACACGCCGCTCACATCGTCCTCCCCCCTCCCAGCGGCAGCATGTATAACGCTGCACGCTGGGAGCCGGCACGATTATCTGAACGCCGGGGTCACTCACGTGACCCGGCGTTAAAGCTACAGCACAGTAATCACAGTGGGAGTTATAGATATCCCCCACGTGTGATTGTTAATTCTGATTGGAAGTTATCGAATCAGAATTAAGCACAGGATTTAAATACTTACCTTTCCTGTCTCTCAGTGCCCTGTTGTGGTCTTTGATACCTGTATTGCAATTTGCTCGTGTGTCTCTCTGGTTACCGTATATTTGGCTTGTTATTCCGATTTTCCTGCTTTCTCCATTCCTCGGCTTGTTTCTCGTTCTCCTGTTTTCTGGCTCCCATTACTTGGCTTGTCTCCTGACTATTCTTAGTGTGCTTAGCCCGGCCATTCTAAGGACCGGTACGGCACCCTTTACTATCTGTGACCTGTTAGCGTGTTAGGTTCCCCGAATCGTGACACTTATGTATATATATATATGATCAAAATACTTTTATACATACAGGTACATACACATACATACATCATTAATAAAATATATATAATTATATATACATTTTAATATTAAAATACACTTAAAATGACATGTATGTTATATATATATATATATGCGTATATATAATATATGCAGGATGTTGATTCAATATACAAATATATGTAATTATAATTATAAAATAGTAAGGGACTTTGTAACTTTGCAAAACACCATAAAGCCTTTACATTAGGGGTACTGTTTTACTTGTGAGACATCACTGCACACAAATATGTGTACTTTATTGTAGTAACAATGTCACAGTATTGTGACATTCACAGTTAAAATGCCATGCAAAACTAAAAAAAATAACATTTCTTAATTTATCATTTTTTTTTATATTTTATTCATATTAAATTCTGTTTAATATACAAATATTCGATGCAAACAAGCAGTCTGCTGACATCATCAGAAGTGGTAGCCTGATCCAATCACAGTGCTTCCCCATAGGATTGGCTGAGACTGACAAGGAGGCAGGTCAGGGGCAGAGCCAGCACAAATCAAACAAAGCCCTGGCCAATCAGCATCTCCTCATAGAGATGAATTGAATCAATGAATCTCTATGAGGAAAGTTCAGTGTCTGCATGCAGAGGGAGGAGACACTGAATGCTTGGATGCATTTTAGGCAGCCATGACCCAGGAAGGATCTCTAACAGCCATCTGAGGAGTGGCCAGTGAAGTTATCACTAGGCGGTAATGTAAACACTGCATTTTCTCTGAAAAGACAATAATTACAGCAAAAACCCTGAAGGTAATGATTCTTCTCACCAGAACAAATTCAATAAGCTTTTGTTGTTCTGGTGACTATAGTGTCCCTTTAAGGGATTAAGTATTGTTGCTACACTGTTACAAAAATACAAACATAAAGGCAGTATTGAGTAAAATATTGCCTAAATAGTGTACTATCATGTCCATTTGACTGATACAGCTCTGTAGAATGCGTTTGTGTATGTATTCCTACTTCTCATATAAAATAGTGTAGTGCAGTGGTTCCCAAACTAGTCCTCATGTCGAGGCAACCTTCTAGATTTTGTCTGTATCTCCATTAGAATAGAAATTGAAATACATGAATCCTAAACAGTTGCTGGGCTATGAGGTGGTTCTGTAACCACTAAATTACAAAAGGGAATCGATGAGTAGCCTCACTTATTCACAAGGCTGTAGGTTCTAATGAGTAAGAAAGGCTACTTTGAGATACACTTTGTAATTCAGTGGTTCCCAAACTAGTCCTCAGGCTGCCATCAGAGATTTAAAGGGACACTATAGTCACCCAGACCACTTGAATCAATAAAGTGGTCTGGGTGCCAGGTCCCTCAGGTTTTAAACCTTCACATGTAAACATAGCAGTTTCAGAGAAACTGCTATATTAAAATAGCAGGGTTAATCCAACCTCCACTGGCTGTGTTCCTGACAGCCGCTAGAGGCGCTTCTGCGACGCTGGATGCGAAATTGGCATCCAGCGTGCAGAATATCCATAGGAAAGCATTGAGAAATGCTTTCCTATGGACTGTTAGAATGCGCGCACAGCTCTTGCCGCGCATGCGCATTCTGCTCCACTCGGGAGCTAATGTCAGCCCGGGAGGAGAGGTAACCAGCGCCGAGGGAGCCAGGCTCTGGATTAAGGTAAGCTGCTGCGCCACGGGAGTGGGACCCCAAGAGTGAGGGTCCCCCAAGGATGACATAGTGTCAGGAAAACGGGTTTGTTTTCCTGACACTATAGTGATCCTTTAAGAGTCCTTTGCACAGCTCGATGTCTGAGGCCATCCACAGGGCAGTCCTCCAGTTTGTCAACAGGGATGTAATGAATGCAGTGTGTATGTATAGCGGATAAAGTGTGTATATGTGTGACATATACAGTGTGTGTGTGTGTGTGTGTGTGTGTGTGTGTAAAAGATACAGTGTGTGTACGGGATGCAGTATGTGTGTGTCTGTAAGGAGTGAACGTGTATGGAGGATACAGTGTGTGTATGTGTGTAAAGGATGCAGAATATATGTATGGAGGATGTAGTGTGTGTGTGTGTGTGTAATGGATGCCGTGAGTGTGTGTTTATGGAGGATGCAGTGCCTGTGTGTAAGGGATACAGTGTGTGTATATAAGGGATGTAGAGTATGTGTATGGAGGATGCAGTGTGTGTGTGTTTAAGAGATGCAGTGGGTGTGTAATGGATGCAGAGTGTATGTAAGAAATGTAATGTGTGTAAGGGTTGCTGTGAGTGTGTAATGGATGCAGAGTGTGTGTGTGTGTAAGTGATGCTGTGTGTGTAAGCAGGCCCGGACTGGCCATCGGGCACACCGGGCAAATGCCCGGTGGGCCGCGGTGGCCATGGGCCGAGGCCGGCAGGGGAAGGTCCCAGGATCTCCCCTGCCGGTCTATGCAGGGCCGGCACTATCCGAGCGCCGGCCCCGCTGTTTTCAATGAAGGGCCGGTGAGGAGATCATAGATCTCCCTCACCGGCCCCCTTGGAGAGACATGCGGCTGGGGAGGGAGGTAGAGGACCCGGCGGAGCTCTATCTTGCAGCTCCGCCGGGTTCCTCTCGCGAGATCCGGCGCGTTGCCATGGCAACGACCGGATCTCGCGAGAGTGAACTCTAGCCCTCAGGCTAGAGTTCACTCACCACTGGACCACCAGGGATGGTGTCGGAGTGCCGGTCCCCCCTCCCACTCACCAGCATGCCGGTCCCCCCCTCCCAGGCTAAAGGTAAGAAGGGAGGGGGGGACATAATGCATACTTTTTTATTTATTTTACCCCCCCAACACTCAATCCCTTCTAACATTCACACACAGCACACACATCACTATCACACACAGCACTCTCACTCCCATCACTCCCATCACACACAGCACTCTCACTCCCATCACACACAGCACTCTCACTCCCATCACACACAGCACTCTCACTCCCATCACAGCACTTTCACACACAGCACTCACTCCCATCACACACAGCACTCTCACTCCCATCACACACAGCACTCTCACTCCCATCACAGCACTTTCACACACAGCACTCACTCCCATCACACACAGCACTCTCACTCCCATCACACACAGCACTCTCACTCCCATCACACACAGCACTCTTACCTCTTACTATGCCAGAGAGAGGAGACACACATTCCCTGGCGGTCCCGTCCAGTGAGTCCTTTTGGTACTCTGCTGGCAGCCCAGGCTTTTCTTGCGAGACCCAGAAGAGTGCAGTGTTGAGTGTTGCTGTTGTAGCCAGTGGCAATGCTCTGACAGCCATGCTCACAAGAGAGGAAGGGCCTGGCAGGTGAGGATACAGACAGACTCCTGGGCTACCTCTCTAAGCAACGAAGAATGCAATGTTACGTGGAGGGAGATCTTTGATCTCCTTTCCCTGCAGTTCTATAGAACTATTTATGCACAGCAGCACATTAATAGTATGGAGGCCAGGCTCGGGGCCCTGTTGCTGGTTCATGAGGTCTGGTTATACCATGCCTGTTGTATACGTACTCTAGAGAAGGTGAAGGCAGCATGCATATCTGCATTATCAGATTTATCACACAATGCTCTGCCAGATTGATAATATGATGCTCTGGCAGATCAATGGCATGATTCCCTTTCAGATTGATGGCACAATGCTTTATCAGATGCATTGTTTGATGCTCCATTACATTCATGCTTCAATGCTGCCTGTGTCAGATGCATGGTGTCATGCTATGTCAGACGGATGGCAAGACCCTCTTTGAAATGCATATTGTAATGTTATATCAGATGCTTCATTTGACAGATTCTTAGATGCAAAGCACAATTCTTTTTCAGGTGTATGGTGTGATACTCAGTGGATAATCACCTAATTTTCTATCATATTGATGGTATAATGCTTCCTCGGAGTCGGATGAATGGCATGATGGCACAGTTCAGTTGTATAATATGATTCTCTGTCTGATACATGGTATGATTATTCCTCAGGTGTATGGTTGCTCTTCTGGTGCCTCAAATGTTTCTTTAAAAGGAAGAACTCTAATTACCATTCTCAGTTTGACAAGATATATATATATATACACACATGGTAGATATTACTAAAGTGCAGCTCTTAGAATTTCTTGTTGTCTGCCTAATCCTGTGTCAACAACATTTTGCAAACTGGAATAGGCTGACCTTTTTCTATCCTAGTTATCATTTATCAAAACAGAAATGCCAAAAAGAGCAGTAATGAGAAAGTATTCTGCAATCTGTGTCAGTCTGTCTGTGTACTTCTGCTACAAGTATGATAAGCCTCTGGCTTGCTGATCCTGATAGGAGTTATTGTTTAAAGCCTTGAAAGAGCCAAAGGTTCCTTATGCCTTCATTTTGAGCAAATTAGTTGATTTCTTTATGTTTTATGCAATCAAACTATCAAACTGTACATTTAAAAAAAAAAATTATTAACATGATTAATGTCATGGCATTCTACCATAAAACGAATAAAGAAATTGTAAAACTATCCCTCCTTACATTGAAGCAGTAACCTTACAACAGCATTGTCACTTACAAACTCTGCATTTTTCTTAAGAATCCCCCTAGGTGACAACAATGTTGAATCAGGGGAACATGGGCAAGTGCTCCCCCCAAGTAACTAGAAGCATTTAGGGTGGGTAACCATATAATATTTTAGGTAGACTCGTAGCAAGAGGAGGTTAGCTGCAATCATTAGTTTGCACTCAATTCTTATATATGCTTAAATATACTTGGCTGTATTTGCAAATAGGCTCTTCACATCAACAATGGCACAGCTTTTTCAAGGTACTGAAGGAATGTGGGGAGAAATTGTGTATTAAGCCCTCCTGCTCTCACTATACATGCTCTCACTATACATGCTCATATAATACCCCTTGTAGAACCTGCTCTGTTCTGACAGGGATGCAGAAATTGATGCAGCTTCAAACTTCGTACCAGTAAGACAAAATTAATGCAAGTTCCATCCTTATGCAGGGAGCTTTGGAGAGAGATGGGGCTAGGAGACAGATATTGGATGAAAGAGAGAGAGAATGAGATATTGGGCTGGAATCAAGAGGGAGAGCTAGGTAATGGATAATGGTGTGTAGCTTGGACAGCAATATGGGAGTGAGAGTGCTATATGAATGAGAGAGGTATAGGGTCAGGGGCAGACTGACCACTCACAGGCCCCCTGAAAGGCATAGGGGCTGAAAGGCATAGGGGCTAATCTAGCCTCCCCCCCCCACCCCTCCCCCTCTTCTCTGATCTCTGATCTTTTCAGCCAGAGCATGGCTGTGCTGCCGGGCCCCTGACAGCCTTGGGCCCTCGGTCTATTACCGATCTGCCTGACTGGTCAGTCCGCCCCCGTATAGGGTGGATAGAGAAACAGATATGGAGCTGGGAGAGTGAGAGATGTATGTGGCTTGGAAAAAAGAAATATGAAACTGAGAGGTAGATGGGCAGGCAAAAGAGAGATACGTTTGGGAGAGAGATAGGACTTTGGGTTGATGACAATTAATTGCACTCCATTGTAATTAGACTTGTACATACAGTTTCAGAAGAATTGCGATTCAGTCAAATTTCGGTTGATCGGCTGTTCAGTCAATTTATATATATTTGAGCAAATTGATGACCATGTTTGGTTGCTTAAGGATTCAGGGTTCTGTTCCTGGCACCAAAAAAAGGGGGATGGAATTGTATTGTTATCATCTACTACTTCAAGAAGCAGCAGTGACAGCATAACCCAACACAGCAGAGGTTAGCAGTTAGTATCTAAGCTGAGGCTGTTGGTACTTTGGTGGGAGAAAGTGAATCACCAAGCAGCCAAAAGTAGTGCCTATGGAATGGTCAAAGCTGACCTCTGTGAATGTGGTCTGCCACTTATTGATGACCCTCTGAGCTACTGGGATGGAAGGGATGCATTGATCATTGATTGCCACTGTTCCTTTTACTGTACATTTTTGAAAATTTCCCTTTTTGAAGTTAAATCTACTCCTGCTGTTACTGCTCCCCTTTATTCCTTAATACAAGTATGCAAAGGGAAAGACAGTCACTTATCATTATAAAACAAATTAATCTTACTTCATTTTTCCCATAGAAATATAATAATATAATTTTGACTAGCTGACAACTCAGAATTGGCAATGCAAATAATAGCTGACTTTGTGTAGCCACTAGGCTAGGTAGGCAATCTTTTAGCAGCACTAAAACACAAGAATTTGAACGGACATGCCGTTCCTTTTTTTTAATGAACTTGTGTGTGTGTTACTGTATGCTGCTTGTGTTATATATGGGTACAGCGGCTTTGCATGTTGTATTTGTGTGTTAGTGTGCTGTGATATATTGTGTAAATCCATGAGCAGTTTTTCGTATTATGGAATTTGTGGAAACCCTCCACAGGGGGGTACCTAGAGCATTTGGCACCTGAGTGGATCCTGACCCCCAGGCCATTTGTGTGTCTGTTTCTCTCCAACACCTTTGTGTGTCTCTTTTCCCTTCCCCTCTGTGTATCTGTATCCCTTCCTCTCTGTATGTCTCCTTCCCCCAGTCCTTCTGTGTATCTGTGTACTCCCCTCTGCTCTCGCTAAGCACTTCCTGTCAGACTGGGTAAGGGAACAGAAGCTCCTGTACCACGGTCGCTACATGTAGTGTAGTTTACCCTGCGATTCCGCTGTCTTCCCCCAAATGTCCCCTATGGTCCAGTCCGACCGTGATGGCACCCCCCAATTGTGTAACACATGAGGCAAACTGGCCCCCTACCTACCCTTAGTTCACTCTTGCCACTCCAAAGCACTGCTAGACTGCTAGCACACTGCAAAACATATGCACAATGCTAAACACACACAATCACATAGCAAGGCATAAACAAACTGTAACGCACACTACTAAAAAAGGCACCTCCTGTGCCCTAGGTTGCTGACCTCTGAACTTGGTAATATATGTAGCCATTTTCACATTAATAGATGACTTATTTTCTTTGGCATGTCTGAATATTTTCCAGAATCTTTTTTCATGGAGGATGTTTTTCTGAGCCAAACCATTCCATGACCAAGAGCCAGAGGTGCCAAACTAAATAAAATTTTTGGTAAAAATTATACTGCCTAACCAAACTTTTCCACCCTACGCAAAGCTAATTGTTTTGTACAAGTATCTCATAGAAATGCACAGCATTAATACTCACAGTAACATGCGTGATATTCTTGAAATAAAAAAAATTAAGGATTCTTAGAATTAACAGCTTGTTTAGAAACCACTTAATTTTCTTTTAAGTGAAAGTACATATATTACTTTCTTCTCACGGTGGAAGTGATGAGTGGGTTATTTATTTGAAATGACTCCTGCTGTGTGTGTATACATTTCTCAAAGAGCCTATAGCAGTAACACTGACAGTAAGTTGCTGTGCGTGTGAGTGTATCACAGAGACCTATGGCATTAAACTCTCAGTAATATGTTGTATGTGATTGTATCATGTAGCGTCACAGCATTAAAACAGTAATATCTGTTTGAAACCTACAAACATATATTGTTTTATCTGCTGCACCGACAAAAAAATCTGGCAGTGCCCCTCCTGATCTTGCACCCTAGATCTGCCTTGGATGACTTTCCTGTTTGCCTAGTTACACCTACAGGAAAGAGTTACAGGATATATATCTACCTGAATCTATTCCTCCTTGATTGACCATCTTCTAGATGACGTTGCAGGAGCCAAGTAATCTTTATACTCTTGTTTAAAACTGAACATAATATGGGTATATTTCCACTGCAAGAGATAGATTCTCTGTAGAACTTCCTGGGCATTTGCAGTGCGATGTCAAAGACATCTACTGCTCATCTCCCGAGATGATGACTGTTCCCGTGAACTATCACAATGATGGGGAGTGGAAAGTAATGTTACGTGAAGCTGTACAACTTACTGGTATATTTAGTTGAAAGTTGGAATTTACATGCTTTAATGATCAGGTTTTTTGTGTGCCCTGAGAACTCCCATTTATTTTTATTTCTTTATTTATTAGTTCTGCTATTTATTTTTTAATGAAAGCCAGCTGGTACCTTATACAGCCAGCAAGTCTCTCACTTTCAAGATTTCAAAAATGACTGGACTGAAATCACTTGATTTGCCTATGTGTTCATCTCAAAGGAGGTAATCAGGGGCATTTGTTTAAGTCAACTACTGATAAATATTTGATTTACAACAATTCTCAACTCAGCTTATTCTGGCCAAGAACAGTGAATGGAATATGAAGAATGCACAAAATGTGAGTTTTTAAAAAGCTGAGCAACTGTACATACATTTTGCAATTGACTGAAACATTCAGACATGCATAAATAAAGCTCCAAGTTATGTTTCAGCTTCCACTTAATTAACCCTTTAACTTTAGTCATTCTGGCCTCCTCTTTAGCTGTCCAGATCTTGCTTAAAGGGACACTATAGGCACCCAGACCACTTCAGCTCATTGAAGCAGTCTGGGTGCAGTGTCCCAGATCCATTAACCCTAAGCATGTAATTATTGCATTTTTAAAGAAACTGCAATAAGAACCTGCCAGGGTAAACTCCAATTCTAGTGATTGCCTACCAGACAGCCACTAGAGGGACTTCCGGGCTGTTAGGCAATTTTTTTGTCGCATAAGTGAAGCTGTATGTCCTCACACTATGCATGGGGACATTCAGCATCACCCGAAACCCCATAGGAAAGCATTAAATAATGCTTTACTATGGTAAAATTCTAATGTGAGCATTAATAATGCACATGCCATTGCCGTGCATGTGCATTATTTCTCCCCCACCGGCTGACGTTAGCGGGGGAGGAGAGAAGGCGGACCCGAGCCAGCACCAAGGGACATCAGCGCTGAACCCCCGGTAAGTGACAGAAGGGGTTTTGACGAATGGGGAAGCTACAGTGCCAGGAAAACAAGTTTGTTTTCCTGGCACTATAGTTTCCCTTTAAACGTTCACTTCAAGCAGGATTGTTAGGAGTGCCCTGACACCATCCCAAGGTAGGATATCAAACCATTTTAGTACGGTTTGAAAACTTACTGGGTTCTGTGAGAAGCTCACAACCACAGCTTCTCTATGATGTAGTGGTTATGGTGCTTGTAGTGTCCCTTTAATACAGAACATTTACAAAATTCTGCATAATGACTATACATTACCCATATTGATTAGATCAGAACCAAGTTATCCATGCTCCTTGTTGACTCTTTCGGGAATAGAGGAAGTATTGCTTTTAAAGGGTTGAAGATAATGTTAACATCTCTAGCATTTATTGCAAGATCATTTCTCACCTTCAGTGAATGTAAAAATTGTTCCATACATTTGTTTATAAGAATAAAATATATATTTTATTATGACTCAACAATGTAACACAGGTTTTTATGTCTGAATACTGTGTGCTCTCTCCAACAGTGCAGAGTTCTTCCACCGCTGCAAATTAATCATTTGTAAAGACCATCAGACACTAATGAGATCACCTCCTGCGGATCTGCAAGGCTTCAGTAGCAAAACCCAAAATAAAGAAATCAATTCCCAATGTCATTTCTACTTCTGTGGGATTTTCCAAGGCACATAATGTAGGATGAATTTACTAAAACAAACACTGTCTCTAAGCCGCTTGACTTTTCTCTCAGTTTAATAAAGATAATTTAACTCCCCTGATTGCTGGTCAGGTGCTGTTAGGGAATGCCTGATCACCATGTGGGGCACTCTGATTTCTGCATTTTGTTGGGCAGTACTGTAGTAGAATTCATTTACTTTAGATGTGAAATGAATTGAGCTATCAGAACAACCCTTTTTAGATATCAGCCATGATTAATTGAAAGGAAAACTTTAAGCATATCTACTACAGTGCAAACAGGGGACTCAGTTAAGTTGTCAAACCATTCTAAATATTTTTACATATTACTATAGGAGGTTACCAGGGCATTCAATAACTACTTCAGTGAACTGTAGAGGTTATAGTGCTTGGAGTGTTCCTTTAAACAATGTCAGCTGTATATTTGACCAAGTGGAAGGTTTTACACATAGTGTCAACCTAGTGTCTGTCTAATGAAATCTAAATATTTTTTATGTCAGGTAGATGTTTTTATGGGTATGTGTGTACCCTGAACCCTTGTTGTGTAACTACGCTGATGGGCAGCACAAGAAAGTTATGCCCTATAGTAAGCAGCGTTCAAATATTTTAGGTAAGAAATAATTCTTAGTAAAATTAGTAAAAGAACAAGAGAACATAGAAGCTAACAAATGTCACCACTTAAGGAATTTGAGCAGTATAATAATAAAAAAAAACTATAATGTCAGAAACACAAACATGTAGTTCTAACACTATAGTGTTAAACTAGTTATTTACAGGTGTGCTCAAAAGTTTGCATAACCTTGGAGAATTGTTAATATATGTACTGTTTTTAAAGAAAACATGAGTGAGCAGGCAAAACATATTTCTTTTATATCTTATGGGATTCATATTCAACTGCAGGTTATAAGAGAATGGCACACTCATAAAACAAAACATGGCAACAAAGTAAAAATTAAATTGTTACCGCAGCCGGTTCCCGTATTTACCACTATAACATCTTAAAGCATAGAATTTAGCAGGGCTAACCATACAGATATCTTAGCCTTAATTTTTTATAATTAGTGAAAGTTCCTCTATCTAAATAATTTAGAATACAATATAAAATAGGGATTGTCTTGGAAACAATAAAGTTTTGTCTTTTAAATATTTTATTAAATGAATATAAATGTAGACATATGAAATCCATTGCAATAATTTATAGCAGAGTTTATAAGATTAAATGATATGCTTGCAATTTCAGTAAATATAATAACATACCCTCCTGAACATGTCAACCTCTGTCAGTCATGACAAAATGGAGCAGTATCTCTGTCTCCAAAATCTCTCCTGTGTGTCCTAATATTAATACGTAAACATATTTATACCTTAGATGTTCAATTAGGTCATTTTAGGACCTACCTTAACTTGGCAAAGATACAAGGCCATAACTTGGTCATTTCACATAGGAACATCTTATCTATGTTTAGACTAAAATGTAAGGGTGCACATGACATGGGAAATTCCCTGACTTGGGGAATTACACTAACCTAGGACAAGATGGCGTCCTAAAGTCTGAACACCATATTAACTAAATATGGGTAAGAGGTCATTTATTAAAGAAACATTGCATGAAAACCAATAGGTTCCATTTCTAACAACTTGGCAGTTTGCAAAATCTCTTAAAAACAAAGAACACCATTTAAGAAATACAAATTTTCATTCTAAAACTTTTGATATTTGCATTTGCCCATATCACCCTATCCATTAAACTGTGGGCATTGTAGAGAATTTCTTCTTTAAATTAGAAATCCAGAATTCTCCCAACAGTCATTAAGTGTTTCTGCTCCCAATGTCTTTGATCATTGTTGTAACTGTAAAACATCCTTAGCATGATCTTTGCATGTAAAATGAGCAAAGTGTTTGTCTGGGAAAGAATTCAAAAGAACATCAAGTTCCATAGTATCATATTCTTGGATGGATCCTGATAGTAATCGTAATCCAAATTATAATTGTAATCCAAAGTCCAAAGTAGTAATTGTAATCCAAAGTCTTTAAAGGATTGTAGAAGTTTACATTCCTTTGATACATTGATGGGTATTTGTTGTAGAGTATTGGTTGTAGAGTCCAGCTATCCAAGTATTTGGCTAGAATTTGTTGCAGATATTCTACCAGCATCATCTGTTATCACTGTGGTAATGGTGTTGGTATTAGTTGTTGCCATGACATTTGTCTTTGTTTTTTTTTTTCCATGAAACATTTTTATACAGTTTATGATGTGAATAGATTGTATACTCTTATCCTTTTACGGAATAAATTAAATGAGAGCATTTCCAAGACATTGTCTCAGGTGACACAGATCCCATTATAGTAAATGTTATGTTTATACAGCAATCGAAGTGGTATCTCAAGAACGCCTCTTTTTGCTGTATTGGAATCTTGGTAACACCTCTAAATCTCACTGATAGACATATAACAACATCAGGTGCTGTTGTGCTAGAGCTGTTAATAGGTAAAATCTGTACTTTGAATAATAATGATAGATGAAATAGTAACATAGTTAAAGGGACACTATAGTCACCTGAACAACTACAGCTTAATGTAGTTGTTCAGGTATGATCTATAGCTCCCTGCAGGCAATCTAATGTAAACACTGTATTTTCATAGAAAATACAGTGTTTACATTGATTGATAGGAATACCTCCAGTGGCCGTCACTCAGTCGGTCACCAGAGGGACTTCCTATCATGCAGGGTCCCAAAAAGGCCCTGTACACGCCAGACGTATTAAAATACGCCTGACGTGTGCAGGAGAGAGAAGTGCGCGCCTTCTCTCTCCAGCCTGTCAGCAGAGGAGGGGGGGGGGGGGAAACCGCGAGCTGAGCTGTCACTCAGCTCAGCTCGCGGCTGCGCACACGGTAGTGCGCTCAGGACTTCAGAGGGCGGCATGAAGTATATGCTTCAGAGTATGTGCGCATGTGTGGCGAATCAATAATAGTTGATAATTGGAAACATGACATTATTCATCTCTCTTTTTCCTGTTAGGGAGAATACAACTCATCCCCTAAATTACAATTAGTAAATATATACAGGGAGTGCAGAATTAATAGGTAAATGAGTATTTTGACCACATCATCCTCTTTATGCATGTTGTCTTACTCCAAGCTGTATAGGCTCGAAAGCCTACTACAAATTAAGCATATTAGGTGATGTGCATCTCTGTAATGAGAAGGGGTGTGGTCTAATGACATCAACACCCTATATCAGGTGTGCATAATTATTAGGCAACTTCCTTTCCTTTGGCAAAATGGGTCAAAAGAAGGACTTGACAGGCTCAGAAAAGTCAAAAATAGTGAGATATCTTGCAGAGGGATGCAGCACTCTTAAAATTGCAAAGCTTCTGAAGCGTGATCATCGAACAATCAAGTGTTTCATTCAAAATAGTCAACAGGGTCGCAAAGAAGCGTGTGGAGAAACCAAGGCGCAAAATAACTGCCCATGAACTGAGAAAAGTCAAGCGTGCAGCTGCCAAGATGCCACTTGCCACCAGTTTGGCCATATTTCAGAGCTGCAACATCACTGGAGTGCCCAAAAGCACAAGGTGTGCAATACTCAGAGACATGGCCAAGGTAAGAAAGGTATAAAGACGACCACCACTGAACAAGACACACAAGCTGAAACGTCAAGACTGGGCCAAGAAATATCTCAAGACTGATTTTTCTAAGGTTTTATGGACTGATGAAATGAGAGTGAGTCTTGATGGGCCAGATGGATGGATTGGTAAAGGGCAGAGAGCTCCAGTCCGACTCAGACGCCAGCAAGGTGGAGGTGGAGTACTGGTTTGGGCTGGTATCATCAAAGATGAGCTTGTGGGGCCTTTTCGGGTTGAGGATGGAGTCAAGATCAACTCCCAGTCCTACTGCCAGTTTCTGGAAGACACCTTCTTCAAGCAGTGGTACAGGAAGAAGTCTGCATCCTTCAAGAAAAACATGATTTTCATGCAGGACAATGCTCCATCACACACGTCCAAGTACTCCACAGCGTGGCTGGCAAGAAAGGGTATAAAAGAAGAAAATCTAATGACATGGCCTCCTTGTTCACCTGATCTGAACCCCATTGAGAACCTGTGGTCCATCATCAAATGTGAGATTTACAAGGAGGGAAAACAGTACACCTCTCTGAACAGTGTCTGGGAGGCTGTGGTTGCTGCTGCACGCAATGTTGATGGTGAACAGATCAAAACACTGACAGAATCCATGGATGGCAGGCTTTTGAGTTTCCTTGCAAAGAAAGGTGGCTATATTGGTCACTGATTTGTTTTTGTTATGTTTTTGAATGTCAGAAATGTATATTTGTGAATGTTGAGATGTTATATTGGTTTCACTGGTAAAAATAAATAATTGAAATGGGTATATATTAGTTTTTTGTTAAGTTGCCTAATAATTATGCACAGTAATAGTCACCTGCACACACAGATATCCCCCTAAAATAGCTATAACTAAAAACAAACTAAAAACTACTTCCAAAAATATTCAGCTTTGATATTAATGAGTTTTTTGGGTTCATTGAGAACATGGTTGTTGTTCAATAATAAAATTAATCGTATACCGTATATACTCGTGTATAAGTCGATCTCATGTATAAGTCGAGTGCAGTTTTGTGACCAACAATTGTGAAATATGCTATGCCTCGTGGATATGTCGAGGGTAAAACTTGGGGCTATGAATTTCTGTGATTTTTATAATTATATACACTCACTCATACTAACATACACCCTGCATTATATACACACACACTCATACAAACACACACTCTGCATTATATACGCACACTCTGTGTGTGTATATAATGCAGAGTGTGTGTGTTTGAGTGAATGCAGAGTGTGTGTGTGTATATAATGCAGATTGTGTGTGTGTGTTTGTATGAGTGCGTGTGTGTGTATATAATGCAGTGTGTGTGTTTGTATGAGTGTGTGTGTATATAATGCAGAGTATGTGTATGAGTGTGTGTATATAATGCAGAGTGTGTGTTTGTATGAGTGTCTGTTTGTGTGTTTGTGTGTGTGTGAACTGGGTGGGGGGAGGGCATTTTTAATTTTTTATTTTAATATGTAAATTTTTTTTATTTTATAAAATATATCTATTTCATTCTTACATTTTTTTAAATTTTAATAATTACATTTTTTTTTATTATTTAATTTTATTTTTGTCCCCCCTCCTGCTTTTTAGCTGGCCAGGGAGGGGGCTCTCATTCCCTGGTGGTCCAGTGGATGGGCTGTGTAGGAGGGGGCTGGCAGGAAGCTCTTACTTACCTTTCCTGCAGCTCCTGTCAGCTCCCTTCTCTCTCCTCCAGTCCAGTCAGCTCCTCTGTCAGCTCCTACTGTAAGTCTCGAGGTCTCTCGTGGCTCTCGCGAGACTTACAGTGGGAGCTGACAGAGGAGCTGACAGGACCTGAGGTGAGAGAAGGGAGCTGACAGGAGCTGCTGTAAAGGTAAGTAACAGCTTCCTGCCAGCCCCCAACAGGACCGCCGGGCTTGTAATGTTGCCATAATACAGACATTGATTCGAGTATAAGTCGAGTGGGGTTTTTTCAGCACTTATACTCGAGTATATACGGTAAGTATATTTTCCAGTGGCTGTTGGATGTAACTTAAGGTTAACTTTTTTTTTTTTTTTAAGTGAGCACTTATGTATGATATTGAAGGTTTTTTTTAACTCTATTTTTAATATTTAAATATTTGTAACTTTACCTTTTTGTAGGTGTTCTTAACATTTCCACAATGATAGATATCAGAATCTGTTGTAACTATAACTTGTTGAAGTGGGGGTAGGTTACAATCAGAATATGAATTAATAATTATATATATATGATGTATTAATTAAACAATCAATAGGTGTTGCAGGATCATTACCTCAAGGTATATGTACCTTTAAATCATCACAAACCAAATAACATGTTCTTGGTATTGAGAAACAGACAAATAAAACATTTGATCACATGTATTTATTATATGTATATATTTTATACATATAGTGATATGGATGTTGAATTTGTATCTTTGACATCTTTTCACCTGTTTGCAATAGGTGACCTAAGTTATCAATTTCCAGGTATTGTCATATTTATCACCTGGAAGGGTTAATCCGTAATACTCTTTTACCTCCCATTGACTGACCTTCGCTCTGGCAGTCTGAACATGTTTTAATAAAAATAAAGGTTTGTGATAAGCGAAGGAAAGTTTTTGCCTGTCTTTCAGATAAATGTAAATGTTGAAAGTACTTAACTTATATTAATTAGACTATATTAATCATACCACTCTGCAAACTTAAATGAATACCGAGTAGTTTCTAATTTAATAAAAATATTTTACACTTTCTTCTAAAGTTAAAACTTCATTCATTATTGCAGTTGTTATTGTAATCATATAATCTGTAACTATCATGATTCAATTATGTACAGATACATTGTTAAACTCAGATAATCTGACACCTGCTTGGATTTAATCTACAAATTAATGTCCAATAGATATAAAAGGAATCTGCATTATTTAGCTATTTCATTTTGCTGCAAGACACAGACATTAATGCACATTCATCTGGACAATCAGCTGGTCTGCTCTTATACTTTATGTCTAACAGATATTGTTTGTAGGCCAGGCAGCAGCTGCATATGGTAATTTAGCAATATTTTCCAATTATATTTCAGATATTCACAAAGCCTATCCTCCTTTGCAATTAACACATTTATGTGTTTTTTAAACCATTAATTATAGTATCTGTATTATATTGCCTATTGTCACTGGTACATTTCTGGTACAGGTAAAAAAAAAAAAAAAATAGCATGATTGCTTTAGTAATTATAATTTTCCTGTCCATGCACCACATTCCTGGAAGTCCAAAATATACCAAGAATCCTTTGTCTATGGTTCTATGGAGCCACAAGTTTTGATTGGTGTAGTTATACCAAAAAGAGTAAGGAGTGCATCTGTAGTTCACATCTGCAATAGAACCATTACACATCTCTTGTTGTATCAATGTCTCTGTGGTTATGTTACAGGAGTTACCTTGCTTTTCAGGTATTTACATAATATGTAGAATTTAACCCCTTAAGGACACATGACATGTGTGACATGTCATAATTCCCTTTTATTCCCGAAGTTTGGTCCTTAAGGGGTTAAGAAAAGCTGCAAATCGTGGTTTAGGGCAAGTGTCCCATTACGTAAGGTTTCTGTTCGCCTTTACATTCCATCTTTTTGACAGAGCTTCTGCTCTTAGTAGTTCGGTCTTGTTATTATTTATTAATTACATCAAGGTTTCTTTTATTAATTGATGTTTTTCTTCAAAATTCAAATTCACATGCCAGCAAATGTCATTGTAAATTTCATTATTACAGAATATGGTCCCAGTATGGTTTCTCATGCCAGTAGGAAAACTATGTTCCTCTTCTTCTGTTCCTTCCCAGTAACCAACTTTTCTGAGTTGTGGGTTACAATCTGTGTCTTGTACTGAGATGTGCTTAGATAGTCAACCAGGCATGCTCAGTACCATATTCCATCTTGAGAAATAGCTGGGTGTTGACAGTTATCAGCCTTTATTTCTTGTTCCAGTCATCTTCTGTCTGTCTGGAAACATAATAGCAATGTCCACATTTAGCATAGAACTTCTTTTCAGCATAAGAAGGCTGTTTGTGGTAGTCATCTTCAATAGGTTCCTTGTGAAATACCAGTGTAGATCCCATTAGCAACCATTTCACCGTGAGCTGTGTCTCTCTTTTTGAGATGGTTTTTGGAAGTTGTCCTCACGATCATCAGAACTTGTATTATGTGCAGTCCAATTCAGTTCAGGTGTTTCGTGGTTGTTAACATAATCCCAATGCAGTTTTTTAATGACAACTAGGGTTGATTGTAAGAAGGAGACACCAATTTTCTAGCATCCTTTTGCTTCCATCTTTGCATTTCTTTTTTACTGTATAAGATAATTCAGGTACAGTCGGTTTTCTCCAGAGTCTTTCTGATAATGTATATGAAAAATTAATCATCAACATCAGACTGTGATTGTATAACGTCTGTCTGTTCATCCTTCTCCTTCACATTTGCAGGTTCAGATGTCAGATCATGATACAGTCTGTTGTGTGGCTGTGATTCTGGTGGGATTTCTGTCATCTTCTGTTTGTTTGTTTTCTCTTGCCTTCTTTAAGAGCATCCATTGTGTAATTCAGTGGTTCTGTGAAGATTCTGGAAGTAGTTAGCAGGTTTTAAAATATCAAAACGTATTTTTCTCTGTTGGCTCTCATTGTTCTCTGTAATAAAAGTTCTTGGAGTCACCCTCTCCAGGACAAATTGGCCAAAAGTAGGAAGCCAAGTAGTATGTGGTGGTGCATGGTGTGGTGGGCTGGAAAAAAAAATCCCTACATTTCTCTAATAGAACCGATGGTTCTAATCTCTCCCTGGTGCAGAAATATGATTGTCAGCATAATTTGTGTTACAAGGTGCACAATATAACATTTCATATGGTGTGTCACCATTTGTATTATCAGGTATGATGTTAACGCTCATCTGTACCATAGGAATAAGTGGATACCACTGTGTGGGGGCAGGCAACTAGAAACTTGGTTAATAGTCCTTTTACCTCAGCATTTTTCCGTTCCACAACCCCAATACTTTGGGTGTGGTTGGGTGCACTGATTTCCCATAGTAACCAAAATGTGGTTGCCAAGTTTTGGGTTTCCTTTGCAGTAAATGCAGGACCACCACGAGTGGATGGTGCTGGGTTTACCAATGCATACTAAGGAAGTGAGACTAGCAATCGTGATATTAGAGGTTGCGCTTCGCACAGGATATAACCAAATAAATCTGGTACATGCATCAACACATACAATAACATATTTATAACCATGAGATTGTGGCAAATGTCCAATATATAGTAATTCAAAAGGTAAGTTAGTTATTGATATTTCAATAAACAGTACAAGAGTAATGTGGCAAAGGTACCAATTTACCAATAAGCAAATGCTTACAATTACTAAAAACATGAACTACAGTATTTTCCATATTGGGCCACCAATATTCCTTTTCAGGAGTTAGAAGTGCATACCTCTACCTATATGAGCTTGTCCTAGCCCTGAATAGACTTTCTGTCAGACCTTCCGGCATCCGTACTCCGGGGACTTCCGGGTAGACGGAGCGCGGCCACTCCCCCTCCTCTGACGCGGTCACTCCCAGGATACAAAGGGAGACCGCGGCAACACCTCAGTGCTGGATCAATTTGAAAGCCTCCCGCGAAAACTTCAAAGCTAAGTGTATCTGTGTTTACCTCTCCTGTGTATCGGACCCGGACTGTTTATCGTTTACCTGCCTTCTCCTCTCCTCGACCACGGACTTGCCTTTGGATACTCTTTTGTCTGCAGCCAACTTAATCCTCTCTGAGAAACATCTCTCATCAAACCGGATTACCACCCCTACAAAGCTAAGTAGAACTCATCTGCCTCAACAGGAGTATTGTTATCCTGCATCTCTGCTTACCTTCTTTTGCTTCACCCTAACTAATTGTTCTGCTGCCATTTAACAATTCTACATTGGAATCTCATCTCTGTTCAGACTAAAATATTGCCTCACCCTAATCTTCTCTGCAAATCCTGCTGCTGCTTAATTTTCTGACAAGGAATTAAAGAGACAGTTCAACTTGAATTTTACTTTATTTCAATTATAACAATTTAATAAACAATTTCAGTTATCTACAGTTGTGATCCATATTGTCAATAAGTGACCATTACAGATTGATCCAGCCTTCTTAATGGATCCAGTAGATCTCACTTCTGAAATCACAAGATTGAACCAAAGAGTGGATACGCTTACTCAAGGCATGCAAGACCTACAGGTCACCAATGAACGAATCCTTACTTATGTAAGGGACTTACAAACACACACTCCTCATACCGTTACACACTCGGCTAGTGATCCTGCTGTTTCCAACCCCGAAAAGTTTTCTGGAGACAGGTCCCAATACCGAGAATTTATCAATTCTTGCAAATTGTTGATTGCCTTGAAACCTAGATCATATCCCACCGAAAGATCTAAGGTTTGTTCTGTTATTTCATTTTTAAGAGGCGAACCCATGGCCTGGGCTCATTCCTTCCTGGAGAATGATGACCCCATATTGGATTCCCTGGATGAATTCTTCGAAGCCATGTCTCTCCTTTACGAGGACCCTAATAAACAAGCAACTGCAGACTTAACCATTAGAACACTGCAGCAAAGAAACAGGCCTGTCGAAGATTATATTGCTGAATTCAAACGATGGGCACCAGAAAACCAGTGGAATGACATAACTCTACGTAACCAGTTCCGTATTGGGTTATCTGAAGCTGTCAAGGATGAGCTCTCCAGGACAGAACTACCTACTACACTGAATACTCTTATCCAATTGTCAATCAGCATTGACAGACGACTTAGGGAAAGAAAAGCTGAGAAGTCACTCACTAGCTCCCTATGGAAAAAACCCTTCACTTCTTCACGAGCACCAGAGAAACCTGTAACTCCCACAGAACCTATGGAAATAGGGGTTTTGAGAAGTCCTCTTACTCCAGAAGAGAGAACCAGAAGAAGACAAATGAACCTCTGCATGTACTGTGCTTCACAAGAACATGTGGTCCCAGAATGTCCTCTATTGAAACGTCCTAGAGGCGGTAAGCATGGTTCTACTACGAATGTAATGAGTGTACTTCCTCCTAAAACTACCTCTCATCTCTCCTCTGTTTCTCTCATATTACAGTGGGACAAAGAAAGGATTACCACTGATGCCATTATCGATTCCGGTGCTAATGGGGTTTTCCTGGACTCATCCTTTGTTACAAAAAATAAAATTCCTTGTGTTCAAAAACGTAATTCCGTCTCTGTCAGAGTTATTGATGGCTCCTTAATATCCTCGGGGCCCATTCGTTCTGAAACTATCCCTTTAAGAACTACTACCAATCATATCCATTCTGAATTTCTTGTTTTTGATGTTATAAATTCTCCTCTTTATCCAATTATATTAGGAATCGACTGGTTGCGGACTCACAACCCATATATTACATGGGCTCCTTTCTCTCTCACCTTTAACTCTGCATATTGTAAGGGAACATGTCTACAACACATCCCCATTCTACAAGTTACTGAAGAAACCCCCATACCTTCCATCTATTCTGAGTTCGCCGATGTATTCAGTAAAAAGGAAGCGGAGACACTTCCTCCTCATCGACCTTATGATTGTCCGATTGACCTTGTTCCTGGTGCTCCTATCCCTTTTGGACACATTTACCCTCTCTCTGAATCAGAGTTAAAAACCCTCAAAGAATACCTGGATGAGAACCTCCGTAAAGGGTTCATTAGACCTTCCTGTTCACCAGCCGCTTCCAGCATGTTTTTCGTAAGGAACAAGGATCAGACTATACGCCCAATCATCGACTACAGGTCATTAAATAAAATAACTATCAAGAATCGTTACCCTCTTCCCCTGATCAATGAGTTGATCGAAAGATTAAAAACAGCTACCATCTACACTAAACTTGACCTTCGTGGGGCATATAACCTTGTTAGAATCAAGGCCAATGATGAATGGAAAACGGCGTTCAGGACCCGATATGGCCTTTACGAATATCTTGTCATGCCCTTCGGGCTCTGTAACGCCCCTGCAACCTTTCAGCATTTCATAAACGATATCTTCAGAGATCTCCTAGATGTTTGTGTCATCATCTACTTAGATGATATTCTCATCTACTCCAACAACCTTGAGGAACACAGAAAACATGTGAGATGGGTATTATCCAGATTAAGAACACACAAATTATATGCTAAACCTGAAAAATGTATTTTTGAAGTCAATGAAATCACTTTTTTGGGATACGTTATCTCCCCTCATTCCATAAGTATGGATACCTCAAAAATAGATTGTATTGTCAATTGGTCTACTCCTGCTAATATTAAGGACTTACAACGTTTTTTGGGATTTGCCAACTTCTACAGGAAGTTCATTAAAAATTACTCCAATGTAGCTCATCCGCTTAACCTGCTCAATAGCAGTAAACGTTCCTTTGCTTGGAACGAAGAGGCTCAAGCAGCCTTTGATGAATTAAAACGGAGATTTACAAGTGCTCCCATTCTCCAACTCCCTAATCCTGATTTTCTCTACGTCATGGAAACAGATGCTTCTGACGCAGCTATCGGGGCTGTCCTTTCTCAGCAACGATCGCCTCAAGATCCTCTCCATCCAGTGGCTTTTTTCTCACGATCTATGTCTCCTGCTGAACGAAATTATCCTATAGGAGAAAAAGAATTGTTAAGTATTAAAGCAGCATTCGAAAACTGGTGACACATACTTGAAGACTCACGCACTCCTGTAATTGTTTACACTGACCACAGGAACCTTGAATATCTTCATTCGAACAAAACTCTCTCTGCCAGACAAGTAAGATGGAATCTTTTCTTTGCCCGATTCAATTTTCAAATTATTTACAGACCTGGATCCAGAAACAAAAAAGCAGATGCTCTGTCCAGAATTCAACAAGATCTTCCTGTGATTGGAACTCCCCCACCTAAAATCATAGGTATCATTTCGTCATTAATAGATGATATTAAACATCTTAAAGAAGAAGATCTTGAGCTTCCCAAACAAAAGAAACTATCAAAAAAGGACGGTCTCTACTACTTCAAAAACAGGTTATACATTCCTCCCTTGTTTAGGAATAAAATTCTCACCTTAATACATGATTCCCCTCTGGCTGGTCATCCGGGTACAAGGAAAACACTGGAGCTGTCTAAAAGATATTACTGGTGGCCTCGCCAGGACAGAACCATAGAATCTTATGTCAAAACCTGTCCAACCTGTCTGAGATCAAAATCTGACCA
The DNA here is from genome assembly GCF_036172605.1 of Pelobates fuscus. NCBI lineage: Eukaryota > Metazoa > Chordata > Amphibia > Anura > Pelobatidae > Pelobates > Pelobates fuscus. The sequence continues at coordinate 130,971,411 of NC_086323.1, forward strand.
TCATCCACCATTCGGTCAACTATTAAGCCTACCGATCCCAGAAAGACCTTGGCAGTCCATTTCAATGGATTTCTTGGTGGAACTCCCTCCTTCGCAACATCATAACACCATTCTAGTAGTGGTAGACCATTTCACCAAAATGTCTCATTTTATTCCTTTAAGGAAATTACCCTCTTCATCTGAGCTTGCAAAAATATTCATCGACAACATAGTGAAACTCCATGGACTTCCTGAAGAAATCATTTCAGACAGGGGAACACAGTTCACCTCCAAGTTCTGGAATGAGATGTGTTCCTCTCTCAGTATTCAACGTAAATTGTCTTCAGCCTATCATCCCCAAACCAACGGACAAACAGAGAGAGTTAACCAGTGTGTTGAACAATACTTGAGGTGTTATTGCTCTCACTTACAAGACGATTGGATCACATGGTTACCTATGGCAGAATTCTCATATAACAACTCTGTACACGCTAGCAGTAAAATGACTCCATTCTTTTCAAATTACGGATTCCATCCCTCTTCGATTCCTGATCAGGGACTCCCTTCTTCTAATCCATACGTCTCCAACCACAACGCTTTCATGTCTGCCCTCTTCCTCAAGTTGCGTGATAACCTCAAAAATGCATCATCTGCTCAGAAAAAGTTTTTCGATACTGGCAGACGACCTTCCCCTGCTTACAACGTTGGTGATCTCGTATGGCTCTCTTCAAAGAACATTGTCACAAACCGTCCCTCAAAGAAACTGAGTTCTCTCTTCCTTGGCCCTTTTCGTATATTGTCTCTTATCAACGAAAACGTGGTCAGATTGAAACTTCCACCTACCATGAAACTTCATCCTGTCTTTCATGTGTCTCTGCTTAAACCACACCGCTCCGACCCTTTTCTAAGGGATGCTCTTACCACTCCTGATCCCCTTCTGGTACAAGGTGAGGAGGAATACGAGGTCCAGAGGATCCTGGATTCGCGAATCCATCGTGGTTCCTTACAGTATCTTATCCGGTGGAAAGGCTACGGAGTTGACGAGGATTCCTGGGTGTCGTCCTCCGCGGTGCATGCTCGTCGACTCATCAACGCGTTCCATGCTCGCTACCCTTCCAGACCTCGTTGACAGCATCCGGTGGCTGCTTCTTATGGGGGGGGTTCTGTCAGACCTTCCGGCATCCGTACTCCGGGGACTTCCGGGTAGACGGAGCGCGGCCACTCCCCCTCCTCTGACGCGGTCACTCCCAGGATACAAAGGGAGACCGCGGCAACACCTCAGTGCTGGATCAATTTGAAAGCCTCCCGCGAAAACTTCAAAGCTAAGTGTATCTGTGTTTACCTCTCCTGTGTATCGGACCCGGACTGTTTATCGTTTACCTGCCTTCTCCTCTCCTCGACCACGGACTTGCCTTTGGATACTCTTTTGTCTGCAGCCAACTTAATCCTCTCTGAGAAACATCTCTCATCAAACCGGATTACCACCCCTACAAAGCTAAGTAGAACTCATCTGCCTCAACAGGAGTATTGTTATCCTGCATCTCTGCTTACCTTCTTTTGCTTCACCCTAACTAATTGTTCTGCTGCCATTTAACAATTCTACATTGGAATCTCATCTCTGTTCAGACTAAAATATTGCCTCACCCTAATCTTCTCTGCAAATCCTGCTGCTGCTTAATTTTCTGACAAGGAATTAAAGAGACAGTTCAACTTGAATTTTACTTTATTTCAATTATAACAATTTAATAAACAATTTCAGTTATCTACAGTTGTGATCCATATTGTCAATAAGTGACCATTACACTTTCTAGGGCAAGTCTCTCTTTCCTTTGAACAGTAATGTCACTTTAATTGTAATTTTCATAAAGCAGATATGAGATATGGAATGTGAGTTTATATATCACTTTAATTGACACTGCAATTTTTTTAAATGACCTTTATTTTTTTTTTATGAATTTCTTTTATTTATTTTTTACATTTTATTTCAGTTTAAAATATTGCAGGTTTTGCAATATCATATTCATTTTGAATTAAATATATATATATATATATATATATATATATATATATATTCAAAATGCTCCTACAACATATTATTAAACTTAGCTTTTTTCAGCACTAGCACTATCTCCCACTAATTACATGCTGAAATTAGTGTAGGATGCACCAATATTGGGGTACTGTCGAGTAGTGGTATTAAATCATTATGGCCATATGGTGGAACTGAATCCCCATATATGAGTTGAGATGGGCGATTTTAAGTAGCCTTATAAAAATTTTAAACTGTATTGTTATTTCTACGCTGTTCTCTAATCTGTATTTATATATAACTGCGGCAGCACATAGCTTTTATTTAAGCAATTATTTTACGCATCGTGCGTGGTTGACTGTGGGCTTTTCTCTAGATTTTTAAACTTTTTTTTAAATCAGTTCTTGGCTCTGAGACAGCAGGCTGCTGCCTGGTACATCATTTAACTGCTCTTATTGCCTAGTCTCTCTCTCTCTCTCTCTCTCTCTCTCTCTCTCTCTCCTTTTAAAATTGTGAACTTTAATCCTTCTGCCATTTCAAATAGACTAAAGTCTGTACCTGAGTAAGCAATGTCATTATGTGTAGGAGATGTGCACTTTAAATAGTAGAATACTTATGCTATTCCAGTGAATTGGGCTCTCTGCTTAACACATCATTTAGTATCGTTTGGTTACATTTAAAGCTGTAAATGTATTTAACCTTTCAACAATCAGAGATCCTGTATATTTACAATTTTATTTAGCCCTGATTTATCTTACATATATATATATATATATTACTTTTAATTATTTTATAATTATTTATTTTTGCAGGGCATTTAGTGAAGCAAAGGATGCATAACAGCCTGCTGCTCTTGTGTTATATTTCTTGATAACAGATTTTCTAGAGGGCAGTATAATTTTCAACTCTGTTTGTAAAAATATAAGCTAATAAGCATAAATTATATGAAATATATGTTGCAGTGTACTGCGCTTCACTGCAATGAATATGTTTTTTTTGTGTGTTTTTTTTTAAAGCTACCTTTTTTATGGCTGTGTGTAATAAGGTTGTAAAGTTGTTTATAATTTGGAATATAAAACAAAACTTCTCAATTCCTTGGAATGGAAGCAGTGTTTATCTGTCTCTCTAACTCGTTGGGCACCAATTGTAGCCACGACCTTGGCTGGAAATGCCAGACTCCTAATAGTATGCTGTTATAATTCCTGATTTTTAATTAACAGCAAGTGGAACTGGCAATATAGATATTATCACTGTTTTATAAACATTTTTATATATAGTGGATATTACAAGCCAGAAGGCAGTAATACAATAATTAAAATCCTGTAGGTCTGTTGCATTTGGGGTAATAAACCCTTCTGTGGCATGAGTGTTTTTTATTAAGCCGTAATGCAATTTCTTTGCATTCTTGGAATTATAATTCAAAATCTACTAGCAACATAATAGCAAGTGTTGCTTTTATCGCTTGTCTTATCACTTTTCTCATGACAACAATATACTGCATTAATCTCATTTCTGCGTATGCAAACTATGCAGCTACAGAGAGAACAGTGGTTTTATCAGAGTCAATACAGATGTTTAAACAGCAATTGGATAACTACTTGCAAAACATAACATACAGGGATATAATTCTAATTAGTTGGGTACTTATCTGCTTGATCCAAGGAGATATCTGACCGCTATTTTGGGGTCAAGAAGTAATTTCTTCCTAGTTTGTTGCAAATTTGGAAGTGCTTCAGACTGGGTTTTTTGCCTTCTTTTGGATCAACAGCAAAACCATATGGGAAGAAGGCTGAACTTGATGGATGCAAGTCTCTTTTCAGCCATGTAACTATGTAACATGATCCCCCTGCCTACAACCCACTGTCCTGAAACTAATGGACTATGCTATGCTGGTGTATTAGACATATTATGGAGTTTACCAAATATTTATATATGTCTCTCTTGTCATATCTATTAAAAGCCACAATTTCAGCATTGTATGCTAATTACAGTGTACCAAGCACCTGAACTCCAAGTGCCTTGTACAAGTTCACATAAAATCATCTCTCCATGATGAAAATCTCTCTCTGTGTCTGGGTTACAAATAGCTCATTCAATTCTTGATATTTCAAGACTTGTGCCATGACAAAGTATTGTCTTCTTTTACGTATAAGAGGTTACATACAAATTATTTTATAGTTAAAGCTTCCAAAGTACAAGCCCCATGTTGGGCGCCAATTGTAATCGCAGCCGATTCCCTTATTTACCACTATAACGTCTTAAAGCATAGAACTTAGGAGGGCTAACCATACAGATATCTTAGCCATAATTTTAAATAGTTAGTAAGAGTTCCTCTATTTAGAATATATAAATAATTTAGAACACAATATAAAATAGGGATTGTCATGGAAGCAATAAAGTTTTGTCTTTTAAATATTTTATTAAATGACTTTTCAGGTGATACTTGAAAAATTAGAATATTGTGCAAAAGTTAATTTATTTCAGTAATGCAACGTACAAGGGGAAACTAATATATGAGATAGACACATTACATGCAAAGCAAGATAGTTCAAGCTGTGATTTTTCATAAGTGCGATGATTATGGCTTACAGCTCATGAAAACCTCAATATTCCGGTGCAATATTCTAGGCTTAGTGTCCCACTCTAATCAGCTAAGTAAGCCATAACTCCTGTAAACGGTTTCTGAGCCTTTAAATGGTCTCTCAGTCTGGTTCAGTAGGAATCACAATCATGGGGAAGTCTGCTAACCTGACAGTTGTGCAGAAAACCATCATTGACACCCTCCATAAGGAGGGAAAGCCTCAAAAGGTAATTGCGAAGGAAGTTGGATGTTCCCAAAGTGCTGTATCAAAGCACATTAATAGAAAGTTATGTGGAAGGGAAACGTGTGGAAGAAAAAGGTGCACAATCAGCAGGGATGACTGCAGCTTGGAGAGGATTGTCAGGAAAAGGCCATTCAAAAGTGTTGGGGACTTTCATAAGGAGTGGACTGAGGCTGGAGTCAGTGCATCAAGAGCACACACAGACGGATCCTGGACATGGGCTTCAGATGTCGTATTCCTCTTGTCAAGCCGCTCCTGAACAACAAACAACGTCAGAAACGTCTTACCTGGGCTAAAGAAAAACAGACCTGGTCTGTTGCTCAGTGGTCCAAATTCCTCTTTTCTGATGAGAGCAACTTTTGCATCTCATTTGGAAACCAAAGACCCAGAGTCTGGAGGAAGAATGGAGAGGCACACACTGCATATGCTTGAAGTCCAGTGTGAAGTTTCCACAGTCTGTGTTGATTTGGGGAGCCATGTCATCTGCTGGTGTTGGTCCACTGTGCTTCATTTAGTCCAGGGTCAATGCAGCCGTCTCCCAGGAGATTTTGGAGCACTTCATGCTTCCTTCTGCAGACAAGCTTTATGGGGATGCTGACTTCATTTTCCAGCAGGACTTGTCACCTGCCCACACTGCCAAAAGCACCAAAGCCTGGTTCAATGACCGTGGGATTACTCTGCTTGATTGGCCAGCAAACTCGCCTGACTTGAACCCCATAGAGAATCTATGGGGCATTGCCAAGAGAAAGAGGAGAGACATGAGACCGAATGCAGAAGAGCTGAAGGCCGCTATTGAAGCATCCTGGTCTTCCATAACACCTCAGCAGTGCCACAGGCTGATAGCTTCCATGCCACGCGGCATTGAGTCAGTAATTGCTGCAAAATGGGCCCAAACCAAGTACTGATTCCATATGCATGCTTATACTTTCCAATATTGTTCTATGTACACTCCTTGTTTTATTGATTGCATGTAATATGCTAATTTACTGAGATTGTGGATTATAAGCCATAATAATCGCACTTATGACAAATCACGGCTTGAACTATCTTGCTTTGCATGTAATGCGTCTATCTCATATATTAGTTTCCCTTTTTACATTGCATTACTGAAATAAATTAACTTTTGCACGATATTCTAATTGTTAAAGTATCACCTGTAAATATAGACATATGAAATCCATTACAATAATTTATAGCAGAGTTTATAAGATTAAATGATATGCTTGCAATATCAGTAAATAGAATAACATACCCTCCTGAACATGTCAACCTCTATGATAAAATGGATCACTATCTCTGTCTCCAAAATCTCTCCTCTTTGTCCTAATATTAATAAGTACACATATTTATACCTTGGATGTTCAATTAGGTCATTTTAGGACCTACCTTAACTTGGCAAAGATGCAAGGCCATGACTTGGTCATTTCACATGTAAAGTAAAATCTAGACACCATCAACCCCATGCAGTAATTATCACTAGTTTATGACACAATATGATGTTTAAATCATATCTATGTTTAAATTAAAATGTAAGGGGGCACATTGTGGTAAATTACCAAACTCTATAAACTATGAACGCATACACATATAGACTATGGTCCGTCTACTTTAACAAATGTTTATTCAGAGACAAAACAACATCAACATCCAAATAATGACACATAATCTAACTAACTAACAATAACAACTAAATCTTATAAAGTCACCAGATCCCACTCACCATGATAAAAACATAGCCCGTGTCTGCTCAGTAGCACAGCCAAGAAGGAACAGGAAGGAATGGGGATAGGGGGAAGTGGTTATCTCTTTCCTGACCTGTAAAGGTATTGAATTACCCAATTACCACATCAAAGGGTAAAGCTTATACCCCTGTAAGAAATACCTACATGAGCTTGGTCACATGACCCCTGGTCACCATATTAGTTTGATGACAAAATGTCATCACATTCCCTCACTTTTTCTTCTCTTATGTTTTAAAAAATAATAATATATCCCTCTTATCTATCTAAACTATGGAATCTGAAGTAGGAAAGGGGAGCACACAAATTATAGTGAGTGAGAGAAGGAAAATAGTCAAATAGGAGGTGCGTCACCCCATATTCCCCCAATTTCTATTGTTTTCAGTTGTTCCGGTTTTAAATTAACCACTGCCCTAGTGGGTTGGTAAGAACCTTGGTAGTTGTTCATTAACATTCTATGGTAATGTGTTCATGTGAAGTAAAGTAAAATCTAGACACCATCAACCCCATGCAGTAATTATCACTAGTTTATGACACAATATGATGTTTAGTTTTGACTGGAATCTGAAGACTCTGAGTCCATGACTCAATTATTGATCTGTGTACTTGATAGCTGTGACTTTAGAATGATCTCTCCTTGAATATTGTCTTTGCCAATCCATTACAAAGCTTGAGGTTTGTAGGTTTAATGACACATGCAAGTTCATGAGTGTAGGGGAAACTCATTCTGTGACCAACTTGAAATGACACAAATTCACACTTCTTGCTGTTACTTTACCACCATTCTTAGCTGTGTCAGTAGTTTGTCTTGGTAATCTCAGCACATCTTCATCTGTATAGTAACCGTTTTCAGGATAATAGTTTGGCTTGGTAATCCTAGCACTTCTTCATCTGTACAGTAAACTGTGACAAGACATGTCAGTTTCCTTTGCCTCTCTGGGTCTTTCAGATAAAATGTTCTTTAAATCAAACAAAGAAAATGAAATATGCACAACAATAATCAGCATATCTTCTTGTGTCAAAGTCTTAACTTGTTTTGTCTAATAATATCTATTTGGTTGTGGTGTCTTACTTTTAGACATTTACTCCACACGATAAAGAGTTGAACACAAAACCATATGTCATTTTATGATTTACTGAGGAATACATGCAATAATCACAAAATGTACACAGTTTTAACCAAAAATTATTATACATGAATGTGAGTGGGTAAGATGTGAGGGTGAAAAATGTATTAGCAATTGAACGTCGGTGCAAATTCTTATACCCATAACCATTTAACCCCCTGCAGATAGCCAACTAGAACAAATAGCATACAATCTCACTTTATTATTCATCCGATCTTAACTCACAGCAACCTAATTTTCCTATATTCTTCACCCCACCTTAAGGCTATTAATGACATAAGATACACACAAAAAAACAAAAAGAACCAAACAAAAACAAAGACATAGCATCAAAGATGGAGAGAGAAGAAAAATCAATAGATTGAATGCTACCATTACACAGTTTGGCAGCGTGCAATCTATAGAAAACGGACAATGGTCTGTTGCTATTCAAAAATCAAAATCAAAAATCAACTTGAGGCTATGTTTGTTGGTAACCAAATACAAAAAAAGTTTTTTACTGTTGTAAACTAACAGAAAGTTACACTGTCACTTCTCTCCAGTGTGATCAAATGTAAGCCTCACATTGGCAACAATTCACCTAATATATGAATTTATAATTATTAATCCAGCATCAAAAATAAATAAAACATAGCTGGCAGTGCAGGCATGCTAAACTAATAAGAACAACAATTATTTAGAATTTGACCCACCTGACTGTAATGAATGAATTTAGAGGCTTATCCTTAATAGGAAAAAAAAAATAACAATACATACTAAGGTCCTCTTTAAACTGGAGTGTTACGAGATAATGGTGAGACAGATAAAATATAGAAACAAAAGAAAAACAAAAATACATACAGATGTAGAGGACAACAAAAAATTATGGGAGTTATTACTTGCTGGGGACCCTCAAATGATCAGTGTTTCCCTCCTCTCTCATCTGTTCCCTAAGCGCTTTCACGTCTACCTCCAATCTCTCAGTCTGTCTCTTCAGAGTCCAGTATTCTCTATTCCCTTCCTTATTCCTCCAATCATCCCAATTCTGTCTATTGGTCTGATGTTCATCCCATCTATGGTTCCTTCACCAATTATTCTCCCAATAACTGTTCCTGTTGTTTCTCAATTTTTCTCGCCACCTGTGATTTTCCCAGTTATTATCTCTCCTTTTTAGCCTCTTCCAGTTATTATTATTATTATTCCAATTATTATTGATTACCTTAGGCTCCTTCCATCTATTTCACCAATTATCTCCCATCATATTTCTTCCTTTAGCGCTGTCCCTATTCCTATGGTCCCTCTGTGGATCTCTCCATCTTTTGTCAAAGTCCTGTTTTGGTCTCCAGTTCTCATTATCCCTCTTGTTCTGGGGTACATCTCACCTCTGGTTTCTCCATTTACCATCTATATCTCTACCAGAGTCTACCTTGAATGTTCTTATGGCTGAAACAGAGAAGGCCTGCTCTGAAGAAGGATGCTTGATCCACCAATCGTCAGCTCTAGTTAGTACCATTTCTAAGTCTGCTGGTGTTGGAACAAAAAGCCTGACAAATTCTTGACACTCCCAGGGAAGGGCTTCCTTTACTTTAGTTATGTGTTCTGGTGAACCCGACATCATAGTGTGCTGTGGCTGGTGCAATGTAGACCAGAACAATAACCATTGTGCTACCTCTCTAGGACCATCTGTTGGCCTCATAGCAATTTTTGCAATTTCTTTTTCTATGCTGAGTAGATAGAAATTAGTTCCAGCAATTCTTCCTGCCTGATCAAACAGACTGTTATTAAATCCTAATAGTCTGCTAGCCAAAGGACCCATAGCATATTCTAACTGTTTTGTCCATTCTTCTAAGTTAAGTCCTCCTTTTTTAGCTCTATTTGCTCCCCTCATAAACCAATGTGTAAAGGTGTTAAAGTTGTTAGTTGGCATACTTCCCCACCATTTATGGAAATTTTCTTTGTCTGTGATTGACATAGTCCTTGTCTGTCTAGAGAAGCTAGTAGGCAATTCTCTTGCATTAAAATGTTCAGTTATTATTATTGGAGCTTGTGGGACACAATGTACAATTGGCACATTTCCCTTGTGTTTTGTTCCCAGAACTGGTTCTTTACTTTCAGATATAAAATACGACTGGTCTGGGCATACTCTAGGAATCTCCTTATCCCATTTATTTATATTTTCTTTAGTTTTCATTATATTCCAAAACTAGGTTTTGGAGTTCAGTTATCTTAGCACTATATGCATCTCTCTGTTGTTCTATTTCCTTTAATTTCTTCTCCAACCCCTCAATCATTGTGTTTGTTCTTAGGGCAGCTATTTTAAAACAATCTCTTTCATCAAGAGCATCTTCCATTTTATTAGTGGTTACTAAATTAGCTTGCTGCAATTCGAGTACCATGCTTGCCAAATCCCCTATTGCAGCAAAAACTTGTGCCACCAAGCTTTTCCTTTTCTTAATATGGCACTTTTTGTTAGTAACAATCTGCGTCAAAACATCCATGACACCTTCATATTTTCCACAATCGGGGCCTGCTGGTTCTGGAATCTCATATGGTCCATCATGTTTGTCAATGTCATTCTTGATGTACTTAGTACCTAGAAATTACATTTTAAAACAGAGCTCTCCCTGAGTCTTTAATTGAAATAGACCAGCAGACTAAGTAAAAAACACAAGCTTTTAACAATGGGATTAATTAAAAAACCAACAAACAACAAACAATAGAAACTGGCTCCAAAGAGATTGAACCATTTGAGAAACTTAATTACATTAACCTATTCAAACAAACTCTTGTCTTTTAAAAAGAACTTCACAGTCTCAATACAACAAATGCCCACAGATAGCAAAACACAAAACCACGTTTCACGTTTCTGCCTTTGTTTAAATGCAGTGGGGGGGGGGGGGGGGGGGGGGAGGGGGTTTACAAATAAACAGACTGTAACTTCAGCACAATGATAATTCCCAACCATATAACAATCTAAAATACCTTTACTTCATAATGATATTTACCCGAAATACAAACTGTTCATTTTCTATAAAACACACTCCAGTGTAAAAATGGAAATATTGACCTGGCTAAACAAAAGCCACCACACTGTATTAGCCCTGATACCTTTATCATGTAAACACTATGCTCCTACCCAGAATTCAATGGTTCAAACAGACAAAAAAAAACAAAAAACTGTTTACTATTTAAACTTAGAATGCAGTGAAGCCACAAAATGTACAAAATGTAACTTGTAAAAAACAATTACAATAGATTCAGTTTAGTTCTAGTTAGTTGCAACAGGACAGAGACAATACAGCACATGGGCAATTGAAAATGGCCGAAACATCAAGGGTACCAATGCAGTGCAACTATTCAATCTTTCCCTTTTATCACCAATACTTTAAAACGGTGCAGAAACAAAGTTAAACCTATAAATGCTACAATTTGCAACAAAATATGTTCTGTCAGTCACAATACACAAATTCAAAACAGTCAACAAAACACCTATGTATATTTGTTTCAACAAAATACATCCTATGCTATAAAATCTCTAGCTCTTAGATTATATGGTAGTTATTGTGCCTCACAAACATTTGTTGTAGAAGTCTCCTACTAAGTGGTCGCCAAAAGGTGGTAAATTACCAAACTCTATAAATAAATGTATGCATACACATAAAAAATCATAAACTATGGTCCGTCTACTTTAACGAATATTTTTTTCAGAGACAAAACAACAACCTACAAATAATGCCATACAATCTAACTAACTACAACAACAACAGCAGTAACCACAATCTAGCTAACTGACAATAACAACTAAACCTTATAAAGTCATCAGATCCCACTCATGGTTCACCATAATAAAAATTAGCCCATGTCTGCTCAAGTGTCTGCTCAGTAGCACAGCCAAGAAGGAACACGAAGGAATGGGGATAGGGGGAAGTTGTTATCTCTTTCCTGACTTGTAAAGGCACTGAATTACCCAATTACCATATCAAAGGGTAAAGCTTATGCCCCTGTAAGAAAGACCTACATGAGCTTGGTCACATGACCCCTGGTCACCATATTAGTTTGATAACAAAATGTCCCCACACATATGACATGGGAAATTCCCTGACTTGGTGAATTAGACTAACTAGGGTAACCTATGGGTAACAGGTCATACAAGAAACATTGTATGAAAAACAATATGTTCCATTTCTAACAACTTGTCAGTTTGCAAAACCTCTTAAATACAAAGTACTCAGTTTAAGAAATACAACTTTTCATTCTAAAACTTATATTTGCATTTGCCCATAACAAAATGACCCCTGTTCAAAAGTCTGCATACCAATAGTTCTTAATTCTGCGTATTGCCCCCTTTTGCATCAATGTTATTAATCAGTATTTTGTAAGAGTTGTCTATGAGACCCCTTATTCTTGCAGATGGTATAGCCGTCCATTTGTCTTGGCAAAATGTCTCCAGGTCATGCAATGTCTTTGGTTATCTGCCATGCACCGCACGTTTGAGATCTTCCCCAATTGACTTAATGATATTAAGGTTAGGAGACAATGATGGCCACTCCAGAACCTTCACCTTTTTCTGTTGTAACTACTGGAGGGTCAACTTGGCCTTGTGCTGAGGGTCATTGTCATGCTGGAAAGTCCAAGAGCATTTCATGCTTAGCCTTCGTGCAGAAGAATGCAAATTGTCTGCCAGTATTTTCTGATAACATGCTGCATTTATCTTGCCATCAATCTTCCCAAGTTTCCCTGTGCCTTTAGAGTTCACACACCATAAGTGAGCCACCATCATGCTTCACAGTGGGAATGGTATTCTTTTCATTATAGGCCTTGTTGACTCTATTTTGGTCTTGTCACTCCAAATTACAGTGTGTCAAAAGCTGTGAGGCGTGTCAAGGTGTTGTCGGGCATATTGTAACCAGGCTTTTTTTGTGACATTGGTGCAGTAAAGGCTTCTTTCTGGCAACTTGACCATACATCTTATTTTTGTTCAAGTATCTTCCGATTGTGCACCTTGAAACAATCACACCGTTTTTTTTCAGACTTTATTTCTCCTGAGGTTAACCATGGGTTTTTCTTTGTATCAATTCTTATGGCAGTTGTGGCTGAAATCTTACTTGGTCTACCTAACTTTGGCTTGATATCAAGAGATCCCCAAATTTTCCACTTCAAGTGATTGAACAGTACTGACTGGCATTTTCAAGGCTTTGGATATCTTCCATTTTTATAAAGTTAAATTTCCTTGTTACACAGGTCTTTTGACAGTTCTTTTCTGCTCACCATGGCTCAGTATGTAGGCTGCTCGGTGCATCCATGTGAGAGCTAACAAACTCATTGACCATTTATACACAGACACTAATTGCTATTTAAAAAGCCACAGATGTGGGAAATTGTGATAATTGTGATAAAATTCCAATTAACTATTTAAGCATGATTGATTGATCACTAATGAGCAAATGAATCTATTATAGATAGTTAAGATGGCACTTGGCTTAAACTGTGTCGCACTAATAAATTCAACTAAGATGACATTGCATAAAATACTTAAACTGTGTCGCACTAAGAAATTCAACTAAGATAACATTGCATAAAATATTCCATAGCATGTCTGGCCAATATCCAAAAAGGCCCACTTGCTGAAAAGAGAGATTTGGTGCCAACAATGTGTAGAAAGATAAGAGCAGGGACATAGATAGAATAAGATACCGCATGTGTCTGGCATGGGCCTTGGGTGGTCATGACTGGCCTGATCAACCATACTGATTACTTAATGAGCATGACAAGATACATACTGGGCTGCAATGATGAGAAATCTTGGAAAAGTTACAAACTTGGTAAAAGGTATAAAAGACGGAGAAACTTGGCACTCAATTGGAGAACTACCCACCTGTAATGCGGACGCGTGTTGCTGGTCTCTGCTGTTCCCAGAGAGGGTCCCTCCCAGCCTGACTGTCAGAGTTCCCCCAGTAGTGCAGAGGACACAACCAAGCCCCTCTAATGGTGATGTATACTTAAGCTGATATATCTAGATACTAAGCTGTTTTGAAGTGAATGCATGCAACTACTTTACCCCTTCAGGATGGAGTCAATAGTACACGTTCTGATCAAAACAAAACGTAAACAAAAACTGGAATTTGCGCTAGATGTCTGTTCACCCGTAATTCACCTCTTTAATATTAAATGCACCCACACTTATTATATATCATTTTGTTCAGGTGAAACAGGGCTTTCATTTTATATCAAATATTTATATATGAAACATAATTTATTATGAATACAATTAAAAAAACTGTGAGAAATGTGAATTTTTTTTACATTTGTAGTTCTGCCTCACATTTTAGCTGTAAATGTCATAATACTGTTTAACTGCAAAAAAATGCACATATTTGTAATCAGCGTTGTCTCACGAGTACAACAGTACCCCCCATTAACAGGTTTTATGGAGTTTTGGAAAGTTACAGGGTCAAATATAGAACGTTCCATTTTCAAATTGAAGTTTGCCAGATTAGTAATGTTACCTTTGAGACGGTGTGGTAGCCCAGGAATGAGAATTACCCCCATAATGGCATACCATTTGAAAAAGTAGACAACCCAAGGTATTGAACGTGGGGTATGTTTAGTCTTTTTTAGTAGCCACTTAGTCACAAACACTGGCCAAAGTTAGCGTTCATTAGTGATGTACCGAACTGTTCGCCGGCGAATAGTTCCTGGCGAACATAGCATGTTCGCGTCCGCCACCGCGGGCGAACACATGCGGTGTTCGGTCCGCCCCCTATTCGTCATCATTGAGTAAACTTTGACCCTGTACCTCACAGTCAGCAGACACATTACAGCCAATCAGCAGCACACCCTCCCTAGCAGACCCTCCCACCTACTGGACAGCATCCATTTTAGATTAATTCGGAAGCTGCAACCATTTTTTTTTTTTTTTTCAATTTATTATTTTTTTTTTTTAGTGCATATAAATGTTACAAGTAGATACTACCCCCAGACACTCTGTGTTACTGCAGATACTCCCTCCAGACACCCTGTGTTACTGCAGATACTCCCCCCAGACACTCTGTGTTACTGCAGATACTCCCTCCAGACACTGACACAGAGCAGAATAGGGACTGTTCCCCCTACATAGGGTCACTTGGCAGATATGGATTGACACCTATCCTAAGGATCCCTGATAAACACTGACACGGAGCCCTCCATGGGTGAAGATGGATTAATTTTTTTGGTGCTCGGGTTTTTTATTTTATTTTTAAGTTCGACGGGTATGATGGCTTTTTATTTGGCCTTTTTTGGGGCTAAAAAAATGAAGATTTTAGAAGAAGAAGACGTTGAATAGTAAGTTGAATTTTACTTTACAGGGTAGTAATTTTATTCCCCCTTCACGATTTTTTAGGGTGAGGGGGGTAGGTAGGGGCTTTTTTATTTGGTTGTGTGACTAGGGGCTTGGGGACACACACTGCATACACACTATACACACACTGCACACACTATACACACACTACACACAATATACACACACACTGTACACACTATACACACACTGTACACACTATGCACACACACACTACACACACTGCATACACACACTACACACACTGCATACACACTGCACACACTATACACACTGCACACACTATACACACACTGCACACACTATACACACTATACACACACTACACACACTACACACACACACTGTACACACTATGCACACACTGCATACAATATGCACACACTATACACACACACTACATACACACTGCACACATTATACACACTCTACACACACTATACACACAATATACACACACACTGTACACACTATGCACACACTGCACACACTGCATACACTATGCACACACTATACACACACACACTACACACACTGCATACACACACTATACACACTATATACACACACTGCACACACTATACACACTATACACACACACTATACACACTCACTATACACACAATATACACACACTGTACACACTATACACACTCACTATACACACAATATACACACACTTTACACACTATACACACTCACTATACACACACTATGCACACACTATACACACGCACTACATACACACTGCACACATTATACACACACTACACACACTATACACACAATATACACACACACTGTACACACTATGCACACACTGCATACACTATGCACACACTATACACACACACACTACACACACTGCATACACACACTATACACACTCTATACACACACTGCACACACTATACACACTATACACACACACTATACACACTCACTATACACACAATATACACACACTGTACACACTATACACACTCACTATACACACAATATACACACACTTTACACACTATACACACACTGCATAAACATACATTTAAAAAAAATTGCAGCTGTTTTTTACATTTCAAAGTTGGGGAGGGGGGTGCCAAATAAAGGATCCGCCCCGGGTGCCAAATGCTCCAGGTACGCCACTGTATAGAGGGGAGCCATGTTACTCTGTATATAGAGAGGAGCCATGTTTACACTGTATATAGAGGGGAGCCATGTTACTCTGTATATAGAGGGGAGCCATGTTACTCTGTATATAGAGAGGAGCCATGTTTACACTGTATATAGAGGGGAGCCATGTTACTCTGTATATAGAGGGGAGCCATGTTACTCTGTATATAGAGAGGAGCCATGTTTACACTGTATATAGAGGGGAGCCATGTTACTCTGTATATAGAGGGGAGCCATGTTACACTGTATATAGAGGGAGCCATGTTACTCTGTATATAGAGGGAGCCATGTTTACACTGTATATAGAGGGGAGCCATGTTTACACAGTATACAGAGGGAGCCATGTTACTCTGTATATAGAGGGAGCCATGTTTACTCTGTATATAGAGGACTGTTTGCGTTGCGTTAAACGGGGAGTTTGGTCTGTCACTGTGAAGCGGGCATAACCCTTACACTACCTGATCGATACAACATCATACCTGATGTTTTAAAGCACGTTATTCCAAACAATTTAGGAATGTTAGGTGATTTCTGCCCTTTATGGATTAAAACCAGACTCTGCATCAACTATGTAATTTTCCATGGGAGTTTTGCCATGGATCCCCCTCCGGCATGCCACAGTCCAGGTGTTAGTCCCCTTGAAACAACTTTTCCATCACTATTGTGGCCAGAAAGAGTCCCTGTTTGTTTTAAAATTTGCCTGTCCATTGAAGTCTATGGCGGTTTCGCGACAACACTAGCGTTCATATTTGTTTTTGTGTGAAAAAAGCAAAAAACTAATATTTGGCCAGTGTTTGTGACTAAGTGGCTACTAAAAATGACTGGACATTCCCCATTTGCAATACCTTGGGTTGTCTACTTTTGCAAATGGTGTGCCATCATGGGGGTAATTCTCATTCATGGGCTACCATACGGTCTCCAAGGCTCACATAACTAATCTGGCAAATTTCAATGTAAAAAAAAATGAAATGCAAGCCTTATGTGACTCTCTAACTTTCCAAAACACCATAAAACCTGTACATGGGGGGTACTGTTATTCTCGGGAGACTTCACTAAACACAAATATTAGTGTTTTAAAACAGTAAAACAGATTACAACAATAATATAGTCCATAAAAGTGCCTTTTGTTTGTAAAAAATGCAAAAAACTTAACTTTTACTTAAAATATCATCGTTGTAATACAATTTACCAGTTTGAAACACTAATATATGAGTTCAGCGAAGTCTCCCGAGTAAAACAGTAACCCCTATGTACAGGTTTTATGGTGTCTTGGAGAGTTACAGGGTCAAATATAGTGCTTGCAAATTAAATTCTCTGGACTTTCTCCCTGTGTTGTCAGGCATGTCAATCAAATTTTAATTAATCAAATGACATAATTATGTTAAAAGATTACTTAAATATACACGTAGAATTTTAATATATATGCATTTATAGGTATTTAAATTCTATGTGTATACTAATGTAATCTTTTATGTAATTATATGTATTTATCTCTAAATATATATTTGCTGTTATTTGTATTTTATATATAGATAGATATATATAGAATGTCATTCTAAGTGTATTTTGTTACCAATATATATATATATATATATATATATATATACATATTAATAACAAAATACAGTTAGAATGAAATTACATATGAATATATAATTTATTTTAAATTTTGTTTCTATATTTTATTTATTTATTTATTTTATTATTTTATTTATTTATTATTGTAATTATACGTATATATATATAATATATGTGTATATATCTATTATATATATATATATATATATAATATATATATACATATTATATATATGTAACGTCATTCTTAGTGTATTTTAATACTAATATATATACTAATATTAATATTAAAATACA
This sequence comes from Pelobates fuscus, assembly GCF_036172605.1. Taxonomy (NCBI): domain Eukaryota; kingdom Metazoa; phylum Chordata; class Amphibia; order Anura; family Pelobatidae; genus Pelobates; species Pelobates fuscus. The sequence goes on from NC_086323.1 coordinate 130,989,470, forward strand.
TTACGTATGACGTTACATATATATAACATGTATATATATTATACACATAATATATATACATATATTATATATATAAAAATACTTTTAATTTATTTTTAAACATGTCTAATTATTTTTTTTTATTCTTCCTACCAGCAGGGGGACTGTCTGATAGTTTAGACAGCCCCCCTGCTGGCAGATCCACAGCCAGCTATAGGGGGCCATGTGATCGCTCTTTGAGAGCGATCACATGGTCCCCGGGGGCCTCATTTGCCGGGGGAGGGCTGCCTGGGCTGTCAGGCAGCCCTCCAGAAGAGGATCGTGGCGGAGGTGAGTACCACCGATCTCCAGGGGGCTTAAGCCGTTACGGCGTTCTATGCCGCCGCAACGGCTTTAAAGCCCTTTAAAGCCTCCCGGCGGCGTTAAGGGGTTAATGAGAGTTAAGCTTACTCTGTATTGGGTCCCCTTGTGGACAATAAAGTGTGATGTGAATTCTTATCTGCAACTTGGTCTCTGTGTGGTTTCTTTTTCCTATAGCCCAAGATACTCATCCCGAACTGGGTTGTGTGCCCGCCAATATCGTTATAAACCTTATTAGGTAATTGATTGTTACTTTTTGGATATTGGTGCTTCATGAATTTAATGATTAGGCACAACAGAAATAACCCTTAATCACCATTTTAACCTCTGTGTGTCACCTTGTGTGTCTATAACAAGGCCAAACTTTCAAGAGTATGTAAACTTTTGATCAGGGCAATTTGGGTAATTTCTGTTATCATTATGATTTTTAAAAAAGAGCCAAACAACCATGTGATAATACATGGCTTCATATGATCGCTATCCTTCAATAATTTTTTTTTTTTTTTTTTGCATGATCAGTCATATTTTGCAAAATCAATACAAAAATGACAACATTTCTGACAAGGTATGCAAACTTTTGAGCACAACTACAGGTACCCCAACCCCTCTGATCTTAAAAAAGTAAAAAGGTGTTTAAACTCAAATTTTTTTCCCTTGCCATGACTGGCCCCTTATAGCCCTGCCTCCATGGTTGAGTTAATCACTTGTGACAATCTTGGCCAAGGCAATACTTTCCCTAGGAAAGTACTAAGAAGCTATTGCGCATGTGTGGCAAAACGCCGCACTGTGCTAAACACCATCTCCTCATTGAATTAATGCATCTCTATGGGGAGCATTCAGAACACACTGTGCACAGGAGGCACATCTAGTGGCCATCTGACTGACTGCCACTAGATGTGGTCTTAGACAGCAATGTAAACACTGCATTTTCTAAAAAAAAAAAAAGGCATTATTTGCATTAAAAAGCCTACAGGGACATGCTATAGACACCAGACCCACTACATTGAGCGGTACTAGTTCTGGTGACTAGTGTTACTTTAATGTTATTTCCTGCATTTGCTTGTTGTCTTACTGTTAAACGTACTATTAAATAAAGGTGTGGTAAGTTATCTCCTCAACATTTATTCTGTGCCTTTTATTAGGTGGAAAGCAAGTCATGCATGTATAAAAATGTAAGGTAATATACAAACATAAGTTATCATCAATATGAGGAACACTGTTGCAATGGGCCATTTGGCATACAAACGTGTGTTCTTAACACTATTATCGGTTTAGGTTCCTTGGCCCCAACTCTAGGGAGTAAAACAGTATATATATTTACCTTTTCTCCCTCGATCATGTTTGCTGCTCGCAGCCAATCCATAAGGAAGTATTGAGAGACTAGTGGAAATGTGCGGCAAAATGCTGTGTTGTGCAAATCCGATGTTCTCTAAGACCATCTGATTAAAATATCTGAGTTAAACTCTGCTATTTTAGCAGATCTACCTCTAGTGGCTATCATTGTGACAGTCACTAGAGGCATTGAAACATGCTGAACGGCAATGTTTTACAATGCAGGGTTAAAAGTACAGGGACATGACACCCATACATCAGTAAGAATAAGAAATCTGAGGGCCTATAGTGTACCTTTAATAGTTTTAGATATACTAATACTGCTGTGGTCATGTTTTATGGTCTGTAAACATCATAACACATAAATATAATTATTTATATATAATTAAATATAATTAATTTTCCTTTTTTATGCTACATATACATAGGTTGCCTACCCCAGTCTTTAGAGACATATGCGGTAATTATCTCAATATTAGCCTTAAAACACAGTCATGGTACACCGATTTTAGCAGCAGTCACATAGTTGAATAATGAATTTATATAATGCTGTGTACATTATACATATCATTTTTTTTTTTTTTTCCAATTTGTATTTTATTGAAAGTTTTATGAATGGGATAGGGATACAGAAAACAAGAAGGGATCGGGGAGGGTAGGGATACGAAGTTTCACATATGTTGACATAGCAGTATAAATGTTTCACATAACATATAGTAATAATTCACATCGCCAGTGCATTTAAGAATATACACATCACTAATCAAACTTAATATTCTTCCAGACATAGTGTGTTGAGCTATGAAAGCAGCCCGCAAGGGCCCCCTTAGGTCCAGACATGTTATAAGGGGTTGAAACTATCACTATGAAACCATAACTATGGGATCTAGTGGGTATTGACCCAACGGTTAGCGAGTTAGTGACCTGGTTTCTCTTAATGGTCATGACTGATTTTTCCACCTTACTCCCACTGTATGCTTGCGTCATTCGCTTCTAGTTCAAGAGTACTTGTGTCTTAGTATCTCTGGGCTAGAATGGAAGCCGCTATCAATGATAGGCGTTACTAGTGTGAAGTACTGTAAGTCCTAATACCTCGTATGGGTAATCTAGGATCTCGGAGCGGTCCACCTGTGCCAGTTATGATGAGCAATTGTTATTTGTTTTTGCGTAGAGGCTGCCAGCATTTCATATTTAAGATATTGTTTAATCTTTCCTTCCAGTAAAGTGGAAGCGGGGCATATTGTTTGCTTCCAGTGTAAGGCTATAAGGTTACGTGTCGCCAGTATCATTATAATCACCAGATGTTTATCCAGTTGGTTTATGGGGGTGGGTAATAGGAGCATGAGGCCCAATCGGGGCGATAAGGCCAGGTTTGTTATACCCATGCTGACCCATAGTCTGTGAGTGTACACCCATAGTGGCTTTATGAGGTGGCATTCCCACCATATATGAGTCATTGTACCTACACTCGTCCCACACCTCCAACAATTACTCGATGTGAGTGGAAATATCTTGTGTAGTTTATCAGGTGTATAGTACCATCTGTATATCAATTTTTTATGTGCCTCTATATGTGAATAGCAAGTGGACACCCCTTTCAGAGCCATCAATGATTCGAACCACTGTTCATCCTAAAGTGCTAACTTGCACTCTTTTTCCCATTGGGTCTTGTACGAAAAGTTGTGCGAGGGTGTTCCCTTTTCTAACACTGCATAACATAATGATAGGGTTTTTTGTCTGGTCGGTGCAGAGTGGCATCTATCATACAACTTATATCTGTTGGTGTCAATGTCTTGCCCTGTGTTTGTGGGTGGTGCCACTTTGTCTATAATGATGCTTTTGAGTTGGAGGTAAGGAAATATGTGCGAAGGTGGTAACTTAAATGATTTTTGTAATTCTGGGAAAGGCATAATCTTCCCTTGGTGACATATGTCTCTGATGCGCCTAACTCCATGTTCTTTCCACCCACTTAGTGATAACCATGGAGAAATCGACTGTAAAGCGGTGATAGGAGCCCATGGAGAGAACAGTTTGTCAGGTCTTCGGGAATGGTGGAGAGTGTCCCATATTTGAATAGCATATCGAGTCAACGGTAGGAGTGTGTGCTGAACACCTCTCAGATGTTTCGGCGTCCATATGGATTCTACTACCGACCCTTTAGGGCCGTGCTTGTTCTCAATGTCTACCCATTGTAGTAGCCCTGGTGGGGCGTGTAATTTAACCACATTTTCTAGTATTGCTGCTCTGTGGTACTGTAGTATATTGGGGAACCCCAAGCCTCCCTTTCTGGTTGGAGTATATAGCAATGTTACGGGAAATCTCGTTTTTTTGGCGTTCCATATAAAGGATGTTAACAATTTCTGTATATGTTTGGATAAGGTGGAGGAGAAAGGTAGTGGTAACATACGGAAGATATACAATATTTTTGGGAGTACCATCATCTTAACAGTATTGATCTTGCCGAGCCATGACAACATGACATCTTTCCACTTGTGCAGGATTTGTTTACACATTTGTGGCAAAGAGGCAAGATTGAGCGCAGAGATTTGCCTATGCGTGGCTGCTATCTTTACGCCTAAATAGGTGAGGTGTGATTGTCTCCAATCGAAGGAGAATGCAGTTTTCAGTTTAGCTACTACGGAAGAGGGTAGACGGATCGGCAGGGCTTGTGTTTTTGATTGATTCAATTTGTAGTATGACACTTTGCTATATTCTCCCAGTATTTCGATAAGAGCAGGTAGGGACCGTTCAGGTTGGGATAAGGTGACCAGGATATCATCCGCAAACATTGAAAGTTTGTAGTCGGAGAATTCAACTTTAACTCCTGTTATATCCGGGAGAGTCCTAATCATATACGCTAGGGGCTCGAGAGAAAGAACGAAAAGTAGTGGTGAGAGTGGGCAACCTTGGCGTGTCCCATTTGTGATAGGGAACGGTCTAGAGACAAAGCCTGCATTTGTGACCCTGGCGGTAGGATGTGTGTATAGGGCCATTATGCCAGTAATGTATGTGGCTGGGAAGCCAAATTTAACGAGTACCCTTTCCATGTACCCCCAGTGCAGCCTATCAAAGGCCTTTTCCGCGTCTAACGCCAGGAGAAGACCTGTCCCGTTTTGAGACTCCATTAGTGATAATATGTCCAATATCTTTCTTGTGTTGTCCGAACCTTGTCTTTTGGAGACAAAGCCTGACTGATCGTTGTGCACAATTCGGGCGATGATGTTTTTAAGTCTATCCGCTAAGATCTTGGCATATAATTTAGTGTCACAGTTCAGAAGGGATATCGGGCGAAAGTTCTGACAGTGCGTGGGTGATTTGCCAGGTTTCGGCAGAGTGGAAATGTGGGCCTGCAACATGTCTGTAGGTAGCTTGCCATTGCAGAAGCATTGGTTGAGTAGAGATGTGAGGTGGGGGGTCAGTATGTCTGAAAATGTCTGATAGTACAGGTTTGTGAAACCGTCTGGTCCTGGTGATTTATGTTTGGGCAATCTGCGTATTGTTTGTGCTACCTCTTCTTCCGTGAATGGTTGTGTTATCATAACTATTTCTTCCTGCGTTAGAGTGGGTAGGTTGACCTTATCTAAGAATTGAGCAATATGGTCTGTAGATGGAGTGTGTGTGGCGGGATCATTTTTTAGATTATATAGCGAGCCGTAATATTTCGCAAACTCTTCCACAATGTCTTGAGGGTGCATTAGTTTCTTTTTTTCGGGGGAGACAATATATGCTACCCGCGAGTTGGCCATTCGAGCTTTGAGCTTGGAAGCTAAGAGGGAACCGGCTTTGTTCCCTTGGGCAAAGAATTTGTAGTTGTAGGTGTGCAGTATATGATTCGTTTTGTCCAGTTCCATTTCTTTTAGTTGTGCTTGTGCTTTGGACAGTTGTGCAGAGTTGTGTGCCGTTGGGTGAAGCTTGTTCGTGTGAGTATGTGTGATTATTTGTTGGATTAGGTTGTTATAAGTGCGAAGTCTCGACTTTTTAGCGAAACTAGCTTGTTTGATGAATACTCCCCTAATGACAGCCTTATGGGCTTGCCATATCGTTGCTGCAGAGGTGTGTTCTACAGTGTTCCTCTGAAAGTAGTCTGCGAGTTCGGTCTTTATTTGCGTGGTAAAGTCAGGGTCATGTAACAGAGAGTCATTCAATCTCCAGGAACCCCTGCCTTTGGTGGGGTACTGTGTAGTTAGTGTTAAAGAGATAGGTGCATGGTCTGACCATGTTATTAAACCTATTTTGGCAGATTGGATTTTGGGCACCAAGGATGAGTGAATCAAAAATCTGTCTATACGGGAGTAGGAGTTGTGTGCCTGGGAGTGAAAAGTGAAATCTTTCTCTGAGGGGTGCAGTATCCGCCATGCATCTAAAAAAGAAGTGTTGTGGAGGCATTGTTGGATAGATTTGTAGTGTTTGCACGTTCTTTGGTTGTGGCCTGTGATACACTTGAGGAGGAGGATGTGTCTAGTTGGTCATCTAAAATAAAGTTGGTGTCACCTCCTATCACTACATTGCCAAGAGTATGTAACTTGGCTAGGTTTAGTATTTTATCTAAGTATGTTGCTTTGTTCTCATGTGGTCCGTATATGTTAATGAGGGTGTATGGTTCGTTATTAAGTGTGCATTGTACTATGAGGAAACGTCCTTCTCTATCTCCGATTTTTTTCTGCAGTGAAAAGGGCACGTCTTTATTAATCAATATAGAAACTCCTCTTTTCTTCTTACTGTACCCAGAGTGGTAGCCTATAGGGAATTGTTTGGATGTGAATTTGGGCAACTTGGATTTTAAAAAGTGGGTTTCTTGAAAGAAGGCCACATTGGCTTTCATTTTTTTGGCTTCGCCAAGGGCCAGCCTTCGCTTATGCGGGGAATTTAACCCTTTTGCGTTAAGTGATATAATAGTCAAGGCCATGGCATAGCATTGGGTGCGATTGCATTTCTGTGATGCGTTTCAGAACCGAGGTAGAGGGAGTCTTCCCTTATATGCCATCTATCAGGAGTGAAAGTCAGGTTGGAATGTTCAATTATGTGAAACAGAAGAGTTTGGGGGTAAGTTAGTACACAAGAGGTCAGGGGATGGGAGGGAAACCAGAAGTGAACTATGTACAGGGTGTCGGTCAGATAGCGAGTATCTGACAATAACCAGATTTGTGGTGGCTCCATGAAGCCAATAACCATGGGGGGAGGGTAACTGAGGTGGTAGACACTAGGCTACCCGTTTCTAGGCATAAAAAAATGAAACGTTTCATGGGGAGACTGTGTGAATATACACAAAAATTGAGGTCTCATAATAACCATTAACTTTTAGGGGGGGATAACTACCAGACAATAAGTAAGTAAGTTACATTGGGTCTCGACCTTAATAAAATGCTAGGCCCGCATTAGCCCTGTAAGAACATCATATAAAGTCATACTATGTAAAATAACTAATCTCACTTGTCCTGTAGATGGAACGTTGTAGGTTGATCAAAAAGTCTCTAAATAGCTAGAAGTTCGGTATCAGTTTTTGTCTTTTGCTACGGTGATCCAGTCCTTCATGAGCTTCCTAGGTGACTTTGCGGGGTATCGCGTTCCCTCTGTCGCGCCTTGTTGGTGAACTTGTATATTCCAGTCTGAGAGAAGCTTGATCCCGTCGTTCAGATTATTTATGTGGTGTTCCGTACCATTTTGTTTTTCACAATTATGCGTGTCGGGTAGCCCCATTTATATATAATATCAGCATTTTGTAAAGCTTGCGTCAGTGGTCTCAATTCTTTACGCTTTGCTAAAGTTGCTGCAGATAAGTCAATGAATAGCTTGACTCCATCGTATTCGGGTGGTATGTTATTTGCATTGCGTGCAGCTCGCATAATGGTTTCTTTTGAAGTGAAATAATGAACTTGTGTGAGTACATCTCTTGGGGCGGCTGCGTCTAGGAATCTAGGCCTCGGCATACGGTGTATGCGGTCAAGGCGGAGATCAGTCTCAGTGAGGCCTGGACATAAGGCTTTAAACAGACCCACAGCGTAGTCGTGCAGTTCTGAGGGTTTAATTTCCTCTGCTATACCCCTGAGGCGGATATTATTCCGTCTGTCGCGGTCCTCGTGGTCTGCCACCTTAGCAGTTAACGCGTGCAGTCGGGAGTCTAGTGAGTCAAATACCTCCGTTAAGTTGTTGTGGGCCTCAATGATTTATTCGGCCTTATCTTCCAGTGCAGCAGTGCGTTCTCCGATTTCTTTTATGTCTGCTCGTACATCTTTTGCCAGTTTGGCAAATTCAGCTTGCAGAGTGGTTTGTAAATTGTGTAACATCCTTTGCATGGCGTCTTCTGAAGCTGGAGCCCTATTTAAAGTTGAGAAGGACGTGATATCGCTTCTATCAGAGCTTGCTGCAGGGGATGTGGGACCTTCGGCGCCATTTTGTGAGCGGTTTCGAGGTGGCGTTAAGGAGGAGATTTGCAGTTCTGTCTGCTTCGTTTTCATTCTTTTTTGCCCCCGGGGAGACATGGTTGCTTCGGGCTAACCCCAGGGGTGTTTTTTCCATGGGTAGGTCAGTGGATTTTCTACTATTCGCTGCGTTCCGTTATACCCTCGGAGGAGCTAACAGCTCACACGTCCGACTCCATGAGCTGCCAGCCATATCATTTTTTTTAATAGGAGAAACATGCTATGCATATTTTCACCAAAGGAAATCTGTGTGAAAAGATAACAAAAATCCAAATCTGTCTAAACAGGACTAACAATCTCGGGGAATTTTGTTTTTTTGGAGAACTGTGGGTGCTTTGCATTTTTGAAAGTGCTCTTAGACATTGCTTTAACAATAGTTTAACAGCAACTTAACAAAAATTTAAGCAAATAAGTCCTACAATTTATTGTATCCTGACTTATGATAAAAGCATAGTGAGATGTCTATCACCAGAGAACTATTATTGTTTCTTTATCAAGAAAAAAAGAAATAATTATTGTATACTTTAACTTAATCATCTTATAAGCCTTAATTGTGTTCACTTATAACATTCAACCTCAAGGACATGTCCAACAGAATACATAGAGAAGTTTAGTCAGCTGTTCATGGTCCTTGTCCTTGATAACAGTGTTAACAAACTTCATATAGCATACTTGTGTATGGTGCTATGGTATCTCTATTTCACTGGGACAAGGAATAATGTTGGGTCTTAAGTATCATTCGGCAATAAACTCACCAAATTGGGAAAGCATTTACAAAGCCCAGTGGCAGAACGCTTGAAAGAAAAGCGATCAACTTGGTGGTTGATGGACTTTATCTCCAATGGTCATGAACATTGCTCAACAAACTTCTCTAGATAATGAGTGGATACTAAGAAGTAGTAAAGAAGAGTAACATCATACAGGAAATCAAGAATTCTTGGGATGTCCATTGAACTATATCAAAGATCAAATACTCAAGAGCAATCTGAAATTTCTTTATGGGCGGATTGCACTGACCAAATGGTTTGAATCTGCTGTCATGCTCTGTATGTTTGTTAGCAGGCACTAAATATTGTCTATCCCTGCTTTAAATGGTAGGGTATTTGTCATGGAATACTATTAGTATGAGGAGACATTCAAAATACCTACTATAGACACTTTAATTAATCTTTGTCATACTATATCCATTTTTTTCAAAATTCAGTCCTATGGATGTGCTAGCAGATTCTTTACTCGTTAAATAGTTTTTTTGTTTTTTGTTTTTTTTTGTGCAAAGGTAACTTTAAATCTAGTAATATCATTTTTCCAGAGTCCCCACCGGCAAGTTTGGATGAGTTCATAGCAGTGGGTATCTGAAATTTTAATTGACTTACTTGGGACTATTAAAATAATAATCAACTTGAGAATGAACTTGGCAGAAAGTTTGATGACTAAACCACAGCATAAATTTAGATGCCAAATAATTACATTCTATGCAAAAACACAGAAGATTACAGGTGCAATTAAGATAAAATGACTTTAAATTGCTCGTGTTTCCAGCACCCTATATTATGAAAAATTGGTCACAGTTTACTAAATATATTAATTTAGCATTATTTAGCTTTACTGGGGGTCTGCAGTAGTTCCTCAGGCCACAACCGGGGGAGTATACACTCCTTCAGTTTTGCTGATCTGTTTTCTCAGAGAATAGTTAAGACCCAGCAGAACTTTAGGCAGGTTACCAGTTTAGGACCAACCTTCATTCTTCTAATACAGATGGTGAATTGGCCAAGTGAATGTATGGTTCTGGGGCTGATGTCTAGCCCCTGGATCTTAGGCAGTTGTTTGTGATCCAGGAGCTAGACAGGTGGCTGTTTCTAAAACTTGTCTCATTCAGTGTGCTTATGTTTTCAGTCTGTAGTGATGCAGCCCAGTGTCTTACCTCCTTCCAGTCACCATATGCTTTACAAATACACCAAGGCTCACAGGCATGTTTATACTAATTACAGATATACAATTGGAAGCTCTCAAGCTGTTGTTAATCTAAAACTATGATTTTCATCCAGCCTTTTGCTGTTTTCTCCTGTCAAATGTTAAATTCCACGACAATTGTTTTAGTTGCATTCCTTTTGTACCAGCATGCCTAATTACAGATTATATTTTTTGCAACCGATTATATGAGAATAAACACTACTTTTTAAAGTGCTGATGTGGCTATTTAGGTCCCTGTCCACCCTGTCACAGTAGTGAAAAGGTGATTTTCCCGACCTTTATCCCAGACCACTCTAGTCTCATCACGGCTGGCCCTGCATTGCTCCATCTCAATGCCTGCCCCCTTATATCAGAAACCTCCTTATCAAAGGTATGCATACTTTAAAGGCATTGAACACGCAGTGTTACAATGGATAAACTAGCTTAACTCATGAGAAACGATCATCTCCTTCAATGACCTTCGAGCTAGGACCACTTTAAGGCCTGCAGATTTCACTCATCAATTACATATTAAACAAGTAGCTCATACACCACCTACTTTCTATGAAAAAATGTGTGATGCTGCAACTTATCAAAGAGGCCCAATTACTAATTTGTACTCACACCTATGCTCTACCACCAGGCTGGATTAACATACAGGGATATGGATTTACTTGAAAGATGAATGTGAGACATTAGCATAGGGTATGTGTTTTCTGATAGTCACTTTTATCCCCAGCCCCTCTGTGCATCTTTCTCACCTAAACGTTCCTGGAGCCAAGCGACCCCTCTCTGCTGGACAGCAGCACGCACACCAACCAGCCAATCTTCCATTCTTCAAGACAGAAGCATGTGAAAGACAGAAAAATGAGACACCACACAGACCTGCTACAGTTACAGGTATGTGAGGATTAATTAAGGTGGCCAAAAATGGTCTAAAATGGCCGCTATATGTACTCCCATAATCTAAAACCCCACCCCCACTTTCTATAGCCAACCCCACCATATTAACACCTCCTATGCCTGTCTCCTAGCCCTGTCAAGACCCATTCCACCTAGATGCACTGCTCCATGGACTACAAATATAGGCTTCTGTAACACTCTGAAATCATTAAAAAAATTGGTGTCACAAAGTGATTCATAGAACAAGTTGATGTTGGATATAGAGCATGATATAGGATGGGAATTTTGGAGTGGCTAAAATCAAACTATATAGGAGGAGCCAAAAAAAAATAATCTTGGTCTGAAGTTCCTGGTATTTTTGTTAACTAAAAAAGCCCCTGTCCGAGTGCATGTATGTGGTGGAGGCAGGGCCGGACTGGCCCACCGGGATACCGGGAAATTTCCCGGTGGGCCGCGGCACCTGGGGGGCTGGAGATGGAGAGGGAGCCCTGCTCCCTATATTTTAATAAAATCGCGCCCGCCGGCCGTATGTCGGTGCCGCCGGGTGGCCGGTCCGGCGGCACACTCAGAGGTGATTACTCACCTTGCGGCCGGCGGCACCATCTCCTATGCTGACAGCTGTCAGTATCAGTGAGTGTGCCGGGCGGCCGGCTAACCAGTCCGGCAGGAACACTCACTGATACTGACAGCAGTATAGCTGTCAGCACAGGAGGACTGAGGGAGGGGGCGGAGCTAACTACCAAGCTCCCTCGCGGTTCCCAGAATTCCCAGCTCAGCCACATCATAGAGTAATCACTACTCTATGATGTGTCCATGCTGGGAATTATGGGAACCGCGAGGGAGCTTGGTAGTTAGCTCCGCCCCCTCCCTCAGTCCTCCTGTAACAAGGTCAGCAGTCACACAGAAGGGGAAGGGAGGGAGACAAATAGAGGGGAAGGAGGGGGGAAAATAGAGGGGAAGGAGGGGGGCAAATAGAGGGGAAGGAGGGGGGCAAATAGAGGAAAAGGGGGGCAAATAGAGGGGAAGGGGGGCAAATAGAGGGGAAGGAGGGGGGCAAATAGAGGGGAAGGAGGGGGGCAAATAGAGGGGAAGGGGAGCAAATAGAGGGGAAGGGGGGCAAATAGAGGGGAAGGAGGGGGGCAAATAGAGGGGAAGGAGGGGGACAAATAGAGGGGAAGGAGGGGGACAAATAGAGGGGAAGGAGGGGGCAAATAGAGGGGAAGGAGGGGGGCAAATAGAGGGGAAGGAGGGGGATACAAATAGAGGGGAAGGGGGGGAGACAAATAGAGGGGAAGGAGGGGGACAAATAGAGGGGGAGGGGGGGGACAAATAGAGGGGGAGGGGGGAGACAAATAGAGGGGAAGGGGGAGACAAATAGAGGGGAAGGAGGGTCAAATAGAGGGGAAGGGGGGAGACAAATAGAGGGGAAGAGGGGGGACAAATACAGGGGAAGGAGGGGGCAAATAGAGGGGAAGGAGGGGGAGACAAATAGAGGGGAAGGAGGGGGAGACAAATAGAGGGGAAGGAGGGGGAGACAAATAGAGGGGAAGGAGGGGGACAAATAGAGGGGAAGGGGGAGACAAATAAAGGGGATGGGGGGAGACAAATAGAGGGGAAGGAGGGGGACAAATAGAGGGGGAGGGGGGAGACAAATAGAGGGGAAGGGGGAGACAAATAGAGGGGAAGGAGGGTCAAATAGAGGGGAAGGGGGGAGACAAATAGAGGGGAAGGGGGGAGACAAATAGAGGGGAAAGGGGGGAGGCAAATAGAGGGGAAAGGGGGGCAAATAGAGGGGAAGGGGAAGACAAATAGAGGGGGAGGGGGGAGACAAATAGAGGGGGAGGGGGAGACAAATATAGGGGGAGGGGAGACAAATAGAGGGGAAGGGGGAGACAAATAGAGAGGAAGGAGGGTCAAATAGAGGGGAAGGGGGAGACAAATAGAGGGGAAGGGGGGAGACAAATAGAGGGGAAGGGGGAAACAAATAGAGGGGAAGGGGGGAGACAAATAGAGGGGAAGGGGGGAGACAAATAGAGGGGTAATAGAAACACAGGGGAAGGGGGGACACAGAGACTGAGGGGTAATAGAAAGACATCAGGTTGGGGGGGACAAAGAGGCAGAGGGGTAATAGAGAGACATAGGGCAAGGGGGGACACATAGACAGATTGGGTAATATAGAGACAGGGGATTGGGGGACAAAGAGAGGGGTAATAGAGAGACACCAGGGAAGGGGGGACAAAGAGAGGGGTAATAGAGAGACACAGGAGAAGGGGGGACACATAGACAGATGGGGTAATAGAGAGACACAGGGGATGGGGGTACAAAGAGACAGAGGGGTAAGAGAGAGACACAGGGAGGAGATGGGGAAGAGAGACACACAGAAGGTTTTTTGGGGGGACAAAGAGACATACAGTAGGGAAGGGGAACAAAGTGACACAAGATTTGTGGGAGGCAACGCTGGGCTGAGGAAAAAGAGACAGAGAGTGTCTGGGAGAAGAGAAAGAGGCACACAGAGTCTGGAGTTAGAAAGAGACACACAGATGAGATTTGGAAGGGGAGAAAGAGACAAAGTGGCTGGGGCTAAGAACAACACAAAAGGAGCTGGAGGAAAGAGAAATACAGAGGCTGGAGAACAGTAAAAAGAAACACCCAGGGACTGGGATGAAGTAAAAGATGGGTCGCTGTAAGAGGAAAAAAAGGAGACAATTGGAGACAAGATACATTAAACGAGGTAAAGGTAATAGTCGTAAATGTATCTGATCCCAACAGTAATACACACACACACACACATATATATATATATGCATGTATATTGATGTGTGTATTAGTAACATATAATTATGCCTATAATATTTACACATATAGTAATATACATTTATATATGCATAATACACACATAAATGTCATTAATATATATATATATATATATATATATATATATATATACACATATATATATATATATATATATATATATATATATATATATATATATATATATATAAATAAATGTAATGAGCACGTATTGGCCCTGTCTTCTTGCTAGTTGCACAATAACATATTCAAAGTGAAGAGCGCACCCATAGAACTTCAAAATTAACCAGATCACTTCATCTTTTTAGTTGTGCAACTGCAGACATTCAGCATTTCAGTACCATTACTAAAATGTCCTTAATAGGCCAAAGTAGTTGTACTGAAGCATTGATTATATGCAAATGTACGTCTACTTAAAATAAAGGCGCTCTTTTGTTTATTTTGAAGCTCTATATGCGTTCCTTCGTTGGAGTAAGAGTTTTCAATTTCAAGTTATTTTTTCACCCTCTATATCAGCACACTATTCTGGCGCGACGCATTATTGGGCTGGTATAGAATTTTTTTCCAGGGCTGATTTTAGTTCCCAATCCGGCCCTGGGTGGAGGCAGTGATGGAAGGACCCTTCAAGGATTCATTGTAAGCCAATACATATCCTATGTCAATTTATTTCTTCTATATCCCATTCTATTTGTCCATCTTACAAACCCTATAGCTCTTATTATTTCTTCTCTCTCGGTAATCACAATCTCTGAATCCTCTCTCCTCAGCACTCAATTGCTAACAACTATCCTTCCCTTCTGTCTAGCAGGAAGAAACTGGCTTTTGGCATTCAGTTCAGGAGACACCAAGAGGTGGATGTAGCGAGTGTAGCAGGAAAAGGGATATCATACACCCCAACATTGGTGTCCAGAGAAGTGGGACACCAGAGTGACGAGGGAAATTGGGTGGGACAGTGACTGGTCCACCCAATTATTGGCAAATCACAAGTCAGCCTAGCATTAATGCATGCCAGGCTGCCTGCCAATTAGGCAGGCCAGACCACTGAGGGAGCACTGTTTCCAGGGCTAATGGAGTTGAAGCTTTTCTATCCCAATGTCCCTCTTTTCTAGGAGCTCCATACTATTGGTGTTTGTTAGTGTATAACAGACCTCCACAGAAATAATACTCCCAGTGATGTGTTTTTAAACTGCAATAAATGTGTTAAGAAATCAGTCTGTGTAAATAAAAATACTTTGTTATTGTTCTAAAGTTTGTTTTAGCTGCATAAATTGTAATTACGAAGTCACCTAAACATTTTCAGAAAAATCCTACCCCTGGCCAAAACCCTGCTCACACCCTTAAAATTAAAGTGGCCCTCTTTGTCCATAATAAATCCTGGGAGATATACAAACGTAGAGTGCTAATAAAGCATTCTCACATGCCCTAAATACAGTGTGAGTGTATGTTATAATATGCTATTCATTACAGGGACTTGGTCTCTGGTGTTCCTAGAAGTAGGTTACCATTGAGCTAGTGCAAGACAGTGGTAGAGGAAGCAAAAATGGGATAGTCCTACTAAATGTGAGGCTTTTAGGAAGTATGCTTCAGTGTGCCCTACAATACACTATAAATAATTACTGGCTAAGGAAGTCAAACAACAATACAATATTTCAGCAGCATCTGTTGTGTTTTTTTTTTTTTTCCCTTAAAGGAACTCTATAGTCACCAGAACCACTACATCTGGATGTAGTGGTTCTGGTGTCTATAGCCTGTCCCTGCAGAGTGTTCAATGTAAACATTGCTTTTTCAGACATAAGGCAGTGTTTACATTACTGCCTAGTAACACCTCTAGTGGCAGTCACTCAGACTGCCACTAGAGGTGCATCTGAGTCCAGTGCTTCACAGTATGCAGCATTGGCCCTTAACTAGTAAAACATAATGTGTGGTATGATCCCCACTCTGGGATACTGGTATTAGTATTAGTATTTTTGCTGATTATATTCAACTAAATTTCAGAAACATTATACATACCTACACATAGACCAGTGGTGGAAAACTAGCCTCATTCTGATTAAACTACAACTTCCATGATTCTGAGCAAGCCTAAAGGTAGCAACTATTCATAAAACTTGTTTGGCCGGTAAATTAAATGTACAGCTAGAGTTGACAAAGCTGAGCAGAGATTTGCAGACGAGATATTGTCCATACAAAATGTTTTTTTTTTTTTTTAGCTCAATGTAGTATAGGAAACAACTGGAATATGAAATATATATATGTCTAGTCTCAAGGCGGGGCTATCCAACATCACAGCTCATTGAATAAGTAACTATGTATGTAACAACAGCAAAAACAAAAGAAGATGAGAAGGGAAATTGCTTTCACTTATCTGCCTGGGAGCTGCCGGCTGCCATCCCTAATTTGACAATTCATTATAAAATGTTTTCCTATTAATGCTCACACTCATGTAGAAGAATCACACAGAGACAAATGAACCTTGTACAGTGTTCCTTCTGCTTTAATATAGATGTAGTAATTGTGCGTTTACTTGGAGGAAAACAACAGTCATGTTTTTAAAAGAGCAAATATAACCGGATATGTTTTTGCATAGAAAGCATTCTGAAATATTGTGGCATATATAATATATTGTTTAAATGAGAAGAATTCTTGTGTATGCCTCATAGTCACACCTTGGAGCCTGCGTGGATCAGGGGACAGTGAGGAGCCAAGTTTATGTGCACATTCCACAATTCATGTAGCTTAATTTCAAAATGCCCAGCATGAGTCCTCACATTCGTTTTGCGGGTTTAATCCTCAAGCACTGAATGACATATTTGCATATTACTGCTCTATACCAAGGAATAAGCTTAAAACCCCTGACACCTAAGCTTTATGTGTGAAAAGGATGTTCGGATTTCAATAGATATTGGCACTTTTTTAAAGGGACTCTCCAGGCAGGGTCTTTTACTCACCTGGTTCCAGCGCCGGGAGCCTCGTGAAGCCCCGCCCCCTATTTTGTCAAAATGACAAAATAGGCGGGCGCGAGCAGGGAGCAATCAGACGCTTCCATTTGGAACATTAAGCTGTAGTTGTTCAGGTGACTATAGTGTCCCTTTAAGTTAACCTTGTTACACCTCCTGGCTATCAATCAGACAACACATCCTGTTACTTCCAGGGTTACCCTGGACTGACAAGGAAGGGGAGGCATGACTGCTGCCCATAGTAAGAGGTCGGGTAGTCAGGGATACAATGTTTCAAATATGGGATCAAATAAAAAGGAAGAGGATGAGTGGGAACTTACCAGTTAAAAAAAGGAGCATAGGAATCTGTGCTCTTTCCTACCCACCCTCCCTTGGATTTAGGTTGTCGATTTTGCATTAGCTATATTCATAATGCTCTTGCAACAGATTAATAAAAAACTGTTTAACTTATTTATCAGTAGCACTATTTAATATGTCTCCCAAGGAATTAGTCCACTGATATTGGGGTACTGTGAATTAGTGGTGGGCTTAACACAATATGGTCATATGGTGGAACTTATACCTTTCTATCATGTCCAACATTAAGTTTTTCAGCAATTTGTGCTACAGTAGCTCTTCTGTGTAATTGGACTAGAAGGGCTAGCCTGCACTCCCCTGTGCATCAATGGACCTTAGGGCGCACATGAACCTGATGTCAGTTCTCCTGTAATCCATCTTGCACCACTTTTGGTAGGTACTAACCACTGCATACCAGGAACACCCAACAAGAGTTGCCATTTTGCAGATGCTCTGACCCATTTGTCTAGCGAACAATATTTGCTCCTTGTCAAAGTCACTCAGATCTTTTCACTTGCCCATTGTTCCTGCATCCAACATGAAATACTGGAACTGACTATTCCTTTGCTGCCTAATATATCCCACTCTTGACAGGTGCCATTGTAATATTACAATCAATGTTATTCACTTCACCTGTCAGTGTTCCTTATGTTGTGGCTGGTCAATGTATAGTCCACAGCATCTGAAGTGGTGAAAGTTGCCAACTACTGTACTCAGTAATGAGAAATAAATGATCTTGTAAAGCAGCGGTTCCCAAAGTGTGGGTCGCGACCCACTGGTGGGTCGCAGGGCGATTCCCAGTGGGTCGCGCTGACCCACACATCCAGGGCAGCCGGGTACTCAGAAAGGCAGACTGATTAGTCGGGCTCTCGGTCCGTGACCGCGGGCCCGACAACAGGAGGGAGCCTGGCGGCTTGCCCTGTATGCCGCCGGGCTCCCTCGAGTCAGTCTGCCCAGCAGCTCCGGTCTGCAGCTCCGCCGGGTGCAGAGCTGCAGACCGTGTGATAGAAGTCTCGTGAGCTCCCAGAGCATTCTCATGGTAACACTCTGGGAGCTCGCGAGACTTTTATTACACGGTCTGCAGCTCTGCACCCGGCGGAGCTGCAGACCGGAAAGGAACCCCCCACGGGACCACCAGGGAATTCAGTGAAGGTAGGACACAGCCCCCTGACACCCCCCCCCCCAAGTAACCCCTTCACTCCCTGCCCTCCCTAAGTAACCCCTTCACTCCCTGCCCTCCCCCAAGTAACCCCTTCACTCCCTGCCCTCCCCCAAGTAACCCCTTCACTCCCCCAAGTAACCCCTTCACTCCCTGCCCTCCCCCAAGTAACCCCTTCACTCCCTGCCCTCCCCCAAGTAACCCCTTCACTCCCTGCCCTCCCCCAAGTAACCCCTTCACTCCCTGCCCTCCCCCAAGTAACCCCTTCACTCCCTGCCCTCCCCCAAGTAACCCCTTCACTCCCTGCCCTCCCCAAGTAACCCCTTCACTCCCTGCCCTCCCCATGTAACCCCTTCACTCCCTGCCCTCCGCCCCATGTAACCCCTTCACTCCCTGCCCTCCGCCCCATGTAACCCCTTCACTCCCTGCCCCCTCCCCAAACTGTAACCCCTTCTCTCCCTGCCCTCCCCCCATGTAACCCCTTCACTCCCTGCCCTCGCCCCATGTACCCCCTTCACTCCCTGCCCTCCCCCATGTAACCCCTTCACTCCCTGCCCTCCCCACACTAACCCCTTCACTCCCTGCCCTCCCCAATGTAACCCCTTCACTCCCTGCCCTCCCCCATGTAACCCCTTCACTCCCTGCCCTCCCCACACTAACCCCTTCACTCCCTGCCCCCTCCCCACACGGTAACCCCTTCACTCCCTGCCCTCCCCACACGGTAACCCCTTCACTCCCTGCCCCCTCCCCACACTGTAACCCATTCACTCCCGCCCACCCCCCACTGTAGCCTTTTCTCCCCCTGCCCCCCACACTGTAGCCTTTTCTCCCCCTGCCCCCCACACTGTAGCCTTTTCTCCCGCTGCCCCCACACTGTAACCCTTTACCCCCCTGCCTGCCGACCCCTTCTCCCCCTGCCTGCCCACCCCTTCTCCCCTTGCCTGCCCACCCCTTCTCCCCCTGCCCACCCACTGTAACCCTTTCTCACTTTGCCCTCACACTGTTACCAGCACACACACTCCCTCCCTCACCTCTCCCACACACTGTCACCCTCACCTCCTGTCTCTGCGTGTATGTGTATCTGTGTGTCCTTTTGTGTCAGTGTGTGTATATTTGTGTGGGAAACTAGGTGTCATTTTGTGTATTGCTGTCAGGGTGTGTATTTGTGTGTGTGTATATGTGTATACACTTCACACATACTCCATACAAAAAAACATGATTACATTAAAACACACATTGTGTATATGTATATTTTATAAACACAATACACACACTGCATCCACTACACACACACACACTGCATCCACTACACACGTACTGCAAACGCAAACATTACATACAAACACACACCGGCATTAAAACACAAATTATCTACAAACACCCCTTCATTCAAACACCAACACTCAAAAAGCACACCTGCATTTCAAGTCCGACACTACATACAAACACCCATGCATTCAGACGCAAACATTACAAACAAGTATACCACTACATTCCAATGGCAACAGTACATACAAATACACCCATACATGCACACATATACTTAATACAAAAACATGCTTACATTCAAACGCTCAAACACTGCTCACAAATATAACCCTGCAATGATAAGAAAATGGTAGATCCCCATCTGGTATAGCATTATTGAAATTCTCCGACAGATAAGGATCTACCTTTTGGCCACACTTGCACTAGAGGGGGGCCCAGAAAACATATTTGCACCAGGGCACTCTCTACATTAGTTCCACCACTGGGATAATCAATGTGAGGTGCCTGGATGAAAGAGCAGGACACAGCACTTCTGATTCTGAGTCTGTGAGTAAGCAGTTGTATGTCTCTAAAACTGATTGCCATGATGTGCAACGTTTCTGCCTCTAAAGCTGCCATGATATCCCAGAATTATGCCTCTAAAACTGCCATGTTATGCTAATTTTATGCATCTAAAACTGATTGCCATGGTGTGCCAATTTTATGCTTTTAAAACGGATTGCCATGGTGTGCCAATTTTATGCATCTGACTGTTTGCCATGATATGCCAATTGTATGCCTCTGAAGCGGATTGCCATGATGTGCCAAGTTTATGCATCTAAAAGTGATTACCGTAATATGCCAAGTTTATGCATCTAAAGCTTATTGCCATGCTGTGCCAAGTTTATGTATTTAAAGCTGCCATGATGTTCCAATTTTATGCCTCTAAAACTGATTGCCACGACGTTCTGAATTTATGCCTCTAAAGCTGGTTGCCATGGTGTGCCAATTGTAAGCCTCTAAAACTGATTGCTATGGTGTGCCAATTGTATGCACCTAAAGTTGCCATGATGTGCCAAGTTTATACATCTACAACTGATTGCCATGATGTACCAATTTTATGCATCTAAAGCTGATTGCCATGGTATGCCAATTGTATGCATCTAAAACGGATTGCTATAGTGTGCCAATTTTATGCATCTAAAGCTGACATAATGTTCCAATTGTATGCCTGTAAAGCTGATTGCCACGGTGTGTCAATTGTATGCATCTAAAGCGGATAGTATGCCAATTGTATGCCTCTAAAGCGGTTTGCCATGGTGTGCCAGTTTTATGCCTCTAAAAGTAATTGTCATGGTGTGCCAATTGTGTGCATCTAAAGCGGATTGCTATGGCGTTCACTTTTTAAAATATGCATTAAAAGCAAGTGGGTCTCGAAAAATTACCGTTTTGAAAAGTGGGTCTCGGCCCATAAAAGTTTGGGAAGCCCTGTTGTAAAGAATTGTGTGCTGTAACAGTTAAAGCAAAGATGCCCATACAGTCCTTGCTGTTGCTTTGATTAGGTTGAATCGATTATTGTGATAGTGCCAGCTACTCAGCATATGATCGGATTTATAAATAATTGTAAGTATTTAAAGGTTTTTAATAGACCAGGCTGTCAAGTAAGAGATTGATTGGATATTTGGCTAAAAGTAGAATTTGCTTGCCCGGCAAAAGACATCCCAACTGAACAGCATGTATTAAATTATAATATAGTTTAGGAATCTCATATGGTTTACTGTAAGCTGGAAAAAATAAATATCTATGTAAAACTCTTAGACTCATAAAACATCTAAGTGGACCCTTTACATGCAAATGTCACTTCTCTGCTTACTTATAGGGTTTATTCATTAAATAAAAAATGGTTAAGAATTGGCAAGAACTTTCTCCCAGAATAGCTGTGCTGAAATATAGCTAAATTAGAGAGTTTTACCTTAAAGTTTAAAGTTTGTCATTGTCTTACCTCTAACTAAATTCCTGGTTTATTGAATATACCCCAAACTATACACTTTATTATAATTTGAGTTTATAAACATGCTACAACACCTGCCACTTTATATATAAAATATACTAGTAGTGATCTCTCTTAAGGGCTTATTCACTAAACATTAGATTCTTACAGGATTAAATTGATCAAATTTTGATTGCATTTTCATATTTTTTTAAAGCCAACTGTGGTTGCATTTCGGTCACCCCGAGAAAATCTATCGCCCAGATGCATTTGCTTTCTAGAATAGAATGCTTTTGCATCCAAGTCCTACAAAGTATAGGATTCTGAAGATTCACATAGCACCATTTATAATAAAATCCAGGACCTAATGCATCTGGTTCCCAAATTATCATTCACTTTCTTTCATGCAGGGACGCGGCAAGCTAATTTGGCCCTCCCCAGAGGAATGCATTGCTTCAATGATTTCCTATGAGGATTTTACTGACTCTGGAAGTTATCATGCAGGGAGTGAGGACGTCTAGCGTCAGCTAATTGACCAGAAGTTGGTGAACCAGCAGGAAGTGCCTCTAGTGGCTTTCTGATTGACAGCCACTACAGGCAGTCTTAGTCCTGCAATGTAATGATTTACATTGCAGGACTAGGAGGGACAGGACACAGCACCCAGACAACTTAAATGAGATGAAGTGGTCTTGGTGACTATAGAGTCCTTTAATATACTATTTGCTCTGTCAGCTGGGGGGATGTGGAGGGGGGTATAAATATCATTAGTTGCGGGGTAGACCATAGCATGTCCATCCCCCTTATTTAATTAAAGGGAAACTCCATTTTCCTGGCTCTGCAGGTCCCCTCTCCCTCCCACGCCCCAATCCCCGGTTGCTGAAGGGGTGAAAACCCTTTAGTAACTTACCTTTTAGTAACTTGACCAGACGATGTCCCACGTCACTGCTTCTTCCTCTGCGCCGCTCCTCCCTGTGATTGCATCAGCCAGTGGGCAAGACTGATCCTGCCCACCGACCGGGGAGACCTAATGCGCATGCGCATTAGAGCTCCCCATAGGAAAGCATTAAAAATGCTTTTCAATGCTTTCCTATGGGGAAATGAGCGACGCTGGAGGTCCTCACACAGCGTGAGGACGTCCAGCGACGCTCTAGCACAGGTTTCCTGTGCTAGAAACCAGGAAGTGCCCTCTAGTGGCTGTCAACTAGACAGCCACTAGAGGTGGAGTTAACCCTGCAAGTTAATTATTGCAGTTTATAAAAAAACTGCAATAATTACACTTGCAGGGTTAAGAGTTGGCACCCAGACCACTCCAATGGGCAGAAGTGGTCTGGGTGCCTGGAGTGTCCCTTTAAAGTTTCCACTTGCCGCCAATGGGTCAAGGCTGGGGGGTCACTAGGTCCACTCCTGAATATTATAATTAGGGTCCACACCACCAATGGGTGGCGGCTAGGTTGGTGGCATGCAGGGACGATGTCTCGACCTTTGTTATTTTACAGGCTCCATACCCATGTCATGGGTCCTGTTCTAGTTACTGGGCAGCAATGACTGCCTTCTCATTGGTTTTAATAATGTAGTATACATACCCCACTTGACACAAGGCAGGTGGAGATATAGGTAGGTTTAAAACATTCCTTTCATTATTATTATGATCTTATTGACCCCCATAGCGACCACATAATTAACCCTAATGCCACCAATGATTTTTATTTTACTATTTTACCCAGATTTCAATTTTTCTGTCTGTATTTGAGCTGTTTGAGAAGTCTTTGAGGTGGCTGATATTTGAACCAAATTCAGCCCCCTATGGGGCCTGAATAACAAATTCTGGGTATTGTTAAATACTGTAAACAATGTCTGGATTTGCCTTCTGAATGGCCCCATAAGCAGCCAAATGGTTTTGCCCCATTTGGTACAGGGTCTTTCAGATTTTAGTGGTGGAAGTTTGCAAGTACACTAGCAATTATATCCACATAGTCACTTCTACACAAATATTTGACCATGACAAAAGTTCTTTATTGTACCTCATTTTGATATTTTGATTTAGATGCAAAAACCTGGATGCAGTGCACTGCACAATAGCTGATTAAGGCTTGACTCCGAAACATATGTAATTTTGTCCTACTAATAGTGATGTCGCGAACATGAAATTTGCTGTTCGCGAATGGCGAACGCGAACTTCCGCAAATGTTCGCGAACGGGCTAACACGGCGAACCGCCATTGACTTCAATAGGCAGGCGAATTTTAAAACCCACAGGGACTCTTTCTGGCCACAATAGTGATGGGCCCCCACCCACCGCTCAGGGCCCTAAACAAGAATAAGGGGGGGGGGACCTAATGTCCTCCCCCCTGGCCCCCACCCCTGAGCGGTGGGTGGGGGCCTAAAATACAAATTGGGGGGGACCTAATGTCCTCCCCCCTGGCCCCCACCCCTGAGCGGTGGGTGGGGGCCCTAAATACCAATAGGGGGGGACCTATTGTCCTCCCCCCTGGCCCCCATCCCTGAGCGGCAGGTGGGGGCCCTAAATACCAATAGGGGGGGACCTATTGTCCTCCCCCCTGGCCCCCACCCATGAGCGGCGGGTGGGGGCCCTAAATACCAATAGGGGGTCACCTATTGTCCTCCCACCGGGCCCCACCCCTGAGCGGCAGGTGGGGGCCCTAAATACCAATGGGGGGACCTATTGTCCTCCCACCCGGCCCCCACCCCTAAGCGGCGGGTGCAGGCCCTAAATACCAACAGGAGGGGACCTAATGTCCTCCCCCCGGCCCCCACCCATGAGCAGCGGGTGGGGGCCCTAAATACCAATAGGGGGGGACCTATTGTCCTCCCCCCGGCCCCCACCCCTGAGCGGCGGGTGGGGGCCCTAAATACCAATAGGGGGGACCTATTGTCCTCCCCCCCGGCCCCCACCCCTGAGCGGCGGGTGGGGGCCCTAAATACCAACAGGGGGGACCTAATGTCCTCCCCCGGCCCCCACCCATAAGCGGCGGGTGGGGGCCCTAAATACCAATAGGGGGGACCTAATGCCCTCCCCCCCGGCCCCCACCCATGAGCGGCGGGTGGGGGCCCTAAAAAAAATTTCCCCCCAAGGTGACTAGGGGTCCCCAAACCCCTAGTCACCCCCTCCCCCCCCCAAAAAAAAATGGTCCCCCTACCTACCCCCTCACCCTAAAAATAATGAATGGGGAGTCAATAAAGCTAAAAACCTGTAAATAAATAAAAATAAACTTACCATTAGATGCCTTCTTTTTTCTAAAATCTTCTTTCTTCAGCCCCCAAAAAGGCCAAATAAAAAGCCAATATAACCGTCGCAAAAACGAGCGCAAAAAAAAATAATCCTTCTTCACCCTTCGAGGGCACGCCACGTACTGAGCTCCGCAGGGCGGGTCAAGGCTTATAAAGCCTTGCCACGCCCTGCAATTAGGCTTAGAACACTCTGATTGGTTGGTTTAAGCCAATCAGAGTGCTGTGTGTCATTTTACACAGCGTGGGAAAATTCCAAAGAACTTTCCCACGCTGTGTAAAATGACACAGAGCACTCTGATTGGGTGGATTTCAAGCCAGAGTTATGAGTCAAATTACACAGCGTAGGAAAATTCCACAGAACTTTCCCACGCTGTGTAAAATGACACAGAGCACTCTGGTTGGCTTAAACCAACCAATCAGAGTGTTCTAAGCCTAATTGCAGGGCGTGGCAAGGCTTTATAAGCCTTGACCCGCCCTGCGGAGCTCAGTATGCGGCGTGCCCTCGAAGGGTGAAGAAGGATTAATTTTTTTAGTGCTCGTTTTTTTTTTTTTTTAAAGTGCGACGGTTATATTGGCTTTTTATTTGCCCTTTTTGGGGGCTGAAGAAAGAAGATTTTAGAAAAAAGAAGACATCTAATGGTAAGTTTATTTTTATTTATTTACAGGTTTTTAGCTTTATTCACTCCCCCCTCATTATTTTTAGGGTGAGGGGGGTAGGAAAGGGAACCATTTTTTCGGAGTGGGGAGGGGGTGACTAGGGGTTTGGGGACCCCTAGTCACCTGGGGGGGCTTTTTTTTTTTAGGGCCCCCACTCGCCGCTCAGGGGTGGGGGCCAGGGAGGAGGACAATAGGTCCCCCCATTGGTATTTAGGGCCCCCACCCGCCGCTCAGAGGTGGGGGGCGGGGGGGGCGGTCAATAGGATCCCCCCTATTGGTATTTAGGGTCCCCACCTGCCGCTCAGGGGTGGGGGCCAGGGGGTATTTAGGGCCCCCACCTGCCGCTTAGGGCCCCCACCCACCACTTATTGTCCTCCCCCTTTTTTTTACTTTAGGGCCCCCACCCGCTCAGGGAGGGGGGACCCTTTATTTTAACATGCTGCTCACTGTTTAATAGACATGCCCCTACTCGCGGTATTGCGAGTAGGGGCACAATTTACTAATACTAAGTAATGTTTACTTAGTATTAGTAAATTTGGCTGAAAGACTACAAAAAAAAATAGGGGGTGGACCGAACATCTCATATGTTCGCCATCCGTGGCGAACGCGAACAATCTATGTTCACCAGGAACTATTCGCCTGCAAACCGTTCGGGACATCACTACCTACTAACCCTAGCTAAAACTACTCTGTTAAGCCTGTGGAATTTTATTTTGCACGATACATATTCAAATAATTGGGAATAACTCAGACCCAGGGTAACTGCTGTGATTAATTCTAATTGAGTAGGATTATGATATTACTCAGGTCCTAATTCCCCAGGTATTAGTATTTAGATTACAAGGTAGATATAAAACAATGTTTATATGTATTGACCTTAGAGTAGAGGAAGGAATTTATTTGAAGACACTGGGTTTAATGGACATAGAAGGAACTGGGTTAAAGAAAACATAATTGTTACTTGTTGGTTCGGTTCAGCATTTTCTAGATTGATTTTATTGCTAACATGATTTTGTCCTACAGTTGATGACATTAAGTATTAAAGGACCACTCTAGTGCCAGGAAAACATACTCGTTTTCCTGGCACTAGAGTGCCTTGAGGGTGCCCCCACCCTCAGGGACCCCCTCCCGCCGGGCTCTGGAAAGGGGAAAGTGTTTAAAACTTACCTTTTTCCAGCGGTGGGCGGAGAGCTCTCCTCCTCCGATCCTCCTCTTCTCGTCCCCGTCGGCTGAATGCGCACGCGCGGCAAGAGCTGCGACCGCATTCAGCCGGTCACATAGGAAAGCATTCATAATGCTTTCCTATGGACGTTTGCGTGCTCTCACTGTGAAAATCACAGTGAGAATCACGCAAGCGCCTCTAGCGGCTGTCAGTGAGACAGCCACTATAGGAAATAGGGGAAGGCTTAACCCATTCACAAACATAGCAGTTTCTCTGAAACTGCTATGTTTATGAAAAAAATGGGTTAACCCTAGAAGGACCTGGCACCCAGACCACTTCATTAAGCTGAAGTGGTCTGGGTGCCTAGAGTGGTCCTTTAAGTAATATCTACCTTTCCCGCAAGTGCATTTGCCACATTACATATAGAACATTGATATGCATATGAATGTACATTTCAATATAATTTACATGTATGTAGCTATTTCTTAGTACTATAAATTTTACGTACCTCTACCATGGTGCAGTATTTGTTTAGTGCATTTATAGAGGATGTAATGCTGTGTTACTTACATTTTCCTCTGTTAAATAGTCTTCAGCTTACATTTATCTATTTAATAACAACTCTTTAAAAACATATCAACATTTGTAATTGATTGTAATGAAAACAAATGTATTTTCCAAGGTTGTCTGTAGCCATATTGATCGGACAGAGTCATTTTGTTTCTAATTTTGGTGCGTTGCAGATAAACATCAATCTTATAATGTAATCTGGTACATGTTTTGCAAATAGCAAGCTTGTTTGTCTAATAATGTGTTCACAACCATTAGAATACGGGATACATTTCATGGTCATTGTATTCCAATTTACATTTCATGAATTAAATTAATATGTTCCTTTCAGAAATTTAAATCTTATGTTTTTATTTTGTTAGCTAGTTGTTAAAACATCCATAACAAAAAGACTTAGAGGCTGTTTGCGCATGAAGATAGGTGTATGCGCTTATCACTCTTGAGTGTGCATAATTGTGCGTTGAGTGCCTATGTTGATAGTGTATACATGAAAGTTATATTTTGTGCATGTAGATGGTGAGAAATATGTGTGTGAAGTTTTTATGTTGTGTGTGTATATAGCAGTTGTTTACATTTTTTGTGCAATTGGCCCAATTTACGTACAGTATATAGCATAAATGTCATGCTAAAGGACACATTCTTCAACTGGAATGGAATGTATAATAAACAAATATTCTGCAAATACCTTTCGACTAGTCTACAGGTGCCCAAACGACCTACTACTTTCTAATGCTGTCAAAGCTTGATGGGAGCTGTAGTTTTGCAACATCTGGGGAGATTGCTTTCAGCCACCTTTGACTTTCATTAGTGCTTCCAATGCAGTGGGGAAGTAATTTTGTGCTAATGTAAATTGTTTCTTGCAGGTATTATGATATATAATGTACATCCCAATCAAGAGGTTAAAAAACTGGGATATTGTGAAAATACTAGGCCTGGGCAAAAAATTTGGTTCGGTTCGGCACTTCAGAAATTCTGCACTTCGGCAATTTGATACTTTGGCAATTCTGCACTTCGGCACTTCGGTTCGGCACTTCCAAAATTCGGGACTTTGGCAATTTGGCACTTTGGCAATTTGGCACTTTGGAAATTTGGCACTTCGGTTCGATTCTGGACTTTCGGCAATTCAGGAATTCGGCAATTCTGGACTGTGACAAACTCCCCTTTTTAAGGGAGTTTGCCATGAGTTTTTGGAGGGGCCTGCTTGCCAGCCTCCTGCCCTGCAACTATGGCCCCTGGGGTGTATTGCCATTTAAAAAGTCTATTTTGGCTTATTGGATTTTAAAACACTTTTTCTGCCCCTTTAAATCCATGGGAAAATGTGCTTCTTCCCCTCCCCCTTTTTCCTGTCCTATTGTTTCTCCAGCAGGGCGTTGTCGCAGGGACACTGCCAGACCAGTTTAAGCTGGCTGCTTTGTCCCTCCTCAATCTCCCATCAGCCCTTATTTTCTGACCTCACCCTACTATAGTGCACTTTTAAAATTGAAAATAGACCGGCCACACAGCCAAAATATGTGGAACTATTTTGGGCATGAAAGCCATGCTTGCGGTCGTTCAAAAGAGACAACTTTAACCACATGGCGATCCAACTGTATTCGTGAGATCTGAGCGCTGTTCAGATATATTGAGCGCTCAGATCCAAGCTATCTGGGGATATGTTGGACATATAGGTTAAACGTATTATATGAGTTATGTATTTTTATGTGGTTTTTGTAACAGTTTTTGGACTTAGAGATATTTCCTGTACCTGGAGATAATTGGCTTACCACAGCCACTTAAGCCAATTATCTCCAGGATAGAGGTAAAGATAGACCTGCCGCACAGCCTAAATCTATGGAACTATTTTGGGCATGAAAGCAATGCTTGCAGTCGGTCAAATGTGACTTCCATAAAACCTTTGAGCCCCTGCTCTGATCTGGGTGATTTTTGGATATGCTGTTCACCCAGATCAGGCCTATCCAGGGATGTAGGATTTGTGGGGATATGTTTTGGGGTGTTTCTGGACTTTGGGTAAAACTGGATATTTTCTGCCTGTGATAATTGAGTTAGTCCATTGTGTTTGGTAATTGTATCACAGGCAGAGGGGAGGGTTTGTGTACATTAGCTGGGAGTGTCTAACTGTACAATACTGTGTTGATTGGCTGTTGTGACTTTGTATCTTGTGCTCCACAAGGTCCACGTGGGTGGTAACCTTGTGGGGAAAACTGTATATAAGAAATGCCTTTGTGCTCATTAAACCAGTTCTACTTCACCCTCAATTTAGAGTCCTGCCTTTTATTGGGGGAAACAGCTACAAGGGATTGCTATGCTCTTCATACTCCCTTGGAAAATCACTAAGCTCATTTAAGAGCTTGTTCCTGCTTCCCTCTCTGGGGAAAGAGAGGTTCACCCACTGGAACCTGGAGCCTTGTCGTAGGTCGAGGGTGGGTAGGAGACGGCGAGACCCCAACCAAGCTGTGGCGGTTTGTGGGGTCTGCGGTGGGTATGGTCTCTTTGGTAGAGTGCTTGGAGCCCTCAGGAAGCGCCAGGAGCATCCTTCAACAGAGGTACTCAGTCGGGGTGCCAGGTTTCAGGGACTTCGGCACTTCTTGACTTTCGGCAATTCCCTAACCCTACTTTCAACCCTACCTCTTCCCCTAAGCCTAAACCTACCCCTAACCCTAACTGTACCCCATACTCCTAACCATACCCCTAACACTACCCCTACCCCTAACCCTACCTCTAACCCTACAAGAACTGTCCGGCTAGCCACCTTTGGGCCCCAGGGGAAGGCAGCTAGTTGAACTCCAGGTGGGCACTAGGGAGCACTGCTTTGTGAGCTCTCCCTGCTCAGCTCCCTCATGCGCTGCAGACTGATGGAGGGATATGGAATATGATGTCACTGCGGCTCCCGGCATCACTCTGCGGCGCATGAGGGAGCTGAGCAGGGAGAGCTCATAAATCAGCGCTCCCTCGCTGCCCTCCTGTAGCACAACTGGTGGTCTGCATGCATGCCTGCATGCCTGCATGCCTGCCTTCCTACACAAACAGCCCGACCAGCAGCCCCACTGGACCCCAAGTAAAAAATCCATAAACGTAGGGAGGCTGGGTGGATTTCAATAAGAAAAAAAAAAAACAATCTGTGAGTGTTGGGGGGAAATGTATGCAGGGCCGGACTGGGACAAAAATTCAGCCCGGGCAATTAAAGGCAGAGCAGCCCACTATTAGGGGCGGGGCCAGAAAGGGGGCATGTCATGTCACCACCATTGACACCCACACCCCCTTCCCCCCCACCAAATGAGTATGTTAATGTGACGCTCCTCCAGAGCTAAAATAAATGCCATGAGTTTTTGTGGGGGGGAGAGGGGGGGTTGAGTTTGTGCTGCGTTTGCTGGCGATTTGTCTCTGGTGTCCTCAATAGTGGGATACCAGAGATCAAAACAGGAACCGCACTGCGTTGTGCATGTGTGGGGATGTTCCTTGTGTTGTTGTATATGTTTGGACGTTGCATGTGTGTAGAGCAATTGTGTATGTGAAGGGGTCTGTTTGTGGCGTACTGCATGTGGCTAGGGGCTGTAGTGTGTGTGTCTCTGGGTTGTAAAGTATGTGTATTTATATAGGGCCTGTGGAGTGTGTGCATGTAAGGAGCTGTACTGTGTGTTTGTGAGTGTATCTAGGGGCTCTAGTGTGTGTATGCATATAGGAACTGTAGAGCACATGTGTATAGGGGGGGGGGGGTAATGTATGCATAGGTGGTGTAGTGTGTGTCCAGGGGGTGCAGAATATGTATTTATAGGGGATATAAATTAGTGTGGGTGCATGCAGGGGGTGTAATGTGTGTGTTTATAGGGGTATAACGTATGAGAGTGCAGGGAGTGTAGTGTAGGTTTATGGGGTATAGAGTGTGTTTAGTGTGTGTATGTGAGTGCCAGGGGAATAGTGTGTATATAAGGGGTATAGAGTGTGTGTAGTGTGTTTGTGTGTAAGTGCAGGAGGTGCAGTGTGGATATAGGGGTATAGAGTGTGTATTGTGTGTTAATGCAGGGGCTGTAGTGTGTATGTAGGGGTATAGAGTGTATGCAGTGTGTTTGTGTGTTAGTGCAGGGGGTGCTGTGTGTGTAGTGTGTTAGTGCAGGGGAGCAGTATGTCTGTGTGTTAGTGCAGTGTGTGTTAGTGCAGGGGAGCAGTATGTTTGTGTGTTAGTGCAGTGTGTGTTTGTGTGTTAATGCAGTGTGTGTTAGTGCGTGTTACTGCAGTGTGTTAGTGCAGTGTGTGTTTGTGTTACTGCAGTGTGTGTTAGTGCAGTGTGTGTTAGTGCAGTGTGTGTGTTAGTGCAGTGTGTGTTTGTGTTACTGCAGTGTGTTACTGCAGTGTGTGTTAGTGTGGTGTGTGTTAGTGCAGTGTGTGTTTGTGTTACTGCAGTGTGTTAGTGCAGTGTGTGTTAGTGTTACTGCAGTGTGTTAGTGCAGTGTGTTTGTGTTAGTGCAGTGTGTGTTTGTGTTACTGCAGTGTGTGTTAGTGTCGTGTGTGTTAGTGCCGTGTGTGTTAGTGCCGTGTGTGTTAGTGCCGTGTGTGTTAGTGTTACTGCAGTGTGTTAGTGCAGTGTGTGTTTGTGTTACTGCAGTGTGTGTTAGTGCAGTGTGTGTTAGTGTTACTGCAGTGTGTTAGTGCAGTGTGTGTTTGTGTTACTGCAGTGTGTGTTAGTGCAGTGTGTGTTAGTGCAGTGTGTGTTAGTGTTACTGCAGTGTGTGTTTGTGTTAGTGCAGTGTGTGTTAGTGCAGTGTGTGTTAGTGCTACGGCAGTGTGTGTTAGTGCAGTGTGTGTTTGTGTGTTACTGCAGTGTGTGTTAGTGCAGGGGAGCAGTATGTGTGTGTGTTAGTGCAGGGGAGCAGTATGTTTGTGTGTTAGTGCAGTGTGTGTTAGTGTTACTGCAGTGTGTGTTAGTGCAGTGTGTGTTTGTGTGTTACTGCAGTGTGTGTTAGTGCAGGGGAGCAGTATGTTTGTGTGTTAGTGCAGGGGAGCAGTATGTTTGTGTGTTAGTGCAGTGTGTGTTAGTGCAGTGTGTGTTAGTGCAGTGTGTGTTAGTGCAGTGTGTGTTTGTGTTACTGCAGTGTGTGTTACTGCAGTGTGTGTTAGTGCAGTGTGTGTTAGTGCAGTGTGTGTTAGTGCAGTGTGTGTTTGTGTTACTGCAGTGTGCGTTAGTGCAGTGTGCGTTAGTGCAGTGTGTGTTAGTGCAGTGTGTTAGTGCAGTGTGTGTTTGTGTTACTGCAGTGTGTTAGTGCAGTGTGTGTTAGTGCAGTGTGTGTTAGTGTTACTGCAGTGTGTTAGTGCAGTGTGTGTTAGTGCAGTGTGTGTTAGTGTTACTGCAGTGTGTTAGTGCAGTGTGTGTTAGTGCAGTGTGTTAGTGCAGTGTGTGTTAGTGTTACTGCAGTGTGTTAGTGCAGTGTGTTTGTGTTAGTGCAGTGTGTGTTTGTGTTACTGCAGTGTGTGTTAGTGCCGTGTGTGTTAGTGCAGTGTGTGTTAGTGTTACTGCAGTGTGTTAGTGCAGTGTGTGTTTGTGTTACTGCAGTGTGTGTTAGTGCAGTGTGTGTTTGTGTTACTGCAGTGTGTGTTTGTGCAGTGTGTGTTAGTGCAACTGCAGTGTGTGTTAGTGCAGTGTGTGTTAGTGCAGGGGAGCAGAATGTTTGTGTGTTAGTGGTGCAGTGAGTGTTAGTGCAGGGGTGCAGTGTGTGTAGTGTGTGTGTATGTGTGTGATGTGTTTGTGTGTATATGACCTTAAATTATTATTATTAAAAAGTAAAAAAAAAAAGAAAATCAATTTATTCCCCCTTTTAACTTTGCAGGGGGGGAGGGAGCATTCACATACCTGGTGGTCCAGTGAGGGGGGGCTACGCCACACACACATCCCTGGCGGTCCAGTGGCAGGTAATTCAGTCTGTACCCCGCAGGGTACAGACCATCTCTCTCTCTCCTTCTCGCGAGCGCCGTTTTTTCAGAGCGTTGCCGCCGGTTACCATGGCAACGCTCTGATAATCTCGGAGCTCGCGAGAAGAAGATAAAGGAAGCTGTCGCCGTGCGCAGAGGGAGACCGTCTCACTGCCCGATCTCCCCTCCGGCCCGTGATGGTTAGACCTCCATCTTGGGGCCGGTGCTGCTGCGCATGGGCCGGCAGGGGAGATCTCTTGGTCTTTCCTGCCGGCCTCGGCCCATGGCCATCGCGGCCCACCGGGCATTTGCCCGGTTTGCCCGATGGCCAGTCCGGGCCTGAATGTATGTATGTGTGTGTGTCTGACTGTCAGTGTGTTTGTATATCTGTCAGTAAGTGTGTCTGGCTGTCAGTGTGTTTGTATGTCTTTCAGTGTGTGTGTCTGGCAGTCAGTGTGTTTGTATGTGTATATCTGTCAATGTGTGTGTGTGTGTGTATGTCTGTCATTGAGTCTGTGTGTGTATATCTGTAAATGTGTATGTCTGTCAGTGTGTCTGAGTGGTTGTGTGTGTGTCAGTGAATGTGTGTGTGTCTGAGTGAATGTGTGTGTGTGTCTGTGAGCCTGTGTGTCTGTGAATTTGTTTTTGTGTGTCTGTCAGTGAGTGTGTGTGTATGTCTGTCAGTGTGTGTCTTTGAGGGAGTGTGTGTGTGTGTGTGTGAGTGATTGTGTATGTCTGTCAGTGTGTGTGTGTCTGTGAGTGAGTGTGTGTCTGCATCATTGTGTGTATGTCAGTGACTGTGTGCATGTCTCTCAGTATGTGTCTGTGAGCGAGTCAGTGATTGTGTGTGTCTGTCAGATTGTGTCAAATCAGTGTGTGTCTGTCAGTCAAAATGTTAGTCTTTAACAGAAAGAGGTGTGGCCTTGACAGGAAGGGGTGGGGCAAATTTAACTTAGGGGGTACCCGAGTTTTTTAATGCTTAGCGCAGCACAGATCCAAAATAGACCACTGCTGCTGTTGAATTCCACCTGCCTACTGTCCTCCCCTCCGGTATATATCAGCAGAGTAGGCACCTGCCATCCAGGTAAGCAGGTGCCTACTCTGCCTCAATCAATAAGTGCCAATTCGGGTGTGCCCTAAGGTGGGCGCCCTGTGACAGAGGTCCTCTTGGCGTTCCCAGCTTCCGGCAGCCCACAGTTGCAGGGGTCAGCAGGGTGGCCTGGAGTGACGGGTCCGGACGCTGCTGTGACCACTGCGACCATGGTAGTTCCACCACTTTCTGCACACCCAGCAAATGCAGACAGCTCGTTCCAGCCAGCGCCCAAAAATGTATTTGAAAACTTGGTCTGGAAGTACAGGCTAAGTTCACCCATTCAACATCAGGGTCCGACTTTTAACCACGACCGGCTCCATGGCTTTTCTTCTGGAAGTGGACACATGGATGGTAAGGGGAAACCATTTGATCTCCTCGTTGCCTTGTTCAGCAGCTGGTGCTACGGCTGCATCAGGGTGTGCTCATTAGGGTGTGCTTATTCATGCAGATGTCTCTGCTTATAGAATATTTATCTTCTAGACATTTAAAATGTTGCATGGGAGACAGCAAGACAGCCATTAAGTTTATTGGATAAGGAATGTGAGAAACTGATATAGTGTAAAATACCTGTAAAAGGAGAAATTGTGCAAAATGGCTCAATTTGTCAAGATTAGCCTTGACCGTACGCAAGGTAAACAAAAATTCTATTTTATTGAAACTGTCAAGGAAAGATTCTTTAATCTGAGTGACAAAACCTTCTTCTTGTTACCACATAGAGACAATAAGCCGCTCTCAGAATGGCAAGAGCTGTATGTGAAATAGTAAAACAATCTGGCCCTGCAGATTATGACATTGTTATGCCTTGCAGGACCTGTAAAAGAGAAACATATTCTTGTTAACTTATTACAAAATTGGTTAGATTGAGTCCCTGGAAAAAGAAAAAGGTCTAGCTGGCCATTAAGGTGATAAAAGAAGTGCACAAAATGACAGATAAAGATTTAAACAGAAAAGAGTCAATAACTACCACACACACACAAGATTTTTTTAATTGTAATTTTTAAAGCTCTTTTATTTATTTTTTTAAAAACTCTGTTCCATTTTTTTCATGAAAATATTTTCTTTTTTGTTAAATATGTGGTTTTGTTATGTTTTCAGTGTTCTTGCAATTATAAATGTCAAGTTTGTTCTTTAAAAAAAAAAAAAAATGTATTGATCTGTAAATTGCAACACGTAGACGATCATTTTGTCTCCATAAGACCGTGTGCAAGTTTCACCATCTCTTTAATAAAGGGACTAGACTTTGGTTTTTCCTGATGACATGATTCGCTCCACTGAATCTTTGAACCATTCTCAAAAATCACAAAAATCCATAGAATCAAAGGCTCGATGCCTGCAGCTAATTAGGGATATCACTCACTGCATTGATTTGCTACACAAGGTAAAGAGTGACTGAGCAGATTTATTGAGGTTTGAAAAAGGCTGTGTAGATAAGTGCAAACTCAAGAACAACATGAATTCCAGCACTTTTGGAAGTATAATACTGAATAAAAATATAGAACTATATGCAAAACATTTTTGTCAACGCCCCCTCTCTTTTTTGATGCCCAGAGCAGAGATGCGATAGCTAGAACTCCTATCATGCTTATTATGGTGGGTATGTAATGGCCACAATATTGTAATAAATCTACACTACAAGGATACTTTTTCTCCAAATATCTCTTCTTTTTATTCCATTAAGCTCTTTTGAGTGCGGTAATGCTATGTTTGTGAGAGTTTTCAAAATTGGAGGAACATTGCTGCCGGCAACGAGAACATGGAGCACATTTACTGCCATGGTGGAGTGAGTTATTTGTTTCCTGCTCCTTTTGTGACCTTTTCTATACTCATTCTCATTAGTTTTTTATCAACAAATTACATTATTTTTTTTCTTTTTCCCCTATTTGAGGTAGGAGCACATACCTCTCCGTTGCTTTATTTCATATATGCAAAATGGGACTCATAAATAATAATACGAAATGTAATACACTAGTTATATCAGTACCCTCTGTTCTTGTAGATACCACGTTCATTATAGGAGTAGTTTCACATTTTAGATTTTTGATGCTTTATAGAATTAGCTCTACTAGTATATATTGTTAATGTCTCCATTTATATTTATATAAAATTAAATTACACTTGCCAACTGAACTTAGTAGCGAGAGCTACCATTTTGTATGAGATATTCAGTTTATTAGACAGAACTTCACATATTGAAAAGGCCTTACCATGAAATCAGCAAATCCATATCCTATGTTGCTTCCAACCAGGACAGAGCTGTTCAGAAAATGGGCATATATTAAGATCTATTGATACATTATATTTCTAAGCTTGCTTCATAGGCAGATGCTTTTAGTGAATAAGCTCTTCCTCCATTTAAATTACTGCTGTCTTACAAGTATGATGGTGCTGCTAAAGTCTTTCAAACTCACAGCTCAGCTGATCATGACATCTTTATACAACATGTGTCAAATGTCCTTCATAAAAAGAGATTTATTATAGTCTCACTGACCTTTTTCTATCTAATATTTGGGATTTTTTTGGGAATATTATTAGCATTTTTTTTTTCTTTTTTCGTCTTCAACTTTTCTCAATGAAACAGATTTATGAATTATTCCACCACTTCTTCCAAGAGGAAAAGATGTGGAAAGGTTCAGAAAGGTTCATAAAATAAGAAAAATTAAGATGTGGAATTATATGCCTAAAGTGTTATCAGATTCTATAGAATAAAGAATATATTTAAAGGGATACTCCAGGCACCCAGATCACTTCTGCTCATTGGAGTGGTCTGGGTGCCAACTCCCACTCCCCTTAACCCTGCAACTGTAATTATTGCAGTTTTCATAAACTGCAATATTTACCTTGCGGGGTTAAGTCTGACTCTATTGGCTGTCTACTAGAGTGTTTTCAGCAACACTGGATGTCCTCACGCTATGTGAGGACCTCCAGCATTGCCGAAATTACCATAGGAAAGCATTGAATAATGCTTTCCTATGGGGAGTGTCACGAACGCACCCTACTCCTAGAGTGTGCGTGACGTAGTTGTGGTGGTGAAAGGGTTAAAGTACACTATTTGTCTGCACTAGACCGGAAAAAATGACAAAATCCCCCTTTCTAACACCACCCACACTTATTATTATTATTATTATTATTGCCATTTATATAGCGCCAACAGATTCCGTAGCGCTTTACAATATTTTGAGAGGGGGGATGTAACAATAAATAAGACAATTACAAGAAAACTTACAGGAATAATAGGTTGAAGAGGACCCTGCTCAAATGAGCTTACAGTCTATAGGAGGTGGGGTATTAGAAACATTAGGATAGGAAATATCAAGTAGGAGTGAAGCAGAGCTGGAGGAGAGAGCAAAGCACTATCCCATAGGAGAGCAAGAGACAGATATGTAAGGGAGAGATTACTCTGGGAGGCCATACGCTTTCCTGAAGAGATGGGTTTTAAGGCCCTTCTTAAATTATTGAAGACTAGGGGAGAGTCTGATGGCAGTAGGCAAGTTATTCCATAGGAGAGGAGCCGCCCGTGAGAGGTCCTGCAAGCGTGAGTTGGCCGTACGGGTGCGAGCAGCGGTCAGGAGGTGGTCGTGGGAAGAGCGGAGGGTACGAGGAGGGGCATACCTCTGGATCAGTGAAGAGATATAAGAGGGGCTGGAATTGTTCAGTGCTTTAAATGTATGGGTTAGCACTTTGAATTGACTCCTATAGGATACAGGGAGCCAATGTAAGGACTGGCAGAGGGGCGAGGTGTGAGAGGACCGACTGGATAGGAAAATCAGTCTAGCTGCAGCATTCATTACAGACTGTAGCGGGGCAGTACGGCTTTTGGGGAGACCACTCAGGAGAGGGTTACAGTAATCCATGCGGGAAATTACTAGAGCATGGACAAGCTCCTTGGTAGCATCTTGCGTAAGAAAGGGGCGGATGCGGGCTATGTTTTTGAGTTGGAACCTACAGGACTTGGCAACAAACTGGATGTGAGACTCAAAGGTGAGACCAGAGTCAAGTATGACGCCAAGACAGCGCGCTTGTAGGGATGGACTTATGTGGATATCACTGACTTGAAGGGAGAGTGAGAGAGGAGGATCAGTATTAGGAGGAGGAAAGACAAGGAGTTCAGTTTTAGAGAGGTTAAGTTTGAGAAAGCGTGACGACATCCAGTCAGAGATGGAAGAGAGGCAAGCAGTGACACGTTGCAGGACGGCCGGGGAGAGGTCCGGTGAGGAGAGGTATATCTGAGTGTCATCAGCGTACAGGTGGTAGTTGAATCCAAAAGAGGCAATAAGTTTTCCAAGAGAGGCAGTATAAAGAGAAAATAGAAGGGGACCAAGGACAGAGCCTTGGGGAACTCCAACCGAGACAGGGCGAGGGGAGGAGGTATCCTTGGAAAAGGAGACACTAAATGAGCGTTGGGAGAGATAGGAGGAAAACCAAGAGAGGACAGAGTCACAGAGACCGAGTGATTGAAGAGTTTGAAGGAGGAGAGCATGATCAACTGTGTCAAAGGCAGCAGAGAGGTCAAGGAGAATTAATATGGAGTAGTGACCTTTGGATTTAGCAGAGATTAGGTCATTAGTCACTTTGATAAGAGCGGTCTCAGTAGAGTGGAGAGGGCGGAAGCCAGACTGAAGAGGGTCAAGGAGAGAGTGGGAATTAAGGAAGTGAGACACACGGGTAAAGACAAGTCTTTCTAAAAGCTTTGATTAGTAAGGGAGCAGGGATATGGGACGATAGTTAGAGGGGGAGTACGGGTCAAGAGATGTTTTTTTCAGGATAGGTATTACAGTGGCATGTTTAAGGTCAGCAGGAACAGTGCCAGAAGAGAGAGAGCAGTTAAAGATGTGTGTTAGGATAGGCACAAGACAAGGGGAGAGAGATCTGATGAGGTGAGATGGGACAGGATCAAGTGGGCAAGTGGTGGGGCGAGAGGAATGGAGAAGTGCAGCAACCTCTTGTTCAGTAGCTGGGGAGAAAGTCTGAAGGGTAGGGAAAGCATGATTTATGTGTGGTTGAGAAAGAGAACTGCAAGGAGGGGAGAATTGTTTCCTTAGCTGTTCAATCTTGTCAGTAAAGTAATATGCAAAGCTATCAGCTGTAAGGTTAGTTTGGGGGGTGGCCACAGCAGGGCGGAGAAGGGAATTAAAAGTGTCATTACTTAAACATAATAATATAACTATTAAAATTTTAACGCTGCCACCACCAAGACAATTTATAAATGGGGTGCCTTGGTCCCCCAGGTAAATCATTAATAACACCCACCAAATATTACTTAGTACAATATTTAAAGAATTGCAAAAATACTAATTAATCTCTTCAGGTAACGTGATTCTTAACCAGACAAAGATAGAACTTAATAAATGAATGTTGATTATGAGCAAAAAAAAAGTCACAGTGCATATAACAATATACTATAAACAAATTATTTACACCAACAACAGATAAAAACAAAAAGGATAAAATACAGAAGTCCTGATTACTCACTTAGGTTTTTCAAAGTACAACTTCTGTCCAGGGGGTCTCTGGCAAGGAAGGATGATCGTGACTCACTCAAAATTAGATCTTGGCCCCAAGCAAGTACACCACCACCCTCCAGGATCACAGGAGATATACCCTGTGGATTATCACACCTCACCCAGGGGTGGAGCCAAGGCGTACCTATAGTGATTCTAAGTGACCACCTCCTTTGTTCCAGAAACAACAAGCCAAATATAAACTTTTGGTTTTATCTCCTCTACTGTACTTGCCACAGAAATAATAATTGCCTCTATGAATTTGTTATTTTTTCCCATTCCATAGACATGTTGCACGCCCCACCTGCGATCCAATAGGACAGACATCACAACTCCTGCCACATGGTTTAAGTTGTGCAACTCATGTTTAGGCTTAATTAAGAGATTGGGCTTGTCCCATTGCAAATATAATAAAAATGAGGCTTAATTATTAACCTGTGGGTAAGTATTAATGTTTCACTTGGATAAGATATTGGAACACAAGGATCTTCATGTAACTAATCCCGTTACCATATCAAAAGGATTGAACTATCCTTTACAAGGTACATGCCAAATGGATGAAGAGACATTCAGACTTTTTCCAAGTGTAGAACCTCACACCTTGCAGAGCCTTAATTACTTCCCGTCCATATAGTAAAATCCTTTTCACATTCCTATGCCATTCATACTACCCCTTCTGTCATCTGACCTCTGTGGGGGTTCCAGCTTCAAAAGATGTAACCCCTGTTGACCTCAGCAATAGCATCTCTGTCATTTGTGCCATTTACTACACAAATTACATTAAAGGATAATATTTCATAGTGTAATAATAAATTATGCACCATTGCCGTGACAGGGAGGTCAAATGCACATGCCTGGTCATTGCCGCGCATGCGCATTAGGTCTCCCCGCCGACATTAGCTGGGTTTTAACCCCTTCAGTAACTTGGGATGGGGAGTGGGAGGGGCACTCCATGGTCCTGCAGTGCCAGGAAAACAAATGCTTTCCTGGCACTGGAGAATCCTTTTAAGGATATAATATGTATATAAACAGGTTGTGGATACAAGGAGAAATCTGATTGCCATTGTGGATTCAATAAGGAGTGTTTTCCCTTTTTGTGGCACAATTTGAAATGTCTACAATGTGTTTTGTTTTTGTTTGTTTGTTTTTTGTTTTGCCTTAATTTGGATTAACAGCATAAAAGAATAGGCTTCAGGGTTGAGGTTGATGGACTTTAGTCTTTTTCAACCTTGATAACTATGTAACTATGCATATAAACTTTTCAGTTTAGTTTTAAATTCAATACAGTTCAGTAGTTAATAAATCTCCCTTGTACTTTTAAAAATAGCAATGGTGGAGTTGAAAAATACAATGTCCAGTTCAACATAGTTAGATTGCAATGTATTTTTTTTTTTATTTGTACTAAAGGTTATGCGAATTGTTAGCTTTCTTGCAGCTTGAGGTCCAGTATGTGAATACCTGTGATGAAATAAATAAAAGGATATACAATTATCTATGTATGTCACTTTGACACTAGGTCAATTTTTAAAGCTAATGATGTGTCATAAATAGCTAAACCAATAATCCATCCTATATTTCAGTGATTATTATATACCGTAATTTCTTTTAAATAAGCCAATATATTTTAAGATACCATTAATTAGGATGACAATCCTTAGCAACTGGAGATTTTCCCTGGATATCAGCACTTCCACATTTTTATTTAATTTTAAATAATATACTATAAGATAGTCAACATTCACTGATCATTGAATTAGAAATTTGAAAACTCTCGAAAATGTAAAGCCGGACTTGTCGATGCCACAAGTAGGACTGAAGTCTATAACACATTTGTGGATAGAGACCAAGGTGCAATTTTTGGCTTGGAATTCATAATTGTCTAGTTATGACTTGGACACCAGCTGTTTAAAAGGAAGAAGATCAACACTTCAGCTGCCGTGTGTTGTAGCTCTTTTAGGCTATCCATGCGTACTGGGCTCCTAGCTCATTCCTTCTCATTACCAAAAGGAGGTTGAGAAATGAGATGTCACTTTCAAAACCTCCAGGGCAGATCTTGGAAGTTCCTTGAGATCAAAAATGTATCTGGTTCTTGTGGACTGCAACTTCCACTATAGCCACTTTTCAGCTGAAACTTGTGTATGTGTCAACACGACGTAAATGCACAAACATTGCACTGACAATATCAGATAGAACAGATAGTGTGATAACAAAAATAATGCAGGTGTGTTTGTTCAGCACAAGAAACATTTAATACCTTTATTTTGTGTGAGCTGTTATTCTCCCTATTATCATTTTGCTTACTGTGATAGGTCTCATAATAGTTGGGGCCTTATAAATCAATGGTAATCATCTGAGTGCCCTAGAGAAATGTACACATCT
Organism: Pelobates fuscus; assembly: GCF_036172605.1. Classification (NCBI taxonomy): domain Eukaryota; kingdom Metazoa; phylum Chordata; class Amphibia; order Anura; family Pelobatidae; genus Pelobates; species Pelobates fuscus. The sequence continues at coordinate 131,031,425 of NC_086323.1, forward strand.
GCAACAACAATACATACATAGCTTGTGTGACAAGATAGCTAAGACGTTGATGACCCTGTTTACATTGTAGAGGAGACGAGAATAGTAATTGAAAAAGAAAATTTAAGTGCTTTCAATGTGTTTTCTAAGTGGAAGTTGTCAACATGTTTTTATTCTGCTTGACATATAAAGCTGCAAAGATATCGTGCTTTTAGAGGGTTTTATTGGTGAATGCATGGGAATGGATTTGAGAGTAGATTACAAGAGCAATAGAAATTAGGAAAATGTGTAGAGTGATGTTAGACTGGCAAAGAAGAGAAAGTATCTCTGTCCTGTTGTTCAGCCATTTCTCATTTAAAGGGACATTCACCCCCCTAAATCACTTTTAGCTTGATGAAAAGCTTTATTTGTGAAGAGTGTGTCCTATTTTTTTACTTGTGCAAAAAGTGCAGATTTCATTAGTAAATTAGACTTTTATAAATTAACTTGGTTACACCCCCTGGCTTTCAAGCAGAAAACAGGTAATGTCACTTCCTGGTTTGGCTCAAGAGGCAGAATTTACCCAGAGCACCTGCCTTGCAAATATTTCTCATTGAGCTGCATTGGGAAGTCTGTGATTTGAATAGAAATGCAGGTTTTGCAAGTGGTTTTTAGACATCAGCATGCATGTTGTCTTTTGGGGTATATTTACTAAATAGTGTTTTTTATTTATTTTCATTATGGGCAGTGGAGTGCCCCTTTAATGTTTTACTTTGTAATTTTGGAATATATTTGCATATTTTAATGCAAAGGTAATTAATTATTAGCTACAGTTAACTGATTACAAAAAAAATAAAACTGAAAATGAGCAATAGAAATTAGGAAAATGTGTAGAGTGATGTTAGACTGGCAAAGAAGAGAAAGTATCTCTGTCCTGTTGTTCAGCCATTTCTCATTTAAAGGGACATTCCAGACCCCTAAAGCACTTTTAGCTTGATGAAAAGCTTTATTTGTGAAGAGTGTGTCCTATTTTTTTACTTGTGCAAAATGTGCAGATTTCATTAGTAAATTAGACTTTTATAAATTAACTTGGTTACACCCCCTGGCTTTCAAGCAGAAAACAGGTAATGACACTTCCTGGTTTGGCTCAAGAGGCAGAATTTACCCAGAGCACCTGCCTTGCAAATATTTCTCATTGAGCTGCATTGGGAAGTCTGTGATTTGAATAGAAATGCAGGTTTTGCAAGTGGTTTTTAGACATCAGCATGCATGTTGTCTTTTGGGGTATATTTACTAAATAGTGTTTTTTATTTATTTTCATTATGGGCAGTAGAGTGTCCCTTTAATGTTTTACTTTGTAATTTTGGAATATATTTGCATATTTTAATGCAAAGGTAATTAATCATTAGCTACAGTTAACTGATTACAAAAAAATAAAACTGAAAATGTAATGTGCATATATTTGGTACCCTGTCAGTTAGTATTCAGTAATGCCAACTTTAGCAGAAATCACAGCTTCTAAAGTGTTCTTGTAGCCACGTATCAGTCTTTCTTTTCTTGCTATAGGAATTTTTTCTCACTGTTCATAATAGAATTCTTCTAGTTGAGATTTATTTTAGCTTGTCTTTCATGCACTGTATGTATAAGATCAAACCAAATATTTTCAATAATATACATGTCTGGGGACTGCAAAGGTAATTTCACAACCTTACTGTTTCACTTTTTGAAGTAGCTTATGGTTAATTTTGTTGTAATGGTCACTGATGCCTGTTCTGAATTTGGTGAATGATTTGCTGTTGCTGGTGTCTTTCTGTCTTTCTGTCCTCTGTGTCTCGGGTGCTGGGGATAGAGTTATTGACTGCTTATCTTTCTTCTCTTCCTGTATCTATCTTGCTATGCAAGTCATTTGGGCCCACCGGCCCGGAGGCGCACGATCTGAGTGACCCGGCAGGAGGGAAGAGCACAGCACTCCCTCCTATCTGTCACTCAAACTGAGTGTAGCGTGGCCGGGTGGCGTCAGACCGCGGTAAGTTTCCTGTTAGTCCGCAGCACACACACACCCAGAAACACACAATGCATTCCTTACAAACACAAACACACACTTCATCCCCTATACACACACACTACATCCCTTACACAAATTGGTATCCCTATACACTACATTCCATAAGAACACACAGATCACATCCTCTACAGTAACACACAACACATCCCCTACACACATACACTCCACTGCCTGTGAGAGAACTCATGGGTGGGCCATGTAGGTAGACTTATGGGCGGGCCTTGTAGGCATACTCACGGTCAGGCCCTGGGACCAGGGGTCCAGACATGGAGCTGTGTAAGTTGCCCCCAAAATGGAGCTGCTTCATGTTTGTTGATTTTTGTGTGCACTGTTACAAACAACCTCCAGAGAGCCTGTTCTACACCAGACCACTGGAGCCAGACAGCAGCCTGAGCCCATCATCATCCTCTGGTCCTCATCTGGTGGTAAGTAGGCAATCCAGTATATTATTAGTGGCACTAATCTCTAATTTACCTCACATTAAAGGGACACTATAGTCACCAGACCCACTATAGCTTAATGTAGTGGTTCTGGTGTCAATAGCTTGTTCCTGCAGACTTTTTAATGTAAACACACTGCCTTTTCAGATAAAAGACACTGTGTTCAGCACTGACGTTAGCTCATATGGCAGATCATATGGGTGGGGCATTGTGATGTCACATGGTGGACAGAGCATATGGGAGGGCGGCAAACATTTTTTTGGCTAGGGCAGCAAAAATCTTTGCACCAGCCCTGCCTGCATGATGCTGCTGTGCTAACACAACTATGATACATTTCAACAGATTGTAAGGTGTGTTTTGTATCATTGTGCTGTTAGAATATCCAACTGCTATTCAGTTTTAGTTTTCATTGACAGGGCAACAAAATCTTAAAGGATTTGTTGATATTTATTAAAACCAATTTTCCCTCCTACCATCATAATGATTTCTGTACCACAAGCAGCCACACAACACACTTTTTGCATCATTTTTGAATATTCAATACCCGTTTACAACACGGATTTATAGATTTTTCCACCACAGAAAAGTGGAGAAATTTTGCTGCCACAATAAATTCAGCAGTTTTCCGAAGTAGAAACTTTCTTTTAAAACTTTTGGAATTCACTCTGAATAAAACTGTCACTTTTTAGATCACTTTAATACAAGCAAAATAATAATGTAATTTAACCATCACTTTCAGAACACTTTGATACATATCTCCCTTTGTCTTGACTTCATTATAGGTGGTGCAAGAGTCTTTTTTACAAGGCACATATATAAAGATTTCAAAATCAAAATGGGAGAGAAGAAAAGAAAAATAAGCAGGAAATATACTCTCTCCTCAGCACCATAGAGACCACAGAGGACAGACAGCATAATAAATCATCTCCACGTTTAACAGTTGGCAAGTTGTTCTTTTCTTCGAATGCATTTCCTTTTTTTCCCCAAATATACCTTTGGTAATTGTAGCTGGACATCTGAATGTTCATGACAATGGACTACATAATTTAATTACAAAATGCCTCTGACAAGTGTATGTATTGTGTTGCATAGTTCAGATGTTGAGTTTTGTGATGACATCACAGTTATGACTTCAGCAGACCCTTCCATGCATATCATGTTTGTGCAATCATCACTGGTGCACAACTACTCATTTGCCAGTTAACTTTTTCTTTCCAGTAATATGGAGGCTTTGTTTTGCTTTCCTGAGCTGTTATATTGGAGATTTTTTTTGATGTTCCATATTTTGCCTTGACTTTAAAGATTCCTCTAAAGGTCTATTTCTTAATGACATGTCAGGCAATGCAAATTGCAACTTGGAAACACTTGCATAAGAAATATTTGTATAACCTCTGGTTTAATATAGTCAGTTATCCCCTGCAGGAAAAGTTGGATATTGATTTAGAATAAAACATGGCCACTCTAGGATCACACACATTGGCTAAAAACTCTCAGCCGACACTCACAGCCATTGAGTCTGGTCATGCATTGTCCTGATTAGCACTGGCATGACTAAAATGGTTTGAATATATACAGTGGAATGGTATGAGGGCACCATAATGTCTACAGGGTTTGCAGTGGTTATAGAGTGTAGACTGTTTCTTTAAAGGATTACTACAACCACCATGACAACTTTAGTGATTTGAAATGGTCATGGTGACAGGAGTATGTATGGGCAGTGTTTCTGCTTGAAACACGGCACATACAGAAATATACTATGTGGACAAAAGTATTAAGACATACCTTGTAATTATTGAATTCAGGTGTTTAAATCAGACCAAATGCCACATGTATATAAAATCAAGCACCTAGCCAAGCAGTCTGCGTTTTCAAACATTTGTAAAAAAAATAATAATAGAAAAATGGTCTGTTCTGAAGAGCTCAGTGAATACAAGTGTGGTACTATGATAGGATGCAACCATTGCAATAGGTCAGTTCATGAAATTTCATCCCTGCTAGATATTCCATGATCAACTAAAAGTGGTATTACTGGAAAGTGTAAACTTTAAGGAACAGCAGCAACTTAGTCACAAAGCGGAAGGTCGCGTAAAATTATAGGGGGTTCACCCAGTGCTGAGTCGCAAGGTGCATAAAAGTCATCAACATACTACTGATTCCATAGCTGCAGAGTTCTAGACTTCGACTGGTTTAAATATAAGCACAAAAACTGTGCAGTGGGAGTTTCATGTAATGGATTTTTATTCTTGAGAAGTTGCATGCAGGCCTCACATCACTAAGTACAAAAACATGGAACTGAGATTGCAAGCCAGACCTTCTCCTCCAACATCAGTGCCTGACCTCACAAATGTTCTACTGAATGCATGGGCAAAAATTCCTCAGAAACACTCCAGAAATCTTGTTGAATGCTTTCCCATAAGAGTGGAAGCTGTTATAGTGGCAAAGGGGGGACAATTATATATTAATTTCTATGTATTTGGAATGCAATGTCATAAAGGTACCTGTTGGTGTAACTGTCAGGTGTCCCAATACCTTTGTCCATGTAGTGTATTTTTAATTGCAAGCTGGGAGCTAGTTCCAGCCCCAGCACATGAGACATTGGCAGCCCAGAACTCTGTTGCCTAATGTCAATTCTGTGCATATGTATCATGTGTCATTATTGATGGATTCTAGGTGAGAAAAAAAAAACACCTTTTTTGTTTCTGTTTTTTTTCTTCAGATTTAAAGCAATTGGAGTTGGGGGACCTCCTCCATAGTGCCCAATAGAGCATTTTACACAGAAAAGGTCCCCCTCCTCTACAAACTGTTAAAATAACCCTTTAAGCTCTGGAATTTTCACTAGTAGACTATTATCAAGTATTTTTTTTACCTACCAGTTAAATTCAGCAAATACACAATAACTGTGTATTAGGCCCTTAACATGTGTACTGTACTATGTTGCACTGCAAAATGTGCAACATAGTAACACCACAGGGCGGCATTGTACACCCTACAAATGGCCGCCCCCTTGACCCATTATACTTACCCTGCGTGGCGATCCCGTTCGGTTGGACTGCCTGACAGCCCAGGCAGTCCCTCTGCAGCAAATCCTACCCTTCCTGACCATGTGATAATGTTGACATTGCAGGCACTGACTGCAGGGTGACTGGAATAATGATAATAAAAAAAAAAATACAAAAAACATGAATGCTAACTTTAGCCATGGTTTGTGACTAAATGGCTACCAAAATAGATTGTACATACCCTATTGTGAATATTTTGAATACTAATGGTATGCCATGATGTGGGTAATTCTCATTTCTGTGCTGCCATATGGTATCAAAGGTAACATAACCAATCTGACAAATGTCAATCTGTGAAAACTGAAATGGGCAAGCCTTATATTTGACCCTGATCAAAACTTCTACAATTGCCTCAATCCTTAAATGGTTACATTTGCTGAAATATGAGTTGTTTATGTACATTGCAGGAGTTGTAATAATGTCTTCACTTATAATCGACAAAATTTTACTATTTGGTCAGGTATGCCAACATTTTTGCATAAAACTGCACTTATATTCAGTAGAGTTGACTTTCATATGATTCATTGTTTTTTTTTTAAACACATTTTAATACGGACAACTTTATGCTCAGGTTTAAAATTAAAGGGACACTCCAGGCACCCAGACCACTTCTGCTCATTGGAGTGGTCTGGGTGCCAACTCCCACTACCCTTAACCCTGCAAGTGTAATTATTGCAGTTTTTTTAAAACTGCAATAATTACCTTGCAGGGTTGTCCTCCCCTAGTGGCTGTCTATTAGACAGCCACTAGAGGACACTTCCTGCTTCATAGCACAGGTTTTCTGTGCTAGAGCGTCGCTGGACGTCCTCACGCTGTGTGAGGACCTCCAGCGTCACTCTATTCCCCATAGGAATGCATTGAAATTCATTTTCAATGCTTTCCTATGGGGTGCGCTAATGCGCATGCGCGGCATTGCCGCGCATGCACATTAGGTCTCCTCGGCCGGCGGGCGAGATCAGTCTTGCCCACCGGCCGACGTAACCAGAAGGAGGAGCGGCGGGGGAGGAGGAAGCAGCGACGTGGGACCTGTCGCTGCCCCTGGTAAGTGACTGAAGGGGTTTTCACCCCTTCAGCAACTGGGGATTGGGGGGTGGGAGGGAGAGGGACCCTCCAGTGCCAGGAAAACGGATTGTTTTCCTGGCACTGGAGTTTCCCTTTAACTAACACTTCACCTACTGACAATTCACTCTGTATTATTCATTGTGTTGTAGTGCTTTTTTTTTTTTTTTAACAGAAATATGAGAATATGAGTCAAACAGAAAAACAAGAAAAAAAAAACAGACAGGAATTTATTTTTATTTTTTTCTCTCAAAATTGGAAAATGGGTTATTTTTAACACACGCAACAACACAAAGAAGATTGTCATGTTTTTGGCAAACCATTGCATGCTTGGACACGAACACAATTTAAAAACTGAAAATATGAACAAAAAAATCATCTATTACTAAACAATTGTGGGATGTATTGGCTTGACAAGATTTTATATTTATTGAGAAAATGTTTTACCAAGAAGAATACGTTGAGATTTGTCTACTTTCGAACAGGGTGTGGCTTTGTTCCAGAAATTCCTGGGTCTTCATCCCAAAGGAAAACTTGATGACCCCTAGACGGGCAATTTGTTTCAAAGTGTCAGAACTTCGCAATCAACAGAATAAAATGAAAACAAATGTATCTGTAACAAATTGGAACAAAAAATGTTTTGCATCCATTCATTTTCATTAGGGTAGCAAATTAGAAAGTGATCTACTAAACAAGTGAGCAATCAGAATTAAGAAAACTAATTTTAGTAATTTTGGTTATTTTTTGTTTTTTTTAGCTTTTAAGGCGATAGCTCCCTAATTATGCAAGCTTAAACATGACAATCCTACATATGGAGAGCAAATTAGGGAGATTTTACTAAAAAGCTGAAACATTTAGAAAAGGCCTTTACTTAATTCTGATCTTTCAGTTGTTCCAGTTGTTTAGTAGATAGTCAATTTATTTAAATTAAGTTATTTTGGCATTGCAGCAACATTATACTACAAATGCTAGGCACTAATTGGCATATTGTTGGTGAATTTTTGTGCATCCTCGGTAAAAGATTTTAGGAGGCATAAGACAAGATTATATAGAAAGACATAGAATCAATGGCATTGGCATTTATTAAATGGCTTTGCAGTTTCACTGGCTCTAAATATAGACCTTACTTCTGTGAGACATGCTATGTCTATTGAGACCAGATGGAAGGTCTTACTATGGAAACCCAGCCAATACCATAAAGCCTTTGAGAGGGGCATGAGAGAAGTGCAATAAGTTAAATAAAGTTAGACATGCTCTGCATGTAATACGTTCACTCATTAGAAAATAACAAAAAAAACTAATGATACTTAATAATAATAAAAAAAATAGAGAGGCTCAGCTGGTAGATTGTTCTACCATATAGGCTGTTGGATGGAGAGTAATATTGGCCTCATTTAAAAAAAAATATGTTTTTTCGGATAGAGCGCCCAGTTTTCAGTGCCTTATTAAAATACAAAGGGGATTGGGGGCACACCAAGAACATGCATTTAAATTAGGGGTGTAGACATAAAGACTAAATGTATGCAAAATAAAGATTAAGGAACAGTGCTCACCCAAAAAATACAGTTTTAAATTTAACAAGGCTACTCAAAATCATCTATTTTAGCAGAAAAATATGGGGACATATTTTGTTAAGCCCACCACTATGTCATATTACCCCCATATCAGTGGTACACTAATGCACTAATTGTAACATGAAAGATTAATAGGCCAACTGCAATAGTTACTGCTTAACCCCTTAAGGACCAAACTTCTGGAATAAAAGGGAATCATGACATGTCACACATGTCATGTGTCCTTAAGAGGTTAAACTGCTTTTAGAGACTCTCCTCAAAGTATGCTTTCCTGTGGTCACATCCAAATGGGCACCTATGGGGGCATGCCTATTTTCACGACATGAATCAGCATGTGTGTGTTTGTTCCTATAAATTATTTGTCACCTAAGCTTGCAAGGTATCAGAGAGAACCTGACAAGAAAGAGGAGAATGCGTTTTCAAGTGGCTACACTTAAATTATTTTAAAAAAAAATACACAAACTTGTAGCACCATAGGATTCCATGGGCAAAATGCTTTGTAAGGCAAGCCAGGTCAAAACTAAAAAAGCATAACTTCCTATATTGAGCTAAAGGGAGCTTTTTGAACCCTGTCTACACATGTGCATTTGGTCTATTCTCTACAAGCCATGTGTGTTAATCTTTTTTGCTGCTCTGTCTCTGTTTCCCAATCTTTTAAGTCCACTTCAAACTTTAACTATCGGTGGGGATCACTGTTAGCGATACCTCCAAGTGTGGTAACCCATTTTCTATTTCACCAAGTATGATAAAATCCCCAGGAAGCAGTGACAATAGTCTGCATGCAGCACACACGCCTCCATAACAGCAAAGGTTTGTTGGGTCTGTCAGGGAGGATGTATTGTCTCACCACTGACTTATAGAGCTGCAGTACATCCCTATTGAGTCATTGTTCCAGGTGAGTTCCTAATTTCCTTTACAGTTGTACCAGCTCTACAATAAATCTACTATTTGGATTTTGTACAGGACTGCCTGCTTGCTTGTTTACTGAAGTAGCATAAGTGACTTAGATTATTTTTCCTGTTTTGCTATTTTGAACTTAAATTTGAAATTCACTTTTTGTAGTAATTCTTTATTTTAGTTGTGCATGAAAGGTAACAAGATATTGGCAGTCTTGACATCATAACAGGAGGAGAGATCAGTTTTCGTTATACAAGACATATAATCTGCACATTTTTTTTTTTATAATTCAAGCTTAATTGCAAGAGACATTTAAAGACAGTCTTATAGTTAAGTAGAACAGTCATGCCTAACAGACAGCTAAAATGTAAGAAGTATTTTAAATGAACTATACTAGACATAATGCATACAGCCGTGCAGACTGACTTCATATGAGTAATTATGCAAGAATGCAGGAGTGAAACCACCAAGCGGTGCATATCGTAAGCTTAAGCTGCCAGCCCTGATACACATGTTAAGTGAAGGTACGCAAAACAGGCAAAGTAACATAAAATGGAAAAAACAAAATAAAGGCATGCTGCATCCAGAAGCTGTGTTGGGGCATGAGACACATCCAAGCCCACAGTTGGGATTGTCTCCGACCAGATGGACCCCTGCATGTGGATTGTTCAACCTATGCCTGTGATGGTCAGGCTTAGTCCAGTCAGGCATAAAAGGGGTTCGCACCTCCCATGGCGCCTTGCTTTATGGTGGCTGTACAGCTCCATGGCTCATTTGGGGACTATCTCCAGATTCCCACCGACCACTCTGGAGCGCGGACTCTGGACAGAAACACGAGCACCCTTGATTCTCCGCCCAGGCTTGGGGCATCGAACTGGAGCTCTGATCGGAGTGCTAGCTGCAGGCATGGGTAGTTCAGATGGTTGTCACCGCTTCTCCCACCTCTCCTAAAATCGCTGACATGCGGCATCAAATCTCCATAGGAAGTCCGCTACCCAGCCAGTAATAGTTGCTTGGTCAGCATGCTTGATATCGCCGTCGACCATCTTGGAGAGGCTGCGTCTTTTCTTCAGGAGATTTACTCAGAAGCGTTATGCAGGTAAGTGCTTACTTGGTAGGGGAGACTGGGATAACCCCCGCTGACCCAGAGAGGGGTAGTGCAGGGCTCTGAGAGACCACACAAGTAAGGACCCAGACCACCCCGAATGAAGAGACAGTCTGCTTCTCTCGCCAGGGAGTCACCAGGCCGCAGCAGTCTGTAGGCCTTAGTCGACGTGTATTAAGAGTACAAATGCTGGGGCGTGGCTAACCACGGAGCAAGATGGTCGCATGAACCCTTTGCTCCTCCAACAGGGCGCCTAATCCAATGCTATCATAGCGAACTAAGCAGCATCCACTGCAATTAATCAAAGATGTCGCACCACAGGAATAAGAGGAGCTCGGCAAAACCGGACAAGCTCAATTTTTTTAGCCAGAAAAGCGCCCATGCGCCTCTGGCGGCACAGGCCTCGACGGAACCCACGGATCCCGAAATGGAGGATGACGACCAGGTCACTCACCCATCACACTCATCTGACAAGTCACCGATCACGAAAGCAGATCTAACAGCAGCCCTGGAGATACTCTCCACTAAGCTCATCACCACATGGCAACACACGGCGGACTCCATGCGCAAGGACATCCAAGAACTTGGCAAGCGGACGTCGCACATGGAAGACAAGTGCGACGAGTTCGCTACCGCGCACAACGATCTGGCCACAAATGTGGAACACATGGCGACAGAAATCACTAGACTGGAGGACAAAATAGCTGACTTGGAGGATAGGTCACGCCGGAACAACCTCCGATTAAGGGGAGTCCCCGAAGATGTTACCACCGACGAACTGCAGGCCTATGTGAGGAAGCTGCTGCACGCTTATGCCCCAGAAATACCGGCAGACATGCTACTGGTAGATAGAGTACACCGTATTCCGAAGCCCCGGCATCTCCCACAGACGACGCCCAGAGATATACTGCTTCGAGCACACTATTACCACATTAAGGAACATGTACTCAGAAGCAGCAGAATGAGGGAACAGCCTCCAACTGATTACCCCGATATCAAAATCTATGCGGACCTGTCAGCTGCTACCCTTAAAAAACGGAGGGAGTTTTCCCAAGTTACTAACACACTGCGGTCGCGAGGCATCAGATACCGCTGGGGTTTCCCCACTAAACTGATTGTTACTAAAGATGGCGGCACGACGGTGATGAATACCCCCGCAGACGGTAAAACGAAATTACTCGCATGGAATATACCGATGGAACCAGTGACCAACTCTACGAGTCAAGCAGGTACATTAAAACGGGACTGGGACAAACCTAAGCGCTAAATGGATACCAGTTGAAGGCCTGGTCTACAAATGTTTATGGCCTTATAACAAGGACTAAAAAAACTTTATAGAGACGATGTGACTTTCCTCTTTTTTTTTCTTAAAACTTTCCTTTTTATGGCTCTCAGCGACGGGCTTGGAGTGCCCCAGGCGCGGGATCCCTCAGGGGGTCTTGGCGGCCAGGGGAAGTCGGACCAGGTTCTTCCGCCATCCCTGTGACGAAGTGTACGCAGAGCAGTGGCAAACGCGGGGGAGTCTGGTCTGGCTGTCTGCCAGTAGTGGAGGAATACCCACGTTCTGACCCGACACTGCCTTTAAAGAAGAAAACCTTCGGAAGATGAGCACCCTGAACCTACTCACGCTCGGATGTTGCGAGCACGCACACTGCAAAGTGAACGGCCTGATAAACGGACTGAGCAGGGAAATCCTGCCAAAGGACACACTCCAATAATTGGGGCTCACCCGGATCGGGGTGACCCCGAGGTAACAGAGACCTGCACTTCAGGCTCCCTGAAATGTATTGAGATGTGTTAAGTAGGGCTTTTGCAGCATAGAGGGGGAAACTAGCGATAGGAGTGACAGTTGGTTAGGTTGTGTTTGGTAAACTAGAAATCGCTCATGTGTTAGGTTATGAGGGTGTAATACACAACAAGGTAACCCCATATTATGGCGAATCACCCCCACACCACCCAAATTAGTCCCCTCTGGTAACCGAGGACAACTAACACACTACAGGCCTCTAGACAGGGGCGGAAAGTAGGCCCAAACTCGGACGGAAGTCCCCAGAACCCAATATACAATATACAGTGAGGCGATTCAGCCATTCACACGACACACCCTGCACCCAGTGGATGCACCTATCAAAATACTCATAGGCGCCCGATAGCCACGTATATGGTAGGAAAATATTTCTTCCATCCCCCGTTAGTGGTAACACCACTTACTGTCTCCACGCGAGACGTTCTGTACATAGTTCTCAGTTTCAACCCCAGTTTATCCACCCCACCCCAAGATGCCATAGACCGGCAACCAACTCATACAGGGCCGAACCTTATCCCCAAATTTTTCCTTTACCACCTTGAGCATGCAGTGCTACATTGCCAAGTACTCCACTATTACCTGTCTAAAAGATCGTTACACGAAGCGCAACAGACCTCCCCTCCACAGGGAGGTGGAGATATATTAATATCAGATCATTCTGCAGCAGAGCTCCCTTGTTATTCATAAATGGTGAACATAATGTCTATTAACACACGAGGCATGAATACGCCACATAAAAGGAGACTCCTTATAGAGGAAGCAAAACATACTAAAGCTGATATACTGTGTTTACAGGAGACTCATTTTATACACAATAAGGTTCCTACATTTGCGGGCAAAGAGTATCCAATACAATACCACTCCACATATTCCTCAAAATCCAGGGGGGTGTCCTTTCTTATCCACGCTTCGGTCACATTCGAACTTTTGAGCCTCAGAAAAGACGCACAAGGCAGATATCTAATACTGCACTGTAGTATTAACAATGATTTATATACTTTGGTTGGGATATATGGCCCAAACACTAATCAGAAAAATTTCCTCCAGAGAGTACTACACAAAATTCCCACTACGTACCCATCCTCCACAATTGTATGTGGGGATTTAAACCACATTCTACAGCCTAAACTAGACTCCACACAGACAGCAGGTCCTTTGCGTTGTAAATCACTATGCAAACAGGCCACGGCCTTAACAAAACTCCTTATGGAATATAATTTATATGATGTGTGGAGAACACACCATCCGAATGATCGGGAGTTTACATATTACTCCTCCGTACATAAAACGTACACTCGAATTGATTTTATATTCGTATCAGGGGACCTGCTACCGACAGCCCTACAAAGTGACGTAGGCAATATAGTTTGGTCTGATCACGCACCCATTACGCTAACATTGCTAGATAAATTCAAATCACGGGCAACTTCCCAGTGGCGCCTGAATGAGGCCCTTCTGCGAGACCCCAAATTTAAAGCTAAACTTACAGAGGAGATTACCACATTTTTTGATATCAATGACACACCAGATGTCTCCTCGGCCACGGCATGGTTAACGCACAAAGCGTTCGTCCGTGGCCTCCTGATTAGCCAGGCGTCCTACCTCCATAAACAAGCTAAAGCAAATTATGTTTCCCTTGTCAGACAGCTTAGAAACGAAACGCTCATACAGACATCCAGCCCGTCCGTGGCCACCCAACAAAATATAGATCAAATTAAACAACGATTGAACGAAATTCACCTCCATACATCCGCCACTATTGCCAATAGACTCCAACTCCGAACATACACACAGGGCAATAAGGCGGGGAAAGCTTTAGCAAATCTTTTACGCCATAAACGACAAAATTCCAAAATACCGTTTTTGCTTAATTCACAAGGAAATAGAGTATACGACCCCTGTGGTATTAATGACCTACTAGCCGATTATTATGACACATTATATAACCTAAAAAAGGATGACCATACGCACCAGCCAACTCCCTCGGACATTGACTCCTTCTTAGAAGGTATACGCACACCACAACTCACACAACAAGAGAGATCTTTATTAGAAGAACCCATTACCCAAAATGAAATAGCAACTACAATTAAGGCACTCCCGAAAGGGAAATCCCCAGGCCCTGATGGGTTTACTAACGCTTATTACAAAAGCTTCTCTCACGTGCTAACCCCTATGCTAGAGAAACTTTACAACACGATCACCCAGACAGGTAAAATACCGCAAGAAATGTTGTTAGCGCATATTACCACTCTCCCTAAACCTGGGAAACCACCACACAAAAGCCAAAATCTAAGACCTATATCGCTCCTAAACACAGATTTGAAAATATTAACTAAAATATATGCCAACAGAATAGGGACACTCCTGCCCAAACTAATTCAAGACGACCAAGTGGGGTTTGTACGGGGCCGTCTGGGCTCAGACGGGACCAGGAAACTGGTCAACATCCTCCACAGTATCCAGCTGTCCGGGGTACCCAGTGTGGCACTGTCATTAGACGCGGAAAAAGCGTTTGACAGGCTACACTGGGGATATCTAACGGCAGTACTACAGAAATTCGCTTTCCCGGAGAGTTTAATTAGATTAATATTGGCGCTATATGACAACCCCTCAGCAAAGATAGCTAATGGGGGTTTTACCTCCAAACCTTTTAGGATCTCAAATGGATCTAGACAGGGATGTCCACTATCCCCACTGTTGTACATCCTAGCATTGGAACCGTTGGCCCAGCATATTAGAGACTCCACTGCTATTGAAGGGATAACCATAGGGGGGAAAACGCACAAAATCACCTTGTTTGCCGACGATGTAATGTTAACCGTATCACAACTAGATGAATCATTGCCAAAATTGCAAGATATACTAACAAAGTTTGGGAACTGCTCCTATTACAAACTTAATGTTACCAAAACCCAAGCCCTGGGCCTCAATCTCTCGGCCACCAAAATTGCTAACCTACAAAAAAAACACTCATTTGACTGGAGACGAGACCACTTAACCTTCTTGGGAATCCACCTCACACCCTTGACAGGGCAGTTATACAAAGCAAACTACCTACCACTACTCAAAAATATTAAGCAACAGTTATGCAGTTGGAAGGGCAAATATGTCTCCTGGATAGGCAGGATAGCAGCAATAAAGATGATGATCCTACCCAAGCTGCAATACCTATTCAGGACGCTTCAAATCCATGTACCGAATAACTTTTTTGTTGACACACAACGCCTACTAAATAAATATATATGGGGGGGAAAGCGCTCCAGAGTGGCCGCAACCACGATGTACAAACCCTTCAGAGAAGGGGGGATGGGGGTACCAGAAATTAGGAGGTACTACACGGCAGCTCTCACGAGTACACTCATAGCGACATTCCACCATGCAAAGACACCACCATGGCACCAAATTGAAAAGGCACAGGTGGGTGGCATAGCGATGTCCGCACTGGCCTGGATCCCCAAAAATAAAAGGCCAAAATATAGGAACGTCAGCCCAACTATAACGGCTACGTTGGCCGTCTGGGACAAGCTCATTAAAAAACGATATCCAGCTGCCTATTTTTCCCCAGCACTACCAATCCAAGCATTTGGCGTTCTGATACCGGGATTTGACCATGAACTATGGCAAAACCATGGGGTCAGAAGCCTCTCCCAATTAATGTCGGGAAGCCAATTGCTTACTTATGACTCACTTTCCGAAACGTTTAACTTGCCCCATAAAACATACTACGCTTATTTACAACTACACTCATGGGTGCAGAAACATGTTACAGCAGATAGGACATGCGGCCAAAGTGGTACCCTATCATTACTAGAGAAAGTATGTGTCACTACCACACCACCACAAAAACTACTATCTCTCATGTACAAAATGCTTAGTACTGATACCCCACCCAAAACTCTACAATTTGTACGAGCGTGGGAACAAGAGTTACGGGTAGATATATCAAACGAAGCTTGGTCAAGAATACTACTAGCCCACAAACAACTAACATTGAACGCATCTCATGTAGAAACAAGTAGAAAAGTACTATATCGTTGGTATGTAGTACCAATTATAATACACAAATATGACAGGGAGAAGTCTAAACTCTGCTGGAGATGCAACAGTGAACTGGGCACGATGCTCCACATATGGTGGACATGCCCCAATCTGAAACCTTTCTGGGAAAATACCTAGAGAGCCATTGAAGGCCTTACTGGCAGGACCATACCTTTCACACCAGAAACGTACCTACTACTAGCATTTCCTCAGGGCCTACAGAAAATGGACAGGTATCTCATGTATCATGTCATCATTGCAGCTCTTATGAACATAGGTAGATTGTGGCTAACAACAACCCCCCCGGACATTAATAAGTGTCTAGACTCAGTAGAGACCACTAAATCATATGAAATAGCAGCACGGCAAATACAAACAAAGAATCCATTTTGGCAAACAGCATGGGAAAAGTGGGATATTTGGAGAAAACCAGCCCAATAGAATGAGCACTCAGGAAATCCTGCGTAAATTGATTTCTCAGCGTAGACCGGTCTTAAAACTCCCTTCCCTCCTCACCCCCCCCCCTCCTCCACCCTCTACCCTTCCCCTTTCCCACCAGTTGGTTAACGTTAATAATAGGTGATAACTGAACCTACCTTATTAACGCTGAGCGGTGAATGTATAGCATTAGAAAACTCGGCAGCTAAACTTAATGGTACCAAATTTTGTTTAATGTATTGAATAACTTGGTTGGCACGGCTATGGCGTGAAATACTATAGACTTGTGTTGATCTCCTCTGTGAAATCCATTACTAACTTATGTACTCAATCTCTATACGTTTAAAGTTTTATTATCTGTGAAATAATATCCTAAATGTTAAATGGAATGTACCGCATGCCTTGTCAAGGTTCAGTTGTATAAACGATACTATATACTTGAAAACTCAATAAAAAATATTGAACAAAAAAAAAAGAGTACAAATGCTGATTGTGGCGAAACCGACCTCGCCACGTGTCCTTGGAGGGGGCTGCTTGCCCGCCTCTTGCCTTTGGACTATGGCCCTGGGAGATTGGGCCCTTTTACAAAACATATTCGGCCCAACAGCAAAAAAACAGGTGTGAGGAAGGCTGAACTTGATGGACGCAAGTCTCTTTTCAGCTATCTAACTATGTAACTATGTAACTAACAAAGTGCATGTCACTCATTCTGGCCCTTTAAAAACAGTGGGGCCATTCGATACTTGCCCTGTGTGAGCAGTGATACCCCCAGATAGCTATGCCATGGAGCCTATTCATATAATGAAAGACTATGGGAAAGACTTTGGCTCCATGGCAATTAAACTGTATTTGTGTGGTCTGCGTGCCGTTCACCTAATAATGTGCACGCAGACCTGAGCTATCTGGGGATATGTTACATGTCTGTGTTTAATGTATATAAAGTGACTTTATATATTTTAAAACATAATCCTGTATTTAGGTCCCCACATGTGTAATGGAGTTTTGTCTTTGACCTGGGAGATAATTGGATTACTTCTCCAATTATCTCCAGGGCAGAAGGGAGGAAGCCGGGATGCATTGTGGGGAATGTTTTACTTCTGTTTGAGCCAGATTTTGCCAGGCTGCAAGCCAGGGCCCAAAATATACTTTTACTAACTTTTGAACCCCTGGTCTGATTCATGCAATTTTTTAATATGTTGTTCCCCTGAATGGATTGATTGTGGATATGTATTTTTAATGTGAATGTGCTGTATTGTTTTAGAGTTATGAAAGTTGTGTAAAAAGTATATTTTAACTGTATGTATAATGGGATTATGTGTCACACTAAGGGGAGGGGATGTGTGGGTTGCACCTACAGGGAGTGCAGAATTATTAGGCAAGTTGTATTTTTGAGGATTAATTTTATTATTGAACAACAACCATGTTCTCAATGAACCCAAAAAACTCATTAATATCAAAGCTGAATATTTTTGGAAGTAGTTTTTAGTTTGTTTTTAGTTTTAGCTATTTTAGGGGATATCTGTGTGTGCAGGTGACTATTACTGTGCATAATTATTAGGCAACTTAACAAAAAACAAATATATACCCATTTCAATTATTTATTTTTACCAGTGAAACCAATATAACATCTCAACATTCACAAATATACATTTCTGACATTCAAAAATAAAACAAAAACAAATCAGTGACCAATATAGCCACCTTTCTTTGCAAGGACACTCAAAAGCATGCCATCCATGGATTCTGTCAGGGTTTTGATCTGTTCACCATCAACATTTCGTGCAGCAGCAACCACAGCCTGCCAGACACTGTTCAGAGAGGTGTACTGTTTTCCCTCCTTGTAAATCTCACATTTGATGATGGACCACAGGTTCTCAATGGGGTTCAGATCAGGTGAACAAGGAGGCCATGTCATTAGATTTTCTTCTTTTATACCCTTTCTTGCCAGCCACGCTGTGGAGTACTTGGACGCGTGTGATGGAGCATTGTCCTGCATGAAAATCATGTTTTTCTTGAAGGATGCAGACTTCTTCCTGTACCACTGCTTGAAGAAGGTGTCTTCCAGAAACTGGCAGTAGGACTGGGAGTTGAGCTTGACTCCATCCTCATCCCGAAAAGGCCCCACAAGCTCATCTTTGATGATCCAGCCCAAACCAGTACTCCACCTCCACCTTGCTGGCATCTGAGTCGGACTGGAGTTCTCTGCCCTTTACCAATCCAGCCACGGGCCCATCCATCTGGCCCATCAAGACTCACTCTCATTTCATCAGTCCATAAAACCTTAGAAAAATCAGTCTTGAGATATTTCTTGGCCCAGTCTTGACGTTTCAGCTTGTGTGTCTTGTTCAGTGGTGGTCGTCTTTCAGCCTTTCTTACCTTGGCCATGTCTCTGAGTATTGCACACCTTGTGCTTTTGGGCACTCCAGTGATGTTGCAGCTCTGAAATATGGCCAAACTGGTGGCAAGTGGCATCTTGGCAGCTGCACGCTTGACTTTTCTAGTTCATGGGCAGTTATTTTGCGCCTTGGTTTTTCCACACGCTTCTTGCGACCCTGTTGACTATTTTGAATGAAACACTTGATTGTTCGATGATCACGCTTCAGAAGCTTTGCAATTTTAAGAGTGCTGCATCCCTCTGCAAGATATCTCACTATTTTTGACTTTTCTGAGCCTGTCAAGTCCTTCTTTTGACCCATTTTGCCAAAGGAAAGGAAGTTGCCTAATAATTATGCACACCTGATATAGGGTGTTGATGTCATTAGACCACACCCCTTCTCATTACAGAGATGCACATCACCTAATATGCTTAATTGGTAGTAGGCTTTCGAGCCTATACAGCTTGGAGTAAGACAACATGCATAAAGAGGATGATGTGGTCAAAATACTAATTTGCCTAATAATTCTGCACTCCCTGTATGATACTATTGGTTATTTTATGCCTCCCCCTGGGTGTGGCCTGTATGTGTACACTTGTAATAAAAACCAGGCTGGGTGTGCCAGACCTGAGATTCTGCTTGACCCTCAAACCGATGTGTCGTCTCGTTTTTGGGGGAATTGGATTGTATGCTGACTGCCAGGAGTGTAAGCGGATTATATGCTTTTCCTGTTCAGCTATTCCAGGGTTCGTGTGTTTCCAGTTCGGGAGTTGGAAGATTTGTACAGTTTGCAGTCCGGGAGATTGGTGCTTGCAGTAGCTGCTGGTCTATGGAAAAGGGGATTATCGCCTAAACTGGGTTTTATCCTCTTGAAAGTGAAACGGTCCGTTACAATTAGTGGCAAGCGGCGTGATCATTCCTACAGCCAGAAGGACAGCTACAGACAACACCAATTCCTTGGAGTTACAAATTGAGGGCAACGTTAGCACTCGTGCAGCGCCCCTGGCAGCAGAGGTATCCAGCGACTTGGAGCAGACAAGTATGGAAGGCTCTGACGCTGAAGATTATGGGCTGGCCGAGGTGAGGCAGCGAGTGGCCCAGTATGGGGGTTATGTATCCATGGAGATATTCCATGGGATCTGGAACCAGGTCATGGCTAAGCTAAAATCAAGGATGGACTGAGAGTATACTCAGCGGAAAGAGTGTTACAGCAGCAGAGTAGAGGCTGCATCCGAGAAGGTTAGCCGTCTTCCCCTGAGGCGGCAGTGTGTAACCCAGGGAGCTAAAGGTGCCGTCCTTCCTCCCCAGCGGCAGATTGTATCACAGGGAGCTAAAGGTTCCGTCCTTCCTCCCCAGCGGCAGATTGTATCTCAGGGAGCTGAAGGTGCCGTCCTTCCTCCCCAGCGGCAGTGTGTGTCCCAGGGAGCCGAAGGTGCAATCCTTCCTCCACAGCGGCAGTGTGTATCCCAGGGAGCTGAAAGTGTCGTCCTACCTCCCCAGCGGCAGTGTGTACCCCAGGGAGCTGAAGGTGCAATCCTTCCTCCCCAGCGGCAGTGTGTATCCCAGGGAGCTGAAGGTGCCGTCCTTCCTCCCCAGCGGCAGTGTGTGTCCCAGGGAGCTGAAGGTGCAATCCTTCCTCCCCAGCGGCAGTGTGTATCCCAGGGAGCTGAAGGTGTCGTCCTTCCTCCCCAGCGGCAGTGTGTACCCCAGGGAGCTGAAGGTGCAATCCTTCCTCCCCAGCGGCAGTGTGTATCCCAGGGAGCTGAAGGTGCCGTCCTTCCTCCCCAGCGGCAGTGTGTACCCCAGGGAGCTGAAGGTGACGTCCTTCCTCCCCAGCGGCAGTGTGTACCTCAGGGAGCTGAAGGTGCAATCCTTCCTCCCCAGCGGCAGTGTGTACCCCAGGGAGCTGAAGGTGCAATCCTTCCTCCCCAGCGGCAGTGTGTACCCCAGGGAGCTGAAGGTGCCGTCCTTCCTCCCCAGCGGCAGTGTGTACCCCAGGGAGCTGAAGGTGCAATCCTTCCTCCCCAGTGGCAGTGTGTATCCCAGGGAGCTGAAGGTGCCGTCCTTCCTCCCCAGCGGCAGTGTGTACCCCAGGGAGCTGAAGGTGTCGTCCTTCCTCCCCAGCGGCAGTGTGTAACCCAGGGAGCCGAAGGTGTCGTCCTTCCTCCCCAGCAGCAGTGTGTACTCCAGGGAGCTGAAGGAGCAATCCTTCCTCCCCGGCAGCAGTATGTACCCCAGGGAGCTGAGGGTGCAATCCTTCCTCCCCAGCGACAGTGTGTACCCCAGGGAGCTGAAGGTGTCGTCCTTCCTCCCCAGCGGCAGTGTGTCCTGCAGGGAGCTGAAGGTGCAATCCTTCCTCCCCGGCAGCAGTATGTACCCCAGGGAGCTGAGGGTGCAATCCTTCCTCCCCAGCAACAGTGTGTACCCCAGGGAGCTGAAGGTGTCGTATTTCCTCCCCAGCGGCAGTGTGTCCTGCAGGGAGCAGAGACCGTCAGTCTCACACCCCAGCAGCAGGACAAAATAATGAAAGGGGAGACAGCTGGTCCCCCTCTCCACCAGCAGAGAGAGTGTCAGGGAGAGGAGCCTGTTAACCCCTCTCCCCAGCGG
The DNA here is from genome assembly GCF_036172605.1 of Pelobates fuscus. NCBI lineage: Eukaryota > Metazoa > Chordata > Amphibia > Anura > Pelobatidae > Pelobates > Pelobates fuscus. Next base: position 131,052,850 of record NC_086323.1, read on the forward strand.
CAGTTGACAGTCCAGAGAGAGGAGCTTGTTACACCCTCTCTCCAGCGGCAGCCTAACCCACCAAGGGGAGATGTTGAGCCACGCAACTGTGCAGATGGGACCGTAGTCTCTGCACTTACAGCCCAAGGGGTAGGGACGGTCGGTCCTGTCCCCCAGCCACAGAGCAGTGTAGCCAGAGGGGAGACAGTCGGTCTCTCCCTCCCACAACCAGGCTCCAACCAGGCTACTTCCGCGGTAGTACTGGCACCAGGGCAGAGTACCGCTGGTCTCTGCACACTCAGCAACCCACCAAGGCAGACTACCAGTCCCCCACACAGCCGTGGTGAGACACCTGGACCTGGACAAAGTTCTCCTCTACCCAGGTGTAGTAACCAGTTATTGTGGGTGGGCTGTACTGCTTTTTCTGTTTTGTGGGTGGGTTGCTGGACTAACCAGGGCACTGACCGGCAGGAGGTCAGATACCCTGTTAGTCTGGGGGGTAAAGGTGAGAAGTGTGGCGAAACCGACCTCGCCACGTGTCCTTGGAGGGGGCTGCTTGCCCGCCTCTTGCCTTTGGACTATGGCCCTGGGAGATTGGGCCCTTTTACAAAACATATTCGGCCCTAACAGAGTGCATGTCACTCATTCTGGCCCTTTAAACACAGTGGGGCCATTCGGTACTTGCCCTGTGTGAGCAGTGATACCCCCAGATAGCTATGCCATGGAGCCTATTCATATAATGAAAGACTATGGGAAAGACTTTGGCTTCATGGCAATTAAACTGTATTTGTGTGGTCTGCGTGCCATTCACCTAATAATGTGCACGCAGACCTGAGCTATCTGGGGATATGTTACATGTCTGTGTTTAATGTATATAAAGTGACTTTATATATTTTAAAACATAATCCTGTATTTAGGTCCCCACATGTGTAATGGAGTTTTGTCTTTGACCTGGGAGATAATTGGATTACTTCTCCAATTATCTCCAGGGCAGAAGGGAGGAAGCCGGGATGCATTGTGGGGGATGTTTTACTTCTGTTTGAGCCAGATTTTGCCAGGCTGCAAGCCAGGGCCCAAAAGATACTTTTACTAACTTTTGAACCCCTGGTCTGATTCATGCAATTTTTTAATATGTTGTTCCCCTGAATGGATTGATTGTGGATATGTATTTTTATGTGAATGTGCTGTATTGTTTTAGAGTTATGAAAGTTGTGTAAAAAGTATATTTTAACTGTATGTATAATGGAAATATGTGTCACACTAAGGGGAGGGGATGTGTGGGTTGCACCTATGATACTATTGGTTATTTTATGCCTCCCCCTGGGTGTGGCCTGTATGTGTACACTTGTAATAAAAACCAGGCTGGGTGTGCCAGACCTGAGATTCTGCTTGACCCTCAAACCGATGTGTCGTCTCATTTTTGGGGGAATTGGATTGTATGCTGACTGCCAGGAGTGTAAGCGGATTATATGCTTTTCCTGTTCAGCTATTCCAGGGTTCGTGTGTTTCCAGTTCGGGAGTTGGAAGATTTGTACAGTTTGCAGTCCGGGAGATTGGTGCTTGCAGTAGCTGCTGGTCTATGGAAAAGGGGATTATCGCCTAAACTGGGTTTTATCCTCTTGTAAGTGAAACGGTCCGTTACACTGATATACTCTCCACAGCTGCCCCTGCCATGCCAGGTAAGGGTGCTAGCTTGTGGGAGTTGAGTAGTAATGTATTTTCCCCTGTAAAGGCTTGTTCAAAGCAAAATCAGGCAGGAGCTCAAGCTATGTGCGACCTGCCAGCTTGGCTTCCAAGGCCATGCCCCCTTGAAATTCACTTTTAATTCTCACTTTAGTAATCAACCTTTTTTAAATCAGATTATTTTTTTTCAATTTAAATCTGCGAGGTCCAGTTTAATTCATTTGGCCTGGATTTCAGCTGTCCATTAGCATCAGGTAAGGCTGAAATCTGAACCAAATGCAGGCCAATTAGGTATGTCATATATTCATTCCATAAACAATGTCTGTCTTTTGCAGTCCTCTTTATGCAGCCGGATGGTTTTGCCCCATTTGGAATCGGGCCATTGTCTTTTTTTTTTTTTTTAATTCTGACTGCCAAATGCAAAGACAGTGATTAACAGGGAGCTACAATGGAGGCACATAGATGCCAGATTAAGAATTGAAGATTTCGAGGGCTTCCGGTTGACGGATCGAGGCAAACAGACGCACTACACAGGAGCTCCGTGTCTAATTCGGGGAAAACACTCCTAATCGACGCCGAACTTACCCCCATTAACCGCTGCGGGCACGCAGGTACCCCACACAACAAATGGGACGTAAACACAAGAAGAAGGCGACAGAAATAACAGCCCCGGGGCTCACAATCGGGGAGATGTGGAGGCGGACACGCGGCCCGAGTGAAGCCAATATGGCGGCGCTCCATGGAGGCTGCACAGACTACTCGGATGAATACTCCGAAGGAGCAGAGGAGGAATACTTCCCGACTCCAGACCCGAAGCCAAAGCACACCCCAAACTCCACAAGGAAAGACCCGGATGCCGACCTCGTGACCACGGGGGTGCTAAAAGCCCTACTGGCGGATCTGCAACACAATATTCTCACAGACACCGCGGCTTTAAAGGGTGAACTACAGGGCCTGACAGGCCGCATTACGCTGCTAGAGGCCTCCACTCAGGAACATGAGAGCACTATCGCCACACTACAAGGCGAACTGCGGGAACTGCACCGCAAAAACGCGCTGCTGGAACGGCGCCTGGATGCCCAGGAGGACGCTAAAAGGCGATACAATGTCAAGATCAGAGGGCTCCCAGAAGAGCTACCGGAGACAGAAGTCCCGCGCAAGATCGAACGCCTTCTGACCAGCATACTACCTTCAGGTAATCCTATACCTGTCATGCCCACAAATATATTTCGGATCCCTAAATCTGCCAAGGCCCCTAAATCAGCCACAAGGGACACTATCCTCACCTTTAAAAACGGTGTGGACAAAGCGACAGTCCTTACCGCCCTCCGGGGAAAAACCCCCTTACAATTTGAGAGTGCAAAGCTGACATTCTATGGCGACCTGTCGGGGGGTACCCTAGCATGGCGTAGGTCACTCCGACCCCTCACCGCCACACTCCAGCAACACAAGATCCCATATCGCTGGCGGTCCCCCAACTCACTACATGTGCAGCGAGGTGAAACAACCCACCATATTCACGACCCACAAGACGCAGCAGAGCTACTACAGACCCTGGGCCTATCATGGGACTCACTCCTCCAGGCAGGCCCCAAAGCCACCACAACACCGAGTCACAGCTGGAACCCGGCGGGCAGTGCCCCATTCGTGCCTCGAAATCTCACGCCAGTAACATATGCCGCAGTCACCACCTAAACGGAAAGAAGGCACTGTCGCCCCCACTCAGATGTCGCCATCCCCGGACTGCATCGGACCGCGCCACTCACTTCTACTGTACCACCTGGAACCACGGGGACTTCACCAACCATCTAAGGACTTATAGTTTCACTCTTTGCTGGGCAACAACACAGATATCATGAGACAATGCCACGAATCAGTCGACAAGCCGAAGTATCTTACACGGGGGACAGACCACTACGTGTGGTCGTGACAACGCAACTTACCTACCATGCCTCGACCACCGAGCGGCTTGGGGAACATTACACGACCCTGAAGTGGATTTTCACCCCATTTGTATACCGGGACACTGTGTTTTCTATGGCTCATACTGCTCACGATACTGTTGCTCCCCCCTGTGCCTGCCGACTAGGTTCCCATCTAATGTCTTGACCGCCGGCACACGGTGACACATTGACGTATCGATCACCCAATAACTGCACATAGCCTACACAGCCGCACGCACCCAACAGTCACTCTCCGAACAGACAGAATGACACCGCCCAGCACAATGCTACTAGAGCTTGACCCTTACTAAATTCACCTGCTCCCAAGCCCCTTCCCACCCAAAAGTTATGCTTACTGAAGCCAAGCTGTATACTCAGACACCCCACACTAGCCACGAACCCCCACATACACAGTCTTGCACAGGTCCTTCCCCGCACACTACAAGCTCACACAGAGTGTGAACCTGACGGTGCTTGAGGCGTGCGACCAGCACTGCCCCACGCGCGCTAAACCATTGACGCTCTTGCCTGCATATAATTCTCTATAACGCAATGTACATACCTTTCTTACTCTTAGCCCAACTGACGCTATTCTGTACATGTACAACCTAACATACCTTATTGGAACAAGGTCGCTTTAAGCTACCTACCAACTGTCATACCCACTCGCCCATTCCAGTCAGTAAGGTGCAAGCCTAAAAATTTGCTATCTGTACACCTACAACACTACCTTGCCTCACCGCAGCCGTACTCCGCCACACGAGCGGAGCTTTCCCTATGTGTCTCGCCTTTGACTTCTCCACCAGTCAGGCTAGAATTGCTATCTAACATTTTTTACTGTTATCTTTGGTCATTTGTGTCTTAACATGTCTTGCACAAACGATAATGCATGCACTGATATACCTACTGTAAACCTCTATATGTTCCAAAACAACACACCAGCATGCCTTACGCACTGTCACCGCGGAGAGGAGCACTGACAGCGCTCCTGCCAGGTAGGGAAGGCTGCTCCAAACCGCTGACACCCAGCGGCGGCCGCGACTGCAACCCACTTCTCACGCCTTGTTATGTGTATGGTCGCTGCGAGCTTCACTTATTTTCACTCGTTTTATAGTGGGGCAGACCGCAAACGATACACCTGTATAATTAGCCTATAGGCATGACTACTAGAACAAGCTGGTTTCACATTTAGCATACAACTTGGCCCGCGTTGGTCCTGTTATAAGCGGAATTTAAGCTATATCTGTCTGTTCTAAAGATACAACTTAGCCTAACTCGTTGGAATAACCGTTATTCATTTGCTTTATTTTATGCTACCTTATTTCGTTTATCTTAATTAAGCATGGATCGCTATGTTCGACAATGCAGGTGGATATGTTCACCTATTATAAGCCTGTTTTATAAACCTGTTTTACAAGCTTGTTTTATACACCTGTTCTATAAGACTGTATTCTAAGCCTGTACTATAAACCTGTTTATGCTACCAGAATAGACCCAGCCACTAGCTACAGCACGCTTTAGACTCGCTACAAGTTCACTTACCTAAAAATGAGGCATTGTCTCTCAGGAAATGTAATTCTCTGAAAATGTCAATATACTAATCCTGTAATGTGCACTGTTTTTACATTTCCCTCCCCTTTTTCTTTCTGTACCCCATCTTGTATGCCTCAATAAAAGAAAGAATGACAAAAAAAAAAAGAATTGAAGATTTCTATATTTAATTTAATTTTTCACACATTGCATATACATATTTGTTAAATATAGGGATAAATATAGAAGTACAGAATAGTAAGAATTCTGAAGTTGGGCCTGGTGCTATTTTAGTGGGTCTCTTGCAGTTGGAATAGGCTAACTACATTCAAAGGTCAACAATAAATTGGTAACTGTAGCAAGCATAACTTCTTCGAGCAATGTAGACCTCCCTCTGACACGGAAGGCATTTTGCTAAATCTATTTTGCTACATATTACAGTTGAAAAATAAGTTGGTTATTTATTATTTTTTTTAGTGAACAATAAATACGTAATTTAAGTCACTGTGAAGAAAGATTACCAACCACTGCTCAATGGCAATACATTTTCACCTCCTGCAATGCTTTCCAGTCAGTCATTAACCCTGTAATTAGTTTAGCAGTAATACGTTATCCCCTTATGATTTATTTTTTATTTTACAGTTAAAGATTATTAATGAGATATGTTTGTGAAGGAATACCAAATCCATCATGTTCTCCTGAACACACATTATTTCATTATGTTGATTGACAGCATGTGAGAAGGGCTACCCTGCAATGAGTATTATTTATATGTTGCAGAAAGGAAATGATAGATCTGGAATTGCTAAGGGTGTAAAGGGTTTTGTGAGATTTTACCTTTTAAAGAGTTACTCCAACCCTATAACACAGTGTGACTTTTTAGGCTTACAATGCCTTGATGGGCATTACAAATAGTTCCATCCACGTTGAAACTTACAAAAATAGACTTTAAACCTACCTGCAATCCTCAGTTGTCTGATATTAGCAGGGGTCTTGTGCGGTTCAATAACAAGATTCTCATTGATAAGCCTCTGGGATCAATGCCACTGGATGCCAGTTACACCTGAGCTTGTACTATCTGGCAAATAGGTGAGTAGGAATACTACTGCTGGTAAGTCCCCATTTGTGTGCCTGAAACAAACTACACTTTTTGAGTTTCTTTTTCCATTCGCATGCTCAAAACGGATTGAGAATATTCTACTACCTCAAGACTCACAAAAACAGATCCACATCGTATCCAAGTACCTCGAACAAGTTGAACTTTCTTTTTAACATCTTATAATCTGGACTATAATATATCTCAATTTGGCTTGTGTATACAGAATTTTGATCCGCCCCTACTTGTTAAAAAAAGAAGAAATATCTATTCTGGTTTTAAAACAATATCGGAGTATCCACTCATAAAAGAATCCTAGGTAACGATTATACCACCCACGCTATTTTAAGTGAGCAGTATATCCTGCTCACCTAAATGTGAGTACAAGACCTTTTGTATTTAACTTTTATATAAAATTCCATACAGAGGGCACTATTTTTGTTCTCTCTCTCTCCCCATGCCGAGAAACCTTCTCTTCTAGTAACCTATCAACAATCACCACCTATATCCTACCAGTGGGGGACCAATGACACTGAATGCCAGTTACACCTGAGCTTGAACTAGCTCTCAAATAGATGAGTAGGAATACTACTGCTGTTAAATCCCCATTTGTGTGTCTGAAACAAACTACACTATTTGAGTTTATTTTTCCATTTGCATGCTCAAACCAGACTAAGAAGGTTCTACTTCCTCAAGACTCTCACAAATACAGATTCACATCTTATCCAAGTACCTCAAACAAGTTGGACTTTCTTTTTAACATCGTATAATCTAAATTATAATATATCTCAGTTGCTTTTGTATGTAACTATATTATTGGTATTATACTATTTTATTGAGGCGTGAGCGGATTTTATATTTTATTTAATTGTGGCCATGTCAGAAAGAATTTCGAGAAAGTACTTTTCAGATGTGTTAACCCAGCCTGAAAATGCCTTCATGTCTGTATTGATGAGTTTTAGGTCTGTTGCCCATAATTTGTGGATGTCTGCCAGCAGTACCTGTAAATCATCCTTTGTTGTGGAAGCCATGCCGTCGTAAGGCTCTGGGGCTGGGGTTTGACAGGGCTGAGGATCATGGGTGGCTCCTACCACTGCGCTCCCACTAGTGGCATCCAGGTGTGTGGCATGGTGACTGTTTGGATTGCAGAAGTCTTTGCAGCATGAAGTCGATGTCTCTGCACTCCGCCTCTGCATTTGGCTTCTGTGAGCGGTGTCCAATCACCGGCATGGGGGTCAGTCGAGTGGGTGAGGCGTGTGGAGTGCTTGGAAAAATTTCCAGCTGTAATACTCATGAGGAATGCCTCCAGGCCCAGGCTTGGCGGTGAGTGGTAGGCCCCGGTTTTTCGCCATAGCTTTGTCTGCTTGGGCGGTTGAAAAAAAGGCATCAGCAGATGCGGCTTTCCTCCGGAAGTCATATTAGCCGGTTTGTAGAGTTGGATGAGGAAGCTTGGCAGGGATATTTGGCTGGATTTGGGTCAGATTTGAGGAGCTGGACGAAAAGCATTCCGACCTGGATGGCTGCAAGCTCCGCCCCCCGCACAGCCATATTATGTCACTGATCTAAATAGCTACTTTTTATTGCAACATTGTTATAGTTTTTTTCTATAACTATTGGTTACATGTACTCTTACCGTAGCTCCCTATCACTTCTATATAGGATACAGATTTTTATATTCAGTTTTAAATGAACGCGGCATACGGCAAGATTTAACCTGTGCCAGGTCCCCCCTTATTGCACTAGTGACCTCCACAGGTTTTAATGCAGGGAGGGGAGAGGGGGGGTAGGAATGGTTATTTATTACAAGGAGGGAGCTGGCAGCTCTGCCGGCTCCTTCCTTGCATTTTTTCATCCTATTTTTCAGTGCTGTTTTCATCCTATTGGACAAAAACAAATAATTTTTTAACGAATTTCGTTCGAAACAGAATGGTATGCGGGCGCAATTCGTGATTGACAAATGAAATTTTTATTTAGTACAAAAGCATTCTACAAAACTAAAATTTCACTGGTGCACATGTTTTTAACTGGTGCACAACATTTCTTTACTCAATGACAAAAAAAAAAGAAAAACTGTGAATTTCAAATTCATAATCAATATACAGCAGTTCTAGAATAATTTTTGTCACTGACTTTTAACAGTGTATAAACAGAAATAATGCAGAATGTTAAATGTAGCACAGCTGCTCCACACAACATAACCGCGAGTTTCTTTCTGTAACTACCTCTTGAAATATGAGGTCCCTGAGCAGCACTTGTGCAGAGTATATATCACAGGCTGGACTCTGCTGAGATGATATATTAAAGTCCTGCCTAATCTGGACTGTCTAAATGTGCTTCCTGCGTCCACAGAAACCCAGATGTATTTCTCAGGAAAAAAAAGGTCACCTGCCGGTAGCACATTGAAGGGCAATGGGTTTGCGGAATTTTATTAGTCAAATAAAATATGCATTTTTATTTTGGCTTAACACAGTTTGCATTTCAATGCAATACAGTGGATATCTAATTTGCATGTATATTTTTCTTAATACAAATGAAATGTTTGCCCTGATTGATTAAAGGCAGTAGGAGAGAGGATGAATTATGATGCAAATAATAGTAATTGCTTTCTTATGTTTTGTTTTTTCTTTGTAATTAAAGGTACACTCCTAAAGATGCCCCCCCCCCACACTTTATTATTATTATTATTATTATTATTATTATTATTATTTATACTTATTTTTATTTTACAAATAATGCATTAGAAAATATGTAAAATAAAAGTGTTTCTAAATAGTAATTATAATTATATAAAATGTTGCTTTAATATTACTCATTAGCTACAAAATTCATGACCTGTAGCAACAACAGTGATACAGTGATGTCTGCAGAGAGCAGGACGTGTGGGACCTCTCAAACCAGGCAGGAGTTCAGTGACTAGGTTTGTCCAGCTCTGACCTTGCACTCAACCTTTAGATCAATGTTTCCATTAAGAGAAGACATTTTAATAAGATGTATAATTGCATTTTAATGCAATAACTGATTTTTGTTGAGAAAGCAAACTACATTTTGTTTTTACAAAGATTAACAATTTAACTGTACTCTCCATTTTTGATATTCTTTATTATTTGTATATATACCACATTTCCTCCCCTTTTTTATACATATTCTATCAGATAGGCCCTCTTTATTACAGGCCTAACCAATTGCCGGTTTCGGCACAACTCAACCAACATTTGTATATTCTAGTTTGCATATGTTTGAGTTATATTCAGCTTTATAATCCCCACCACAAATATATATTTGTTATATTCTTTATTAATATAAAGAATGCATGAATTTTACCACATGACAGGAGGCTTCATATTTTGCATTAACTCTCTTTACTAACTCCACATAGCAGTAAAGAAAAGGAGTGAAAACATTAACCAATCAAAAAATAGTAGGAGGTATAGTATTCACAGTGATGAGGCTCCTCCCCCTCTTTCTTTACTGCTCCATCAGCAGACAGGTCAGAGTTTCAGGCTCTTCCCTTTTATTTAGATTGTATTTTCTATGTTATATGCTATTTTCGATTTCCTTATTCTGTTTTCTTCTGGGAATCTTCTCCCTTCTATCCTGGGGGGTTTTTCCCCTTTCATTTTAAGTTTATTTTACGTTTATTTACGTTTATATGTGTATGTGTTTTAGACTTTCCCCTCAGGATACCTCCGTTTTTCATTCCTCGTTTCGCTGGCTCCCCAGCTTGTTTCCCCCTCAGGGTAACGCTCACCCTGTTCCCTAGCACTCCCTCGCGGCTCACCAGCCGCATTCTGTTCGCCGACACGCCGGGAAACTTCTCTCCCGGTTTTGTTCCGGCGGCCATCTTGGATCTCGCGTCTCGCGAGATTCACGGCCGCCATTTTGGGAGTTCCACGATCTCCGCAGTGTCGGCCTGCAGAGCTCATCCAGTCGTCGATATCCTTTCTTCAGCTCTCCTTTTGTTGTTCAGGCAGGGGTCACAGACGTTTTTCTGTAGGATAAAGAGGCTGCTGGCCCTTCCTCAGTGGTGAGTCCACTGTTATTATTATTCCTATTCCTACTCACTGACCGGGTGGATTTTGTGCCACCATCTATTACAACAGGGTGAAGCCCTTAATGCACTGCTGCCATCAGGTGGATTTCGTGCCACCTACATATATGTATATGTTACAGGGGCATCCCAACCCCATATTGATGTCATATTAAGGTGGATTTCGTGCCATCCTCTCAGTTATCATACATATATTTCTGGGTGCGGCCCAGCAAGAAAAACCCAATTTACCCTGCTGGGGTTTCGAGTATTTTTACTTGTACCTACACTACATCACACCCTGCTGGGGTGTTATTACCGATTTTATTATTCTTTTGAGTGCATATTATATCTACTGACCCCTAGCCCATCTACCCTGTGCCAACACCATAACCACTATGGAAGCATCCCAAACACCTGCGGACTTCCAGTCCATGATTGCAGAAGCCATCTCCACCTCTATGGAGAAAGCGCTGTCCAGAGTCATGTCGGCATCTACCGACAAACCCAAAAAGGCCACGCTCACACTACCTCAAGACGAGGACTCTGAGGCCTCAGAGTCACACGTACTGGCGGACCCTCGCCCCGCCAAACGTCACTGGAAAGGTGAGAAAGCGGGCGATACACCAGCCAAGGGTAAAGCACCCAAACGCCATAGACCAGCCCCACCCACACCTGCCCACTACTCCTCGGATGAGGGGGAAGAACACTCACATTCTATGGCCGTACTGGACGAGTGGCAGGCCGCGGACTCTGATCCGCAAGATGATAATTGGGACTCGGACTCCGGCTCCCATACGGGCCTCTTACGAGGCACCTTCCTAGATCACAGTCAGCTACCAGACGACCTCGCACCTACCCAGGAAGACGAGGCCATCCTAGACCCCACAGGGCAACGTCTTTTTGACCCTCGCAATATCCGCCACCCACGCTCCGGGGACTGGACACCCCCCGACCACCTCTCCCAATTTATGCACCGCTGGCTTCGCAAACCACTGGATAAAACGGTGCGCAACCGTCTACGCTCTGAATGCCCACGTCCCTCACTTCCCGACCATGTTACTCAAACCCCGGAGTTTGACCAGGTGATGAACACCTTTATGTCCCGAGGTGGCCGAGACCCCCGACGGGGCGTGGAGAAGGGATTCCACGGGGTCCAAGACAAACTGCTGGACGCCATCGGCCCGCTCTCCCGCATACTATACCTAGCAGATGATGCTTTCACTAGGGCCGATCAATTTGACTCTAGCATGGTCAAAGAATGGGCACATGACATCAGAGAATGGGCACAAAGGTGCTTCTGTTTCGTTGGCAATACCAACGTAGCACTCTCCTCTGAGAGGCGCAAGGCAGCTTTACTCCGTATTGACGGAAAACTGGTGGAATTGGGCACCAAAGAACTGGGACCGTTGGCACAGGGCAAACTATTTGGGGAACCCTTCTTAAAAGAGCTGAACAAGCATGTCAATATTTTTACGTCCCTGAATAAGGCTCAGACATCCATGAAGCGAGTCTTCAGAGGTTACCCCAGTCGGGGTGTTTTTGGACGGGCTGGCCGCTACAGGGGCCGCGCAGCCAGCCGATTCTGGCCTTCTGGCCCCCAGTCATACAGACCACAACCCTTCTACCCAGAAGTGGGCTCCAGACAACCCTTCTCCTATACCCGAGGAGCAGACCGAGGCAGAGGACCTCGTAACCGTGGCAGAGCACGCTTCCCCACAGGTAAGCAACATCATGCCTCTTGTTTCACTTTCCCCTTATACCGCAGGCCGTATTGCTCTGTCTTTTCAGGAATGGATAACCATCTCCACAGACGCATGGATCCTCCAGACAGTTCGGGGCTACGTCATCGACTTCGTAGAACCCCCCTACCAACTCACTCCTCCGCACCCCATTCAATGCTCCCAGGAGGACCGCCGTCTGATCGACGACGAACTACGAGAGCTCCAAACGAAAGGGGCGATAGAACCGGCTCACGACGGACAGGGTTTCTTCAGCAACATTTTCCTAGTAAAGAAGAAATCTGGGGAGTTCCGTCCGGTTATAAATTTGAAGGGACTCAACGCTTTTGTGATGTACAGGCACTTCAAGATGGAGGGCATCCATCTTCTGAGAGATCTTCTACAAGACAGGGACTGGTTTACGAGGCTAGACCTCAAGGACGCTTACCTGTCGGTTCCCGTCCACACATCTTGCCGTCAATTCCTCAGATTCCTATGGCAAAACCAACCCTGGCAGTTCACATGCCTCCCTTTCGGCCTCAGCTCAGCACCGTGGTGCTTCACAAAGCTTCTCAAACCAGTTGTATCACGACTACGAACGCAAGGAATTCGGTGCATTATATACCTGGACGACCTGCTACTGTTCTCCTCAGACAGGTACAGTCTAATGCAACACACACGATATACCATTCAACTCCTGACGTCCCTAGGCTTCGTGGTAAATTACCAAAAATCGGAACCATCCCCAACTCAGACGATACAATTCCTGGGCTTCGAGATAGACTCCAGGACCAGCACCTTACGACTCCCGGTTTCGAAGATCACAGCCATCAAGAAGGAACTACGCAGGGTCATCCGCTGCCACACCATTCCCCTCCGCACCCTAGCTCGGATCGTGGGCCTACTGTCCGCATCGATTCAGGCGATCTTCCCAGGCCCACTACACTACAGGGCGATGCAACATCTCAAGGCCTCCTTTCTTCGCCAGAACCCTTCCTACGACCAGAACATTCCGGTAACGGAAGAAATCAAGGAAGAACTCGGATGGTGGTTGGACAGCATGGAGGCTTGGAACGGCCGAGCCATCTTCGGGAATTCTCCCGACATCATTCTGGAATCGGACGCCAGCCTTTGGGGCTGGGGCGCCACAGGCGAGGGCGGATCGACAGGAGGCACTTGGACTTCACAAGAAACCAACCTCCACATAAACTGCTTAGAACTCCTGGCGGGGTCGTTTGCGATCCGCAGCTTGGCAAAAGACCGCACGGACTGCTGCATCCTCCTCCGGATGGACAACGTCTCAGCGGTCCGCTACATCAATCGCCTGGGAGGAGCACGATCCAGGCTCCTATCAAAAATCACGAAGGACATCTTCGAATTTTGCCTACCCCGGAGAATCTCCCTGGTGGCAGAATACCTCCCGGGAGACACGAACCTGACAGCGGACTGGTTCTCACGCCACTGGCGGGACAGCAGCGACTGGAGACTGGACCCAGCGATCTTCCAACGTCTTTCGGCCAGGAGGGGTCCCCTCCACCTAGACCTCTTTGCTTCACGCAACAACAGGCAGACAGACGAGTACTTCAGCTGGCTCCCAGATCCAGGGAGCAAAGCAGTAGATGCGTTTCTACAACCCTGGCCACCCACGGGGGCGTATGCCTTTCCCCCGTTCGCCATGGTGGCGAGGACGATGCAATACCTGAAGACCCAACGCGGGTCCCTGCTCCTCATCTCACCCCTATGGCCGGGCCAACCATGGTTTCCGGATCTTCTGGCAGCAGCCTACAAGGATCCTCTCCTCATACCGTCCTACCCGACACTCCTTACGGATCCCAAAGGGAACCAACACCCGCTCATCCTGGAAGGCCGTCTCACGCTGATGGCTTGGACACTTTCAGGGGAGCCTGGCAAACCGAAGACTTATCGCAAACGTCTCGAGACCTCCTCTGGGACTCATGGGCACCAGGAACCAGACGATGTTACCTATCAGCATGGAACTCCTGGTCTACTTGGTGCAGTGAACGGAATTTCGATCCCTTTACGGCACCTATAACAGCCATCTTGAATTTCCTCTCGCACCTCTTCTCCACGGGCCGATCTTATCGATCCCTCAACGTCATACGATCCGCTATTTCGGCAGCCCACGTTCCGACCCAGGGGATCCCCGTTGGAAAAGACCCACTGGTATGCCGTCTTCTCAGAGGCATCAGACTACAGAGGCCTCCAAAACCTAAATACTCCCGACTATGGGACGTCGAGATCGTTCTACAATTCATTAGGGACTGGCCGGACAACAACAGACTCTCGCTCCAACAGCTATCAGCTAAACTGACACTTCTACTTTGTTTGGTCTCATTCCGCAGAGTCTCGGACGTACGAGCATTCGACATCGATGCCTTTTCGGTCTCCCCAGAGGGAGTTACCTTCCAAATTTCACGCCGTACGAAATCCGATTCCACATCGGTCTTCTACCCTTTTTTCCCTACAGAGCCGCTTCTCTGCGTGGTGTCCACCCTGCATCGATACGTGGAAGTCACATCCCGATTGCGGGTCTCACCTTCGGGCCAACTCTTGGTATCCTACGTTAGACCTCACGTACCAGTCTCTACCACCACCTTGGCCAGGTGGGTAAGATGGATTCTATCTCTGGCGGGCATAGAGGAGACCTTCGGAGCCCACTCCGTCCGGGGTGCGGCGGCCTCATCAGCCTTCACCGCAGGCACGTCCCTGGCAGACATCCTACGAGCCGCAGATTGGTCACGAGAATCAACTTTTCGGACCTTCTATTTCCGCCCGAACCCGGGGGCAACCACGTCTCTCCTGTTTCAGCGTTAAAAATGCAAAATATGAAGCCTCCTGTCGTGTGGTAAAATTGAAGATTATGCTAGCGCTAGTGTACTTATAATCTTAATTTTAATAATGACAGGAGGCGAGTATTTTCCCACCCTCCACACCCTCGAGGAAGGAGATCCTATGTAAGTATGCCTATACTCTGAAGGATGAGATCTCATGTGAGTATACCTATACTCTGTATATTCCTTCCTTTTGCTCTGTCTCCTTACTCAGCTATTTTAATCAGATTTGTACCTTGTTTAGATACAGCTTTGTTTACTAATCACCGTCATACTTAGACTAGTTTTTTAAAAAATTGTTAGTGGAATCTGTGTTGGGTTTATTACATCACTGCAACCAGTTACCAGACCGGTTCCTAACCTTCTTCACGCTCTTTTCCAGCATAACTTCAAGACGTTACAGCTTACGTTCAGGATGGACATGTTTGGACCTTCCTTCAACTGCCAGGACTTCGTATTTGGGAATGTCACCCGTTGGTGCATGTTTGGACCATCCTCTAACTTCTAGGACTTCGCACTTTGGAAAGTCACCCGTTGGTGCATGTTTCAAGACTTTTCTCCGTTTCTTTGAATATTTTATGTGTCTTTGATGTTGCTTGGAAAGAGGGGGAGGAGCCTCATCACTGTGAATACTATACCTCCTACTATTTTTTGATTGGTTAATGTTTTCACTCCTTTTCTTTACTGCTATGTGGAGTTAGTAAAGAGAGTTAATGCAAAATACTCGCCTCCTGTCATTATTAAAATTAAGATTATAAGTACACTAGCGCTAGCATAATCTTCAATTCCCATCCAAGAGTAACAGGATATGCATGAAGGCCTATATCCAGCATACACAGACACACATACACACTCACACTCATGTACATATACCGATACGCAATTAGTACAGATGTGCAAGTATACACAAGAACATACACAATATACTCAAGTTCATACAATATACATATAAATACAAGCAAATGCCCAAATGTATGTACATACACACCTACAATACATCCACACACAAGCACCAATATATGTACCTACACATATACCAATGTGCCTACACATATATAGACCCATATATATGTATGTGTACACATACACCCATTCACATATGCACTGAAACCACGATGGATTACAACAACCGGAAAAAGAACACTAATTTAACTCCAGCTCCAGGAAATACGAAATACCAAACTAGACAGTTACATTGAAAGTTTCCGTCTAAGAACAGTATCCTTGACAACCAAGCAAAACCAAAAGAATGTGTGTCATAATCTCTCAGTACAGGAACAAACGGCTTTAAATGACTTGACAAATAATCATGCTATCACCATCAAACAAGCAGACAAGGGAGAAGCAGTAGTTATAATGAACACCCAGGACTACATAAAAGAGGGGGACAGGCAATTGTCAGATGACAAATACTATAGAACACAAAATGAAGACCCCACCAAGGAATATACATTACAACTTAGGGAGCTCATTAAATCCTTCCCTGAGAATTTGCATCTAGAACTGCAATCACTCATACCAACTAGTCCCTACATGGGCACTTTCTATATGCTTCCCGAAATCCACAAAGCAGGTAATCCTGGAAAACCCATAATCAAGGAATGGGAACTCTCACAGAACAGATCTCAGGACTGGTAGAAAATACCCTAAAACATCTAGTCACCAACACCAACAGCTTCTTAAAAGATACAACCAACTTTCTCAACAAACTCAGCCAACTCACCAGTCTCCCTGCTAACACCATCCTTGTAAACATGGATGTGGAATCTCTGTACAACAACATTCCACATTCAGATGGCATCAATGCTTCCATTTCTTCTTTTATGCCGACAACCAAAAATACAGCCCCCGAATGATCACAGAACTGGCACTATTCATCCTCACGCATAATTATTTAAGTTTTAACAATGAGGTTTACCTACAAACCATGGACACTGCTATGGGCACTAAGATGGCACGCCAATATGCTAATCTATTTATGGCAGAACTTGAACAGAGCTTACTAGAAATACAGCGCACCAAACCATACAAATAATATCACTATATCGATAATATCTTCCTAATTTGGACTGAAAGCGAAGAAAAACTGATACAGTTCCATGACTCTTTTAACACATTTTACCCATCAATCAATCTAAAAAAGGAATATTCCACTAGATCAGTGAATTTTCTGGACACCACTATGACATGTAACAATGGCACATTCCACACCTCGGTTTACAGAACCCACAGACAGGTGCAGTTAACTTCACCGATCCAGCTTCCACCCCTCCCATACTAAACAGTGCATCATTTACAGCCAAGCCACTAGGTACCACCTCCTATGCTCTGATTCTAATGACCGTAATTCCCATTATTATTATTATTATAATTTTATTATTTATATAGCGCCATCAGATTCCATAGCGCTGTACAATGGGTGGACTAACAGACATGTAATTATAACCAGACAACTCTACGTACAGGAACAGAGAGGTGGAGGGCCCTGCTCAATGAGCATACATTCTAGAGGGAGTAAGGTATAGTAACACAAAGGGTAAAAGTAGGGGTACGAAATAGGTTGTCAGAAAAGTATTCACTGAGGACTTAGTAGGTAATTTTTGACAGTTACAGTAGAGGAGTCATGGAGGGTGGGGGATAAAAACCTGCTAACAGTTTAATTGATATTCTTTCTTGAAGAAGTGAGTTTTCAATGCTTTTTTGAATGAGTGGAGACTGGGTGAAAGTCTTACGTAGAAGGGAAGGGAGTTCCACAGAAGAGGTGCAGCCCTGGAGAAATCTTGGAGGCGAACATTAGAGGTGGGAGTACGGACAGAGGATATACGTAGGTCTTTGGCAGAGCGTAGGGGCCTAGACGGGACATACTTGTGTATAAGGGATGATAGGTAGATTGGAGCAGCATTATGTAGGGACTTGTAAGCAAGCACCAGAATTTTAAATTGAGCCCTATATCTAACTGGAAGCCAGTGCAGGGACTGACAGAGTAGGGAGGTGGGGGAGGTGCGAGCGGAATGGAAAATTAGCCTTGACACCACATTCATTATAGATTGCAGCGGTGCAATCTGGGAACATGTAAGACCACTGAGAAGGGTATTGCAGTAGTCAAGGAGAGAGAGAACAAGAGCATGGACCAGCACCTTAGCTGCAACCGAGGTTAAATAGGGGTGGATGCACACTATGTTTTTGAGATGGAAACAACAGGATTTGGCGATTGATTGGACATGGGGGTGAAGGAGAGGTTGCAGTCAGAAATAACACAAAGGCAGCGAGCCTGCGAGGTAGAGGTGATGGTAGTGCTGTTGACTTGGAGGGAGACAGACACAGGAGTAGCAACACTTGAGGGAGGAAAAAACAGAAGTTCTATTTTGGACAGGTTGAGTTTAAGGAAGTGAGCAGCCATCCAGTTTGAAATCAAAGAGAGGCAGTCAGAGACACGAGTCAAGATGGGCGGAGAGAGATCATGAGAGGACAGGTAGATTTGCGTTTCATCCGCATAGAAATGATAACGGAAGCCAAAGGAGCTGGCTTCCGTTATATATAGAGAACAGTAGGGGACCAAGGACAGAACCTTGGGGGATGCAGAAAGAGAGTGGTCAGGGGAAAGAGGCAGAGTCAGAGAAAGAAACACTGAAAGAGCACTGGGAGAGGTAGGAGGAGCACCAGGAGAGAGCAGTATCCCGTAGACCAAAATTACGGAGAATGCGAAGAAGCCGTTAATGATCAACAGTGTCAAAGGCAGCGGAAAGATCAAGGAGAATTAGGATAGAGTGATGGCCAGGAGATTTAGCAGCAATTAAATCATTAGATATTTTGGACACAGCCGTTTTCTACAGAAAGACCAGCATGGAATCCAGACTGAATCTATGAGACAGAACAGGCTGCAAACCAAAGACTATTACCAAACAAATCAACTCTGCTGTAAACACTTCACGCACGTGCCTACTACTGTACAGAGAGAAAAAAATCTACACAAGTGCCACTTGTGGTCACCTACAATCCAGCTCTTGAGGAAATACAGAAAATCATTAAGGACCTACAACCATGTTAATAGAAGATGAGACTCTGAAAAACATTTTCTCTGAAACACCCATCTAAGCCTTCAGACAACCACCAAACCTCCAACAAAAATTAATCAACAGGAAGCTACCCACTGATGGGAAAAATAAAGAAAATGGGACCAATCAATGCAAAAAACCTTGCTGCAAACTGTGTCAGCACATATGCACAGAAAACACAGCCACACACAAAAATAAAACCCACAGCATCAAAGGTTCATACTCCTGCACATCCAGCAATGTGTTATACATGATCCAATACACCATGCACATGTTCCATGAGGTCATGGACCATCCCTAAGATTGCCTCAGAAATAATGCGAAGAGGCATACCATACCCAGCCACCTCAAGAAAGGCGGAATTATACAGACTCATGATGGCAAATGCAAATAATCCACAACCAGGAACCAGCACGCAAGTCAATATAAACGACACCTTAACTGGGATACAGGCCACAATGTTGTCTATTTTGGTGTCCATAAACAATTTAAATCAAAGGAGGGAGAAGCTGGAATCCTAAACACCAGCTATTGTAACCCCAGCAGATCTCTTACCCACACTAACCACCGAACAAACCGTCACACAGGGTAATGTCACCACCACACTAACCACACAGAGTTCAGCTACACATATCATCACACCCGCACACATGGTCCCTCCCAACATTAAGAAGGACATTTTGGAGGGGAAGGATGTAAACCTAATGTCTCTACTGATAGCATCCTTAGACATAGTCGAAAATAAGACATACAATTACGGCAACCTGTCAGTGGTGCTCAAAGCCAAAGATCCTAGACTAAACAAAAAATTGTCCATACCAGACTTTGTTATAGCATACGGATTATACAGACATAATTTGCTTTAATTTCCCCCAGCGCAGAGAGGAACAAGATCTGTACATGCACAAATTGGTAGACCAGGGGAACAAGTACGGTGGCACCACGTTTTACGATTATCACAAATCATTTTCAGCCAAAGCGGCAACAACATTTGCACAGTTCAATATCAGAATAGACTTGAGCCACATGGATACTGAATTGTTCAGTCACAACTTTGCTTGCTCTATTTGCTCTTCCAACTCTCACGCTACCAATTTGTGCTCCAACGAACCCAGTTTACCCACCACTAGCTACACCACCCATAGCACAAGCACATTTGAGCAAAGAGGATTGAAAGACAAATTAGGAAAACCGAAAGTCTTTTTAGGCAAGGCTCAGATATGCAACAACCTCAAAGCAGGGGGTTGCAGCTTCAGTGCCTGCAGGTTGTTGCATGTCTGCTCCATCTGTTTTAGAGCCCACGCCAAGACTATGTGCCCTAACCGTCTCTTTCCCAAAAATGACTGACGGAAGTACAGGTCGACACACTGGGTTTCTACCTCAACATTCACCAATCACAAGATCTTGTTCAGTTCCTAATCACGGGTTTCACAGAAGGGTTCCACACAGGGTTAATTGCACTACCGATAGGCACCATAGAATCTAACAACTTATAGTCAGCGACAATAGACCCTACAACAGTAGACACACTCCTAAGCACAGAAGTGGGGAAAGGCTTCATGATCGGGCCATTCCAAACATCACCAATCTCATGTTGGCAAACCAACCCGATAAGCATCGCAACCGGCAAATACAACAATAAAAAACGCTTAACCATAGACCTTTCGGCTCCTCCAAGCCTAAACTCACTCATACCTTCAGAGGAATTTTCCATGCAGTATGCCACAGTTGACAATGCCATACAAGCAACATTGGAGGCGGGGGAGGCAGCTTGGTTGGGGAAAACCGACATATCCTACACCTTCAAACTACTTCCAATACACCCCTCACTGTGGCATCTGCACGGAATACAATGGAAAGTCCTCTACTATTTTGCCAATTGACTAACCTTCGGGGCAAAGACTAGCCCTAAGTTATTTGACTTATTTGCAGAAACACTTTGCTGGTTATTATTGAATGTAAGTGGCTGTCCAGTCGTAAATTCCCTTCCTAGATGACTTCCTGACCATGGAAAACACAGAATCTAGGCCACTAAGAATAATAAAAACAGTAGCACTCTTCTCTACATTAGGAGTACCGGTAGCCATGGACAAAACCTTAGGACCCATCACTAGACTGTCATTTCTTGGCATATTCCTAGACTCAGTTGCCATGCAGGCAAGTCTACCCACAGACAAAGTTCAGAGAGTTAGGATAGAGGTAGAGGTGTTCCTCAGCAGAGGTACTGCAACTCGGAAATACCTACAATCCCTCCAAGGTTCTCTCAACTTTACCATGAGAATAATTCCAAACAAGGACGTGCGTTCATATCAAGACCACTCAGTCTGTTACCTAAACTACCAAGCGACCAAAGCATAGTCACACTGGGCAGACAAGCCAGGGCAGATTTGGCTATGTTGAGTCTGTTTTTGACTCACTGGAACAGCACTAATATGTTCATACCACCTTTAAAAGGGAATTCCCCAGTAATATGGACAGATGCAGCAGCCCACTCAGGTTACGCAGTCATTTTCGGAAACAAATGCTTCAGAGACACATGGCCAATAGAGACAGTAACTTTACCATCATTTAACAACATTTATGCCCTCTTTGAGGTTTACCCAATAGTGGCAGCAGCCAAGTTTGGGGACACCTTTGTAAAGAACAGACAGTAAAGTG
Source organism: Pelobates fuscus (assembly GCF_036172605.1). Lineage (NCBI taxonomy): Eukaryota > Metazoa > Chordata > Amphibia > Anura > Pelobatidae > Pelobates > Pelobates fuscus. The sequence goes on from NC_086323.1 coordinate 131,074,394, forward strand.
CTATACAGATAACACAGCAGCATGCAACCCTGACCATCATGAGGCTAGTCAGAAGACTTGTGTGGTTGGCAGCCACACAACACTTCCACTTCACTTGTGAACATATGCCGGGCTACCACAACACAGCAGCTGATGCCCTCTCTCGTTCTAACCTACAGGTGTTCTACCAAGTACATCCCACAGCTGGGAAAACCCCATGCAGACCTCCGCTATTCCAGGAACTCATCCTGGACTAACTATTTATGGCACGCGGGAGAATGCTGGCACAATCAGCACTCTCAGCAATCGAGCCTTAACCATATTCAACAGGTTCATTACAGAATACAAGATCACAAACCTGCTGTCATTAGACACTATGGTGGCATTTACATATTTTTTCTACTTGCATCTAAAACTAGTGCACAATATGATAAAGCTATATCTTGCAGGCATGCAATACCATATCATAAATACATACCCTAGTCACAGTACTTTCATGTCTTCAAAACCCATAAAAAACATCCGAGAAGGTATTCTATGATTACAAGTTCATAAACCTACAAAACGACAACCCATAGACGCTAACAAATTACGAGCATTATCCAACACATTGGATATGTTACCATTCAAAATCGAGACAAACAACACCTTAAAAATCGCTACTTATCTGGGCTTCTACGACCAAACTAATTCACCATAGAAAAAAGACTAATGATACCAACAAAAATGCTAAAAATGGCTGACCTAAACAAAATAGGGGACCACTATGTCCTGACACTCCGGCAATCCCAAAAAATCAAACTGGGCCACCCGTCGACATACCCATAAACCCCACAGGCAACAAGTGGTGCCCAGTACAATTATTTGACCAGCTTTATCCGAACTTAAAAGGTCAAGACAAAAAAGCTCCCCTACTAAGCCTACACGGTAACTGTCTAATGACATCCAAATTCACAGTCTACATACGAACTATCTTTACAAAAACAGGATGCTTTAACCGGTCATTCATTCCGCATAGGCGCAGCAACAGCCGTATCTAGTCAAAATATTCCAGTACACATCATCAAAAGACTAGGACGATGGAAGTCTTCAGCATACAATCGGTATATACCCAAACCGGAAAAAGAACTCAGACAAGCATTCAAAGACTTAGCCAAATAATATAAAGCCACATATCCGCACGGGTCTTGTTAACAATTAAATACGTATTAAAGTTGCTTTGCTTACACCTTTTTGCTCTCTTTATTTACAGGCCTGCCCGAACATCGGTTTGGGCACACCACAACCGAATTTAGTATATATTATGGTCAATGTTTACTCGGCCTATTTCCCTGATCTCAAATGGGAAGGCTGAGCCTGGAGTTGTGGGAGGGGATGATTCGGCCTATATAAACATAAACGTACCTCTATACCGGGCCAACGTCGATTGGTCACCCCACCCACCACTCCCCTCTTTATTTACAGGCCTGCCAATACATTGGTTTCGGCACACCACAACCAAATTTAGTATATATTATGGTCAACGCTTACTCTGCCTATTTCCCTGACCATTCCCTGATATATATTAGCCAGCAAGCAGAGGGTACAGCTTTTTGATAATATAATCCAAAATAAGTAGCAACTGGCCAACTACATATGCGTATCATATCTGTCTATGTAAACAAAATATGCAAAACTAAATTGAATCAAATGTATACATATTTAAAATTAATATATTCATTTATGTTTGACGTAGTTTATGTTCCACTAGTGACTTGCCAAAAGTTGGAGCCCCCAACAGCAAGCAGCCCCAGATTGTGTATCTCATTTGTCCTACTGGAAGTCCACCTCGGGTTGTAAAGAATAAATGGTCTGACTTGTTCAGCCCAGAGACAAGCTAAGCCTTGCATTACATTCACAATGTGTAATATAAATCCCAGTTGTAATAATATTAGAAAGGATAATTACATACATGCATCGTGCAGTGTCGGCCTATATGATCAAATTGCAATTTCAGTTTTGTAAAGGAAGAATCAACTCCGTTGTCATCTCTGACATTCTGGTCATTTGCCTTAGTATTATAATTTGATCCTGGGGGTGGTAATATAGATTTGTGATGGGAATTAATGTAACCCACTGCTGCATCGTCAAGTCATAGCTATTGTTTCTACACTAATAATATTCTGAAGCATAACAGCACAGTATGTAATTATTTAAACATGTAGGATAAAATGATAATGGGTTTGAATATACAAAGAGGGATGTTTGCAAGCAGTACGGAAAATGGAGTCTAACTCATCTGACTTGTTCTAAAACTTTCTTCGTGCTGTGAGTTAGTCCCTAAACTTTTATTTATCAAAAAGTCAGGAGCCATTCAGCTGCCTGTAAAATGCTCAATGGTAGTTTATTCATATCATTACTGCTATGTAAAAGATCAATCCATGCTGTCTTTAAAAAAATGGCATTCTGAATACCCTGATATTATCTTAAGTGGGAATTGTCGGGAGTGCAAGATAAATTTCAATTGTCATGAATTCAAAATGAATTGTCAAGAATTCAAAGTGAATATCACATTTGATAGACCTATTGGGGTGTATTCTGTAAACTTGGAGTTAGATTGAGAATTATCAATAGGCGTTGTGAGTGAAATATCCACAATCTGGTATATCAGGAGCTAAAATTTGGCAACATAATGTGTTGACATGTCTCAAAATAGCCAAATATTTGTAAAAAAAAATGTCACTAATTCAGTCCCACTGACTTTGATGAGTTTTCTCTCTTTAACTCTCAAGTTGAGGTGTTTATTTTCACAAAGAATGCTATCCTCCATGGTGCATAGTTAAAGATGACTTCACCATCACCACCATCTTGATCCAGTGGGTCCCCTTCGGAGATGAGGCACTGCTGTACTCTTACTCATATGCGAGCAGGTCCGGACCGGGGATACAAAACAGCCCTGGAAAAAAAAAATCGATGCCAGCCCCATAAGTCATTGTACTATGTAGTGGGTGTGTGTTTTAATATATATATATATATATATATATATATATATATATATATATATATATATATAAATGGTATATTTATTTTTATAATTCAAAATATTAGTCCTTTCAGGGTAATTAAATTATACAGTAAAGCATACTCACATGCAGACAGACAAGCTTACTGACACACAGGCTCACAGACAATCTCATTGATATACATAAGCTCATTGACATAACAACACAAGCTTACTGATGCACACAAATAGGCTCACTGACAGACAATCTCAATGACACACAAGACAAGCTTACTGGTACACACACACAAATTTAGTACAGACAAACTCTTATACACACACACAAGCTTACTACAGACAAGCTCACTATCACACACACACGCTCACTACAGACAAGCTCACTGACGTGCACACACTCTCCCTACAGACAATCCCATTGACACATACATGTTCCCTACAGAAGTGCTCACTAACACACAGATTCAGTACAGACAAGCTCACTGGCACACACATGCTCACTACAAACAAGCTCACAGTCACACACATGCTTACTACAGACAAGCTCACTGCACGCACACAATCCCTACAGACAAGCTCACTGACACACATACAAGCTCACACACTAGCAGACAAACATAGTTCACTCACTTGTAGGCACACACACACACACACACAAGCTCACTTACTAGCAGGCTCACAGACACACACAAACACAAACTCACTCACTAGCAGTCGCACACACACATAAGCTCCCTAACCAGCAGGCATACAGACAGAAGCTCCCTCACTAACACACAAACACACAAACACACACACACACACACACACATAAGCTTACTCACTAGCAGAGGCACACACACACACACACACACACACACACAAGCTCCCTCACTAGTGCGCACACACACACACACACACACACACAGAAGCTGCCTCACTAGCACGCACATACACACACACATAAGCTGTCTCACTAGCACGCACACACACACAGTAGCTCACTCACTAGCAGGCACACACACACACACAAGCTCACTCACTAGCAGGCACACACACACACACAAGCTCACTCACTAGCAGGCACACACACACAAACTTACTCACTAGCAGGCACACACACACACACACACACACACACACACAGAAGCTCATTCACTAGCAGGACTACACACACAAACTCCCTCATTGGCAGGCGCACACACACACACAAATTCCCTCACTAGCAGATGCACAACACACACACACACACACACACACACAGAAGCTCACTCACTAGCAGATGCACACACACATAAGCTCACTCACTAACAGATGCACACCCCCCCCCCCACACACACACACACAGAAGCATAATCACTAACAGATGCGCACACACACACACACACACACACACAGAAGCTCACTCACTAGCAGATGTGAACACACACACACACACAAACAGAGAAGCTCACTCACTAGCAGACACACATACGCTCACTCACTAGCAGATGCAAACACACACACAGAAGCTCACTCAATAGCATATGCACACAAACACTGATGCTCACTCACTATCAGATGCAGATGCACACAACCACACACACACACACACACACACACAAGCCCACTCACTCACTAGCAGATGCAAGCACACACACACACACATGCTCACTCACTAGCAAATGCGCACACACACATTCACACAGAAGCTCACTCACTAGCAGACACACACACACACACACACAGAAGCTCACTCACTAGCAGACGCACACACACACACACACACACACACACACACAGAAGCTCACTCACTAGCAGACACACACACACACACACACACAGAAGCCCACTCACTAGCAGATGCAAGCACACACACACACACACACACACAAACACACGCAAACAAAAGCTCACTCGCTAGCAGGTACACACACACAGAGAAGCTCACTCACTCACTAGCATATGCACAAACACACTGATGCTCACTCACTAGCAGATGCACACACACACCACACACACACAGAAGCTCACTCACTAGCAAATACGCACATACACACACACACAGAGAAGCTCACTCACTAGCAGACGCACACACACACACACACAGAAGCTCACTCACTCACTAGCAGATGAACATACACACAGAAGCTCACTCACTCACTAGCAGATGCGCACACACACACACAAACACAGAATCTCACTCACTACCAGATGCGCACACACACACAAACACAGAAACTCTCTCACTAGCAGATGCACACACACACACACACAGAAGTTCACTCACTCACTAGCAGATGCAAACACACACACACAGACAAGCTCACTCGCTAGCAGACACACACACATAGAAGGTCACTCACTAGCAGATGTAAACACGCACACACAAACACAGAAGCTCACTCACTAGCAGATGCGCACACACACACAAACACAGAAGCTCACTCACTAGCAGATGCACACACAGAAGTTCGCTCACTCACTAGCAGATGCAAACACACACATACACACAGAGAAGCTCACTCACTAACAGATGTGAACACACACACACAGAAGCTCACTCACTAGCAGACACACACACACACACAGAAGCTCACTCACAAACAGATGCAAAAACACACACACACACACACACAAACATATCCAAACAGAAGCTCACTCACTAGCAAATGCATGCGCACACACACCCACACACACACAAGCTCACTCACTAGCAAATGCGCACACACACACAGAGAAATTCACTCACTGCAGATGCAAACACACACACACACACACACACACAGAAGCTCACTCACTCACTAGCAGATGCAAACACACACACACACACACAGAATCTCACTCACTCACTAGCAGATGCTTTTACTACTATCGGGTCAGAAGGCTGATCACTGTTTAGAGTTACTAACGCTTTGACCCAGGGGATTGGACATCCTCAAACCTGATTCATCTGGCCCATATTTTAAATACTTTCTGGTTAAGGAAAAGAGTAGGGGCCATTCATCAAGCTCCTACCCAATATGTCTTGCATCACAACCCCACAAGCACAAATTGATGGGGAGGCTTTTTGTCAGCTGTCTAGTTTTATTTCTTTTTTTTTAGTTTATTTGCTTTCTCAGCATCTTTGAGTTGATTAGTTATCTTTAATTACATGCAGTTGTCTAATAGACCCCAGCATTTTTTATGGGCTTATGTTTTTTCCATTTTTTTTTATTATTTGTAGCTGCAAATAGCTCCAAAGTGTTCTTTCTTACATCTATGATTTAAAGACTTACTCCAGTTATATTCCAGGCATCGTGTAAAGGATGTAATTCACATTGACTAAGCTGAGTAATACTTAGAAGCCAGCATACAAGTCATGGTGGTTAATATCCTGGATCTTTAAACTGACTGAGCATAACTCACATATTCAACTACTGTTGCTTCACGATCATGTTAGTAAATCAACCTGATACAGGTTGAACATGCAGCACATACCTTTTAACATGACTTAATTAAAAATCATTAAAGGGACACTAAAGGCACCCAGACCACTTCAGCCCATTGAAGTGGTCTGGGTACAGTGTCCCAATGGCACTTAGTGCTGCAAGGTAAACATTCCAGTTTTAGAGAGTCGCTTCCAGAATGTTACCCGACTTTTGATGCGGTAACCGATGCTGGACATCCTCACGCTCTGCATGAGGACTTCCAGTGTCATCTACTTCCCCATGAAAACATTGATTTGCGGCATGCGCATTAGCAGCCCCCTCGTCGAGCGATGTTGGAGGAGGCAGAGCCGCAACCCAGCACGAGGGACATTGGTGCTGGGATCAGATAAGTAAGTAAAGGGTTTTTAACCCTTTATTCCCTGAGGCAGGGGGGTGACAAAACGGAGTGGGGAATACAGCTTTTCCCTTAAAAGGAGAAAGGCTTACAATATACTATACATAAAACACTTGGCAACCATGTGTAATGTCAGTTATCACCTGAAAAGGCCAGTAAAGATATATCACATATATTAAAAGTAGCACTATGAAAATATAACTTAAAGATATATTTAAAAAAGCATATATAACATATTAAACTAATGGCAAGATTCCACCTTGAATACTGTGAATCTTTGATAACTAATTTTAAAGAAAATTATGGAACTGGAAATAAACATTAGGAGGAAAACAATGTTTATAAGAATAATGTAACATTTTAGTAAGAAAGATGTCTAGAGAAGTTGGAAGATTACTTTGATTACATCATGAAAAGGGATAATGATAACATTATACTGACCCTGTGTACATTTGTGTAAACATCTCACTTTGATCTGTTCTGAAACATATTTATGCAAAGGAGAAGAGGTCACCATGGAAATATAGGTTTCCTACAGCTGAGAAAAGGGTTGGATCAGCAGCAAAAATGTGAGATTTGCATTTTGACTGTGCATGCATACTCAGCATCCTGCCTCCATATTCTTTCATTAACTTTTTATCTTTGTATTTGGTAAGGTTTAAAACAACTTGACGATTCATTTTTCATCTAAAAAAACACATCACTATATATTTTCAAAGTGTTATTTGAAGGGAAATTGTAGACAGTTTAAACATTTTATCTCACTGAATTGGTTTTAGTGGCTGGAGCCCATGGCTCCCTCCATTCAATATTGAACCAGTTATTGAGCAATTTAATACTAGATGGTTCATTGCGTCCCACAGCCCCACCCTCATGGGTTACTCACTTCCTTGTAACCATACCAATTCATACCTGGAATTGCACTGTGACAAGCTGCATGCGGTCAGTTGATACTATCAGTCAATCACAGGCACCTACTGCTGCTCAGGCTAATGCTTCAGCAATACCTCAGTGTCACTCTCACCATCTGCCCACCCAAGTGTCACTCTCCCCCACTGTCCTCCTTCCTCACTCAGTGTCACCATTCTCTCTCCCATGTCATTGGCTCATTATCTCTTTCATTCCTGTTCACTATTTTAAAAGAACAAACTGAGCATCATAACCATTACTGTGTCCTGGCATCCTCCCTGGATGGGTAGTCAAACAATTTGCAAGTGGTTTGACGGCCCTTATCTTCTCCAGAAGAGATGGAAACTCTCTGCACTGAGCTAACCTGTTGGTGCACGGCTTTTCTGATTGTCTGACAGCACTCATCCCATTTACTCTGTAGAGCTTAGCACATGGGAGCTTTCGGCTCTCCTGCAGTCTGTGAATGGTTTAAGGTAAGTTATCAAACTGTTCATAAACAACACCGCTTACCATGGTACTTAGTGTGCCCTTAAATGGTAGCATTCACTGGTGATCTAGAGGACCACTGATTGTATTCCTCCCAATGCCTACAGTTGCTGTCATTAGTATATGAACTAGAAACTCATGCAGAAAGAAGCTCTGAGAATGCTGTACTGGTGGCAGAGATAAACCTCCCCATTATAACACAGGAATACTGACACCGGGCAAATGCTACAGCAAAGGGATCTTAAGTGGCAGATGCCATCACCAGCAACGTAACTCCATCCCTAATGACTGTAATGATTACTTGTTCTACCTCTCTTACAGGCACCCACAAGGGGATCTGACTGCTGAAGCAGATTTCTGTCATTTCCACAGCCTCATTATGATTCGGGCGTATGGTTTTAGAGCTAAAGCTCTCACACTATAAATCAAGCGTTTTATGGTCAGTGCCCTGTTGTGGTTCTTTATCGGTCCATATAGTGCATTCTGTATTTTCAATGTTAATATTTGTTTATGACTAACTGTTTATCTTTGTATTTGGTAATTCTTGAAACAACTTGAAGATTCATTTTTGATCTAGAAAAATACCTTGAACAGGTTATCGTCTCACATTCCCCTGTTCTCTAGTTACCTTGATTTTTTGCTATTTCATGACTGATTTATCTTAGCCACGTTAAGCATGACCAGTCTATGGTCTATGTAAATATAGCTACACTTTGTGAGTTGGGGTTTACACCATGACAGTCACTCCCATGCTGTTTGTTGTTTAATGAATTTAAAACTTGTTTAGTTTTACCTTCTGAGGCCAGGTTGTCAGTCAAAACCATTTTACTCTTAACTAAGTTTTATATCTTTTGTTTCCTGCTCTGAGTTTTTGCCACTCTTTTAATAAATTTTGCTATTTGATTGCACACTGATCTGTCTCCTTTGAACAACTGTAACATTGTGGGTAGCATCAATATTGTTTGAAAGCTTCTTGTCACAGTGAGGAATGACACAATGACAAATGCTCCTCAGGGACAGACATTGTTGGCATTTCGCATACGAGCCCTAGAAAATATTGATTCAGCTCCATATCAGCTGCAAAAAGCCTGCTCAAAGGGCTACAAAGATCAAATATTTCTGAGTGTATAATTTATTGAACAATATAAGACTGCTAGAAATTCTCATTGTGAGGTACATTAGGTGAATACATAGATTGGGGCATTTCAGATATATTAAATGTTTATGTCTGAGCATTCTAGTTTCCTCTGGTAGTGAGTTTTTGTCTGTCTATTACGAAGAGGTAAATGGCATGATGCCTATGCCTGTGCATTAGGAGGAGGTAAGTGATATTTGTAATGATGTCTGTGTATTAGGAAATAGTGAGATGCGATTTGTTCTGATGTCTGACATATATGTATCATGATATTTCTCTATTAGGAAGGAGTGAAAGGAATACTAACTAGACTTGCGAATTTTGTTTCAGCCATTTTGCAATTCATCCAAATTTTAGGCCAATTGGCTGTTGTGCACCATAAAGACATATAATGACTAGTGTGATGGCTGAACATGTTTGATTTGGCATTAGGAGTTCTGTCTGTGGCGTCAAAAATCAAGATAATTGAGTGGAAAAAAAGAGTATTGATGATCAGGGGACACCACTTAAATGATCTTATTCACATGCCAAATTAGAAGTGACCAATGGGGGGGAGGAGGATAAATCCTCCCTACTTTTTGCCCTCCATTAGATACTTTTCTTACTTAATATGTGAATCAAATGGAGGGAAATTGGCCCATTAGTTTATAGACTGCAAAATAGATACATCATTTTTATATTTATATTATGTTTATTATTTTGCAGTACACTGATAGGCCCTTTTTTATGCCCATTTTATTTTTGTTTTGTTTTTATGGTTGATATTCAGTACGAACCGAACTATTGTTCAACCTTGATATGCATGTGAAGAAGTTGGTTAAATGTGTAAACCAGAACTTCCGGTATTAGGAGAGATTTAAAGGGTATATCTTGATCCCTCTGTATAAAGAGGGAGCAAGATTATTTGAGCTATATGTTCATTTATTTTTCTTTGTCAAGATTGAGTCAGATGTGTGTGCCTTGAGTTCTATTTATTAGGAGAGAGAGAGATGTGTATTTAAAAAAAAAAATAAAAAAAAATAATGTATTCGGAGGGAGTGTGAGTTGTATGTTTTGATCTCTTTGTATTAGAAAATTATATGTGTGTGCTTTTATTTTGGCTCTGTATTAGGATGGATGCCTTGACCTTTCTGTATTACTGTCTCCGAATTACTGAGTCTGTCACTCTCTGCATTACTGGATCTTCACAGTGTCACCATGCTTCTTTCCTGCATCACATTTAATGTGTCGCGTCATTCCTGCACCTTTGGTAATACTCATGTGAAATGTTCAATAACGTAAAACACAGGTTCTTCACAGAAGAGTTGATTACGCAGAGATTCCTTTATTGCTTGTGCACAAGGAGAGAGTAACATAAGACTGCCCATCCTCCAAATGAAAAACACGTAACTTATATAGAGTTAAACAACACAGCTTACGTGCCAGAAATAGCATAATGACAAAAGATCAGTATCTTGATTTATGCAGTAAAAACACAGTACCCTGTAATTAGTTGCTTCTAAACCCACTCATCCTGCTATGGTCAGTTCAGTCTTCTTCTGAATCAATCTCTTCTGACCATTCACCCTAAGGTGATAACCCACCTTTACCTGTTTCCATTTTTGATAATTTAATAGAAAAAACTGTTTCTTATAAAATTACTTGGAGCAAAAAGCACAAACACACGTCCATACTTAACCCTTCATGCGCATAAAGTCACACAGAGGGCAAACTTGGTTAATATTAGAATGAGATGGCTACTGGAGAGCTTAAAGCACTTTCTCAACATACACACTCACCATCGTGGGATCACCTTTTTTAATGCAAGATCTTGCTTCTGTACTAAAGACAGGACTTAGTGTCCTGCACTCATAACAACGCCATGTGTCTCCCTTGCATCAAAATTGACACGGAACGCTTGTCTAATGATGCTTGCAATAAAACTAGGTACTTGTGTAATGTTTATGATGCTGAGAGACACTGAGTCAAAATTGTATCTTGGGTCACACTCGTTCTAGCATCGTAGGCATGACATGGACCAATAGAATCTGCCCCTGGTTAAAATACTTCCTGGTTTCTAGTGCTCCGTGACCTTTTATGTGTTATATAGTCCTTTGATTATTTGTTTATGATTACAGTTTATTTGACTATATCCTGACTTTTGATTGTTTCCCACTATCCCAGGCCCACTTACCCTTATCACATACAACCCACACATTTCTAACAAGATCACGACATTTGAACTGAAAAGTTTTACGGTTACCGACTGGGTGCATATACAACAATGGTGTTCTTCCACAGGCATGAAACCCATAGGGGAGTTGATCGTGGATAGACACCCAACGGGACTTGAAAAGTATCGCTACCTACAAGTAAAATCCTATTATGCAAGTGTAAATGATAGACTTTTTTATAGAGACCAAACTCAATTTTAGCACTGCTGTATTTTTAGGACATCCATGACTAGTGATGTCGCGAACATAAAATTTTCGGTTCGCGAACGGCGAACGCGAACTTCCGCAAACCGGCGAACCGGGTGAACCGCCATAGACTTCAATGGGCAGGCGAATTTTAAAACCCACAGGGACTCTTTATGGCCACAATAGTGATGGAAAAGTTGTTTCAAGGGGACTAACACCTGGACTGTGGCATGCCGGAGGGGGATCCATGGCAAAACTCCCATGGAAAATTACACAGTTGATGCAGACTCTGGTTTTAATCCATAAAGGGCATAAATCACCTAACATTCCTAAATCACAATGGATATGGATTGACACCTGACATATGACATATTGACACCTTGACATATGGATTGACACCTGTCCTCAGGGACCCTGATACACACTGACACAGAGCATAATAGGGACTGTTCCCCCTACATAGGGTCACTTGGCAGATATGGATTGACACAGGTCCTCAGGGACCCTGATACACACTGAAACAGAGCAGAATAGGGCCTGTTCCCCCTACATAGGGTCACTTGGCAGATATGGATTGACACCTATCCTAAGGATCCCTGATACACACTGACACAGAGCAGAATAGGGACTGTTCCCCCTACATAGGGTCACTTGGCAGATATGGATCGACACCTGTTCTCAGGGACCCTGATACACACTGACACAGAGCAGAATAGGGACTGTTCCCCCTACATAGGGTCACTTGGCAGATATGGATTGACACCTGTTCTCAGGGACCATGATACACACTGACACAGAGCAGAATAGGGACTGTTCCCCCTACATAGGGTCACTTGGCAGATATGTATTGACACCTGTCCTCAGAGACCCTGATACACACTGACATAGAGCAGAATAGGGAATATTCACTAAATGCCAAACATTGTTATACAGTGGAGTATTCAGTAAATAAGGATAAGGGGGGGACCTACTGTCCTCCCCCCCCCCGGCCCCCACCCCTGCGCGGTGGGTGGGGGCCATAAATCACAATGGGGGGACCTACTGTCCTCCCGCCTGCCCCCACCCGTGAGCGGTGGGTGGGGGCCATAAAAATAATGAGGGGGGGTACCTACTGTATGATGTTGTATCAATCAGGTAGTGTAAGGGTTACGCCCGCTTCACAGTGACAGACCAAACTCCCCATTTAACGCACCGCAAACAACCGCAAACAGTCCATTTGCACAACCGCAAACTCCCCATTTGCACAAGGTTGGATACCAAGCTAGCCATGTCCGTTCTTTGTCCTCACTGATGTCATTGAAGGTCTCTTCCTCCACCCAGCCACGTACAACACCAAGGGTCCCCGAAAGGTGACAACAAGCCCCCTGGGACGCCTGCTGTGTTTGGTCTTCCACCTCCTCAAAGCCACCTTCCTCCTCTGACTCCTCTTCTTCAGACTCCTCTCTCTGCGTTGCCTCTCTCTGCGTTATTATAAGGTGTGTTAAGTACTATTCTTATCAGTTTAATCCCTGTTACGAGTAGAGGACTATTTCCTTGTTTCGCCAAACCCCTTCAAAGATGGAAAAAGCGGTATGAGTGGAAGAAACAAGGAAATGTGGTCAGGTGGTGGTGCCAGCCCCACCGAGGGCTTGTACCCAGGTATGCTAATAAACTGAAAAAAGAAACAATCTCCCAAGAAGGAGATCTAAAACTGGCATAGGAAAGGGTTAGACAACTATAATAAAGTGATACCTTCAAATCCTAGTGAGCATAGGTGTATAATAGAGGGAGAAAGGGAAAGCAGAGTAATGCTTCCTAATACCGTGGTTAGTACCTGTGAGGAACTGACTCTGCTGGGTTTCGAACCCTGGTTTACATGCTGCTAAACCTATTCCTTACCACTACACCACCCTGCCTAATTTCCTCAAAACAGTTTCCAGTGATTTTGGGTATACCCTGGCTTGCTCTGCATAACCCACAGATTGATTGGAAGACTAGAACTTTGTCCTTTCCTTCAGAACACTGCTTAATAAATTGTCAACCCTCTAAGGCAACAACTGTTGCCACAACAATTAATGAAATGGTTGATACAAACTTAACTAAGCTTCCTCTACAATATCGGGATTTTGCAGATGTCTGTGATAAGAAGAATGCTGATCAGCTTCCACCTCACAGGCCTTATGATTGCCCCATAGAGCCGCTACCTGGAGCTGCTATCCCATTTGGCCGTATATACTCCCTTTCTGAGCCTGAATTGAAAGCACTTCGTGAATACATACAAGAAAATCTTGCCAAAGGCTTTATTCGCCCATCTACTTCTCCAGCAGGAGCTCCTATATTCTTTGTAGAAAAGAAAGATGGCAGTCTACGGCCATGTGTCGATTACAGGGACATTAATAAAATCACTGTTAAAAACCGCTATTCCTTGCCTCTCATTCCTGAACTTCTGGAGAGACTTCGTTCAGCTAAAATATTTACGAAGCTTGATCTACGGGGGGCATATAATCTGGTTCGCATAAGACCAAATGATGAATGGAAAACAGCTTTCAGAACCAGGTACGGACATTACGAATATCTAGTAATGCCATTTGGGCTTTGTAATGCCCCTGCAACTTTTCAGCATCTAATCAATGATGTACTACGGGATCTCCTGGATCAGTTTGTTGTGGCATATTTGGATGATATCCTGATATTTTCTGATAATCTTGAAAATCACAGAAAACAGGTCTGCATTGTTCTTGAGCGCCTTCGTACCCACCACCTATACATTAAACTGGAAAAATGTGAGTTTGAACAAACAGAAATTCAATTCCTGGGATATGTAATAACTCCTAAAGGTTTAAGTATGGACGCAAGTAAAATTAAAGCTGTGCTGGACTGGCCCATCCCCAAGAATGAAAAAGATATTCAGAGATTTGTGGGGTTTGCCAATTTTTACAGGCGTTTCGTTAAGAATTTCTCTGCCGTTATTACACCGATCACTGAACTTACACGTAAAGGGACTTCTTTTCAGTGGTCCAATAAGGCTGACACTGCATTTTCCAGATTAAAGACTCTGTTTACATCTGCCCTTATCCTGGTTCATCCTCAGCCAGAATTGCCATTTACTGTAGAGGTAGATGCTTCTGATTCAGCTGTTGGGGCTATACTGTCTCAAAGGACTGGACCTAAGATGTTGTTACATCCATGTGCCTTCTATTCCCGCCAGATGTTACCAGCAGAAAGAAATTATGACATAGGGAATAAAGAACTTTTGGCTATAAAAGCTGCCTTTGCCGAATGGAGACATCTCTTGGAGGGAGCCACCCATCCAATTACTGTCCTCACAGATCACAAAAATCTGGAATGTATTCAATCAGCTAAGAGACTGTCAGCCAGACAAGCACGCTGGTCCCTATTTTTCTCAAGGTTGAATTTTTTGATTTCATACCGCCCTGGTTCCAGAAATGGCAAGGCAGATGCCTTGTCTAGGATAGCTGACCCCCTCCATACTACAGTAACCAAAGCCACCATCTTGCCTGAGAGTAGATTTTTAGGAGTTACCTTTCCTTCTGATCTAATGTCTTGCATTAAAAAGGGCTACGCTGATGATCCAGTTTTTCGTGATCCTCCTCGTGATCTTCATATGACCATGCTTAATGGGTTTTGGATTTTTCAACAACGTCTGTTTGTTCCAGAATCAGTGCGACTGGACGTTTTACGTCTCTACCATGACTCAAAACCAGCAGGTCATCCAGGAATCCGAAAGACACAAGAACTACTTACCCGATCCTTTTGGTGGCCTAAATATTATGAGGATGTTAAGTATGTGTGATGTATGTGCCAGACATAAGACTCCTCGCTCATCCCCTGTTGGCATGCTTCAGCCTCTTCCTATTCCTCATCGTCCCTGGGGATCTATTTCCATGGACTTTATTGTGGAACTACCTCCCTCTAAGGAACACACTACCATTCTTGTTGTTGTGGACCGGTTAACTAAGATGAGTCATTTCATACCAGCTCGTGGTCTCCCTTCAGCTAAACAGACTGCTGACCTAGTTATTCGGGAAATATTTTGCTTGCATGGAGTGCCTGATGAAGTAATTTCTGACAGGGGAGTGCAATTTACATCTCATTTTTGGAAATATTTTTGTTCTATTTTAGGTATTAATGTAAATCTGTCGTCAGCTTTTCATCCACAAAGTAATGGACAGACTGAGCGAACCAACCAGACGTTAGAACAATATTTGCGGTGCTATATTAGTTACCTGCAGGATGACTGGCTGGATTTTCTACCCACGGCGGAATTTGCCTATAACAATGCCCAACACTGCTCCACTTCTCTGAGCCCATTTTTTGCTAATTATGGTTACCATCCAACCTTTCTAGTGAGTCTCCCAATTACTACTTCCATTCCTGCAGTCACTGACCGGCTAACCGCCTTACGAGATTCCCAAGAACTGTTGAAGAAGACTCTTTCGGAGGCTCAGGAATGTTACAAAAGAGCTGCTGATAGGCATAGAAAGGAGGCCCCAGTTTATCATGTTGGTGACAAGGTTTGGCTGTCAACAAAGAATCTTAAACTTAGGATTCCTTCTCATAAATTGGGTCAAAAGTTCATGGGACCTTTTGAGATCATCGCTCAGATCAATGCTGTCACCTTCCGTCTGCAACTTCCAGATTCCATGAAAATACATCCAGTGTTTCACGTTGCACTGCTGAAACCTTTTCATGAAAATACTTTCCCTGGTCGAGCCCTGCCTGCCCCACCACCAGTCCTCGTGGATGGTGAAGATGAATACGAGGTGGAAAAAATTCTTGACTCCAGGATATTCCGCAACAAGCTTCAATATTTGGTTCTTTGGAAAGGCTATGGTGAAGAGGATAGATCATGGGAACCAGTGGACAATATTCATGCTCCTGATCTTCTTCAGTCTTTCCATGCACAGTACCCTGCTAAACCAGGAAATAGAGCATCCAGAGGCTGCGCCTGTAGAGGTGGGAGTAATGTGAGGAACTGACTCTGCTGGGTTTCGAACCCTGGTTTACATGCTGCTAAACCTATTCCTTACCACTACACCACCCTGCCTTTTGCAAATGTACCTGAGATCTGGTAACCTTGACTCTATAAGCATTGGTATCAGTGACAAGTCTCTTCAGCTGTGTCTGGTCATGTGTCTGGTTCTTGGCCTATAAAAGCCACTTCCTGTCTCTGTACCTTTGCCAGATTATTATGGTTCCTGTACTCTCTAATCAAGCTTGTTCCTGTTTCTCCTACCTGTTGCTGATTTTGGACCGTTTTGACTTTGCTGCTTCTCCTTCCCACTGACCTCGGCTTGCCTCACTACGATTATCATCTCTCTGTTCCAGTCTCCCATCTCTGCTTAAGACCAGAAGGCCACTCAATGCTCAGGGGCTCAACCACCTGGGTAACGAGTGGCTACCTCTGGCAGAAAACATTGCTGATCTGGCTACTGGACTCCAAAACTTTGTAACATCAATATCATTACAGTACCTTTGTTAAAGTAAATTGAGTAAGGGACAAAAGTCTTTATTGTATCATTTATAAATAACAAAGGGATACTATACTCATTCCCCTATAGTGGCTAATTGTGTAATAATGGTAATACTATTACCTATTATATAATATTGCCAGGGGCAAGGAAATTCCCAATAAATAGATGGGTATAGGCAGAGAGTATGGAGACCGATGCTGTCATAAAAAGTGTCAATAAGGTGATATAAAGTTAAATGTATCACAGACACACAGCCACCCTTTCTCTTAGCTAGTTTCCAGAAATGCTGGATAGGTAGAAGGGCTATAAAGACTCAGAGAGGTCTAAGAAGAATCCTCTAAACTAGCCCTAATCTCCTTAAACACCTTCAAGGGTGTTCTAAGCTAAAGCTCAATCTAAACGTTTAGATGACTGCCTGATTTCCCATCACAGATGCTGGGTAGCAATAACAGTGTGCAAGACAAAGAGTGGGTCTAAGTGCCTATAGTGCAGTAAAGTGTCCCTAGTGAAGTGAAAAAGAGAATAACGAGCTGGCGCCCAAGAGAATAACGAGCTGGCGCCCTATCAGGGGAAGTGTATATGGCATCGATTTTAGGAACCGGGAGATGGAAAAAGATGCTTGGTCGGTCCTCCTACTTCAAATTTGGGGCACTGCGCGTGCAATCTAATGTGCCACCAGATAGGAGTGGTGTGTTAAGTAGTACTATTCCTATCAGTTTAATCCCTGTTATGTGCCTTTTTTTTTGTTTGGTTTTTGAAGCCACAGTGCAGCACCAGAGGGCCGAAAAATTAGGCATGTACACATGCCTGAAAAATTAGGTATTGTTGCAGCCGCTGCTGTAGCAGCGGCCAGAAAAATTGATGTTTGTTTCCCAGGCAGAAAGTGCCCTAAAACATTGCGGCTTGAACCCTAGTTGGTGGCGGATAAGTAAGTCAACCGACATTCAGAGCTAAAATACAGCAGCGTGTGGACCATTTTTAGCTCAAGGCAGCTCATCTCATCAGGCCTTTTTTAGTCGAATGTATCGCCCAGTGTCAGTCCCTTCGGGATCCATCCCTCATTCATCTTAATAAAGGTGAGGTAATCTAGACTTTTTTGACCTAGGCGACTTCTCTTCTCAGTGACAATAACTCCTGCTGCACTGAAGGTCCTTTCTGACAAGACACTTGAAGCGGGGCAGGCCAGAAGTTCTATTGCAAATTGGGATAGCTCAGGCCACAGGTCAAGCCTGCACACCAAGTAGTGAAGGGGTTCATCGCTCCTCAGAGTGTCGATATCTGCAGTTAAGGCGAGGTAGTCTGCTACCTGTCGGTCGAGTCGTTCTCTGAGGGTGGATCCCGAAGGGCTGTGGCGATGCGTAGGACTTAAAAAGCTCTGCATGTCCTCCATCAACAACACGTCTTTAAAGCGTCCTGTCCTTGCCGGCGTGGTCGTGGAAAGAGGAGGATTCCCATTGTGCTGGGACATCACCTTTATACGCTGTGTAAAGCATACTTTTTAATTTATTTTGCAAATGCTGCATCCTTTCCGACTTGTTGTAATTTGGCAACATTTCAGCCACTTTCTGCTTATACCGGGGGTCTAGTATCGTGGACACATAGTACAGGTCGTTCTCCTTCAGCCTTTTTATACAAGGGTCCCTCAACAGGCACAAAAGCATGAAAGACCCCATTTGCACAAGGTTGGATGCCGAGCTACTCATTTCCCGTTCCTCCTCCTCAATGAAGGTATGTTCTTCCCCCCCAGCCATGTACAACACCACAGGTAACAGATAGGTGACAGGTGAGTTTTTGTCACCTATCTGAGTTTTTGTCACCTGGGATGCCTGTTGTGGTTGGTCTTCCTCCTCCTCCTCAAAGCCACATTCCTCCTCTGACTCCTCTTCCTCACAATCCTCTTCCAACGTTTCTGCAGGTCCAGCAAGCGATGATGATAAGGATGTTTCTGGTGGTGATGGTGACCACAACTCTTCCTCTTTACGCTCATCTATGTCCTGATCCAGCACTAATCGCAGGGCGCGCTCCAGGAAGAAAACAAATGGTATGATGTCGCTGATGGTGCCTTCGGTGCGAGTGTCTAGGTTTGTCACCTCCTCAAAAGGACGCATGAGCCTACAGGCATTGCGCATGAGCGTCTAGTAACGTGGCAAAAAAATTCCCAGCTCCCCAGAGGCTGTCCTAGCACCCCGGTCATACAAATATTCATTAATGGCTTTTTCGTGTTGGAGCAGGCGGTCGAACATTAGCAGTGTTGAATTCCAACGTGTCGGGCTGTCGCAAATAAAGCGCCTCACTGGCATGTTTCGCTGCTGGATATCTGCAAAGTGCGCAATGGCCATGTAGGAACGCCTGAAATGGCCACACACCTTCCTGGCCTGCTTCAGGAAGTCATGTAAGCCTGTGTTCTTATGCACAAAGCGTTGTACGATCAGATTACACACATGTGCCATGCACGGCACATGTGTAAACTTGCCCAACTTCAATGCCGCCAACAAATTTGTTCCATTGTCACAAACCACTTTGCTGATCTCCAGTTGCTGCGGAGTCAGCCACTTTTCCACCTGTGTGTTCAGGGCGGACAGGAGTGCTTGTCCGGTGTGACTCTCTGCTTTCAAGCAAGTCAAACCCAAGACGGCGTGACACTGCCGTATCCGGGTTGTGGAATAGTACCTGGGGGGTGCCGTTGATGTGGAGCAAGACGCAGCAGCAGAAGAGGACTCAGCCTAGGAGGTTATGGAAGAGGATGGAGTAGGAGGAGTAGAGGAGGTGGCAGCAGGACTGCCTGCAAGTTGTGGCGGTGTCAGCAACTCCTCTGCAGAGCCACGCATTCCATGCTTGGCAGCCGTCAGCAGGTTTACCCAATGCGCAGTGTAGGTGATATACCTGCCCTGACCATGCTTTGCAGACCAGGTATCAGTGGTCAGATGGACCCTTGCCCCACCACTGTGTGCCAGACATGCCATTACTTCCTTTTGCGCAATCGAGTACAGGTTGGGGATTGCCTTTTGTGCAAATAAATTTTGTCCGGGTACCTTCCACTGCGGTGTCCCAATAGCTACAAATTTTTTGAACGCCTCAGACTCCACCAGCTTGTATGGTAAAGCTGGCGGGCTAATAGTTCAGACAAGCCAGCTGTCAGACGCTGGGCAAGGGGGTGACTTTCTGACATTGGCTTCTTACGCTCAAACATGTCCTTGACAGACACCTGACTGTGGGCAGATGAGCGGGAACTGCTCAAGGCGAGAGACGGAGTGGTGGATGGTTGAGAGGGGGCAAGGAGGACAGCAGTGGTTGATGTGGCTGAAGATGCTGGACCAGGAGGAGGATGGCGGCTTTGAGTTTGTGTGCTGCTTGTACTCATGTGTTGATCCCATAGGCGTTTGTGATGTGCGATCAGGTGCCTACGCAAAGCAGTTGTACCTAGGTGGGTGTTGGACTTCCCACGACTCAGTTTCTTTTGGCACAGGTTGCAAATGGCATCGCTGTTGTCAGAGGCAGACACACAAAAAAAATTCCATACTGCTGAGCTCTGCAATGACGGCATTCTGGAGGTGGACACAGCATGCGTTGATTGGCGTGTTGTCGGGCTGACCCCAGGTGCCGATGCATGCTTTCTGACTGTGCCACTAGCTCCTTGCGACGACCTCCCCCTGCTTCCAACTCGTCTCCTCCTCTCTGTCTCCCCATCTGAACTTTCGCCCTGTTCTTCTTCTTGCCGAGCGGGCACCCACATGACATCCATGGACGCATCGTCATCATCAACCGCTTCACTTGTATCTGACAACTCAGCAAAGGAAGCAGCAGCGGGTACAACATCATCATCATCACACCGTACGTCCATGTGTGTAATGCTGCCTGACTGAGACATATCCCTGTTATCTACATGCTCTGGCAATAATGGTTGCGCATCACTCATTTCTTCAAACGGATGTGTAACTAACTCCTCTGACAGATGAAGTGAAGCGGCTGTGGTGTTGGTGGTGGCGGCAGGCGGGTGAGTGGTATCTTGAGCGGTGCCCGAAGCTAAGCTGGAGGAGGATGGTGCGTCAAGGTTCAGAGCGGAAGCTGTAGAAGATTGGGTGTCCTGTGTTAGCCAGTCAACTATGTCCTCAGAACTTTTCAAGTTCAGGGTACGTGGCCTCTGAAAACTGGGCATTATTCTAGGGCAAAAGGGAATCAAAGCACCACAACCACGATGGCCCCTGCGGGGTGGCCTGCCTTTGCCTGTCATTTTTTTTTTGGATTAGTGGTACTATGTGTGCAAGCTACTGTGAGACCAGATATGGCACTGTGCAGTGGCAGAGGTTGGCAGAGTACACGCTGTATGCCTGACACACCCGCTTGAAGACAACTAACTGCTATTCAATCTATAACAGTGAAACAAGTTTTGGGGGTTTTAAATGCACGCTATTGTGACACCAGATATGAGTGGCACTGTGCACTGGCAGAGGTTGGCAGAGTTCACGCTGTTGGCCTGACACACAGACGCTTGCAGACAACTAACTGCTATTCAATATATAACAGTGAAAAATGTTTTTACGTTTTAAATGCACGCTATTGTGACACCAGATATTAGTGGCAATGTCCACTGGCAGAGGTTGGCAGAGTACACACTGTAGGCCTGACACCCGCTTGAAGACAACTAACTGCTATTCAATTTATAACGGTGAAAAAAGTTTTGGGTTTTTAAATGCATGCTATTTTGACACCAGACCAGATATGAGTGGCACTGTGCACTGGCAGATGTTGGCAGAGTACACGCTGTAGGCCTGACATACCTGCTTGAAGACAACTAACTGCTATTCAATCTATAACAGTGAAAAAAGTTTTAGGGTTTTTAAATGCACGCTATTGTGACACCAGATATGAGTGGCACTTGCAGAGGTTGGCAGAGTACACGCTGTAGGCCTGACACACACGCTTGAAGACAACTAACTGCTATTCAATCTATAACAGTGTAAAACATTTTTTTGGTTTTAAATGCACGCTATGGTGACACCAGATATGAGTAGCAATGTGCACTGGCAGAGGTTGGCAGAGTACACGCTATAGGCCTGACACCCGCTTGAAGACAACTAACTGCTATTCAATCTATAACAGTGAAAAAAGTTTTTGGGTTTTTAAATGCACGCTATTGTGACACCAGACCAGATATGAGTGGCACTGTGCACTGGCAAAGGTTGGCAGAGTACACGCTGTAGGCCTGACCCCCGCTTGCACACAACTAACTGCTATTCAATCTATAACAGTGAAAAATGTTTTTTGGTTTTAAATGCACGCTATTGTGACACCAGATATGAGTGGCACTGTGCACTGGCAGAGGTTGGCAGAGTACACGCTGTAGGCATGACACCTGCTTGAAGATAACTAACTGCTATTCAATCTATAACAGTGGAAAAAGTTTTTGTTTTAAATGCACGCTATTGTGACACCAGATATTAGTGGCAATGTGCACTTGCAGAGGTTGGCAGAGTACACGCTGTTGGCCTGACACACAGACGCTTGCAGACCACTAACTGCTATTCAATCTATTACAGTGAAAACTTTTTTTGTTTTTAAATGCAAGCTATTGTGACACCAGATATGAGTGGTGGCACTGGGCAAGTGGGCACAGTATCCCCTGTGAGCCTGACACAGAAGCTGGCAGGCAGGCAACTGCAATTAGATTACACAGGGAAAAAAAGCAGACTGATGTTCTAGCCCTAAAAAGGGCTTTTTGGGGTGCTGTCCGTACAGCAGAGATCAGATGAGTCCTTCAGCACTGTAGTGGACACTGAATACCCTAGCCTAGCTATCAATTTCCCTATCAAATGAGCAGCAGCTACACTTTCCCTCCTCTATTTAAGAATGCAGCTTCAGAATGAATCTAAAATGGATGCTGTACAGGAGGTGGGAGGGTCTGGAAGGGAGGGTCTGCTGCTGATTGGCTGGAATGTGTCTGCTGACTGTGAGGCACAGGGTCAAAGTTTACTCAATTATGACGAATAGGGGGCGGATTGAACCGCGCATATGTTCGCCCACCGTGGCGAACGCGAACACGCTATGTTCACCGGGAACTATTCGCCAGCGAACCGTTCGGTACATCATTATCCATGACTAGAGGCATTTCTGTGCTGTACTCAATGTTGCTGACGAGCTCGGTGGGAATACCCAAGATTCATAGCCAAATGGGAATCTGAAACAGAGTTAACCCTGAAAGACCAAGACTGGGAGACAATTTGCATACTATCCCACCAAAGTTCCATACGTTAAAAAAAACAAGAACTGAACTATACAATTCTGATGGTACAGGATGTATGAAATTTTACACTAGATCAATTTGGAGGTGCCTGACGCATGCTGGAGATGCAGGTAGGAACCGGGACTAGTTTCCACATTGGGTGGACATGCCTTGTAATAAACCATACTGGAAACAAATTCACAGCACAATAAAAAAGATTCAGATTAACCTTCCCAACCTCTACCTGCTCCTGCATCAAACTGCATCCCCTTCTCTACATACAAAAACATCCTTAGACAAGCATCTACTGAACATCTCTGGGTCAATTATTATTTTATAAGGAAGAAGCCAGGTGCACCATACCTGAGGCAAAAGTTAGACAGAGTATAAGACTTCTACAACATGGAAACAATAACAGCTCAGCTTAAGGGAAACAGAAAAGTGCACATACATATGGACTCCATGGCTGATGTATCTGTCATACAGGGGAGATTCACCATAGATTACAGCTATTGCTTTTCAAACCCTAGCCCCATGAACAGGAGTGGAACAGTCAAAGTTAAAGAGGACTAAAAGAGCAGAGAAACAAGATCGGTAGCGCCATGAAAAACGATATTACTCATTCCAACTGTAAACAAGGAGTAGTGTAGCCTCTCATGAGAGAGACACTCAGGTGCAGACCAAGTACATATTTTCCCTATGTCATTTTTCTCAGTATATATGGTTCACATATACTCTCAGTCTGTTTGCAGACATTCTATTATCCAATGCTCCACTCTAAGTTCCGTTATGTACTTCTCTCCTGTCTCTAGTTAGGTTTATATACTTGGGTTGGGTTAGTCCTTAAAATTCAGATAAAAGATAAAATATGTATGCTTTAGTCTGACTATATAAGTATGAAGTAAGAGGAGTAAGACTAATAATACAAAAAGGTAGCAGATTGCAGCTGTTATGTGAGAGGTAGCAGTACTGCAGGTTCTGTATCCTCATTTAGCCTTCCATCTATTAACCCCTTAAGGACCAAACTTCTGGAATAAAAGGGAATCATGACATGTCACACATGTCATGTGTCCTTAAGGGGTTAAAGTTGCTTATTCTTTTAATGAAGAAATATCTACACTGTGATCACTAAATATACTTAAGGAAATTGTTTTGCAAAAATTTGTGACAATATTTCCAGATCCCTGCTGGTTTATATTGGATCCCAAACCCCTCATCCCTCCCTTTATTCTTACTTTATTTTACTCAGTAGTGCTAAATGTTTTGGTCATGGAGAAATATCTCCAAAGGCGACTCCAACTGTGTTACTTTGGAAGCCATTCGGTAAATTACCATTGTTAAAATTAAATTAATACTTTGTTTTTGGATTCACACATTTTCTATGCCAAATTTTCAGCAGACACTAAAATGAAAGATTTACTTATATTTACCGTAATTTTCCTTTCTTGGTTATTACCATGGCAGCATCCCCATTGTGTTAGTGCCTGCTCTAATCTGTATTGGCAGGGTTAAACAAATTCAATTATGATTTAGATGTACTATAAGAGTCCTTCATTTCCAGAGGTGATCAGTCATGGAAAAGGCTGAAAAAACGACCACAGAAAGGAAGGAAATGATGCTGCCATGGAAGATAGCCAGGAACATTCAACAATACAATTTCCGTTTTCCTGGCTAACAATGGCAGCATCACCATTGTGTAATACCCAAGCTAAAATATAGAAAAAGTCTAATAGACCAACAGTGAGAATAGTGTTCTACTGTTAGGCATAAAGTGGTGTGTATAGGAGTGGGTTATTTCACTAGCACTGTAGGATTTATTTTCTCCAGATCTATTACTACCATATTGCAGTCAAACCCTTCCTACCGAGGCCTACGACCTAGTTTCCTGCTCGAATTGTAATAGCTTTTTAACTGTGCACTACTGAAAAGTCCCATTTACTATTACTGTATTACAATAATACAATTCTCATAATTTTCCATATTTCTTTAGGGAGTTTGTCTTGCTTTGTCTAATATTGTCACTGTTGGTCTATTAGACTTCAGTTATTCTGTAATATTCCAGCTAAGCTAAAGGAAAAGGGAAGAAAACAGCAAGTATTGCAAACACTATTATAGATTAAGAATTATTGACCAAGGAAGAAAGAGAACCTTAAAGGTGAACGGACATATCAGATCTAGCATAGAGATCCATTCTATAATATTTCATGGATGTCTTTAAGGATGATCAAGTGGCTGCTCTACATGTATCCCCTGAGGCAATATCTGCCTTAGTGCCCACCAAGTAGCCAGAGCTCTAGCAGAGTGTTCTTTAGAAGGTTTCCATCCACTTTGAAAGACCTGGGAATTGATAAGGCTATCCAAAACTTTAGAGTGGAGGCAGAAGCTTTTTACCCTAGTCTTGATCCAACTGTTATTTAGGAAGAGTCTGGTACCCTTCTATATTCCCTGAATGACCAAGGTACATTTTTGTTTTTAAATATATTTTTAATTTTGCAGAATGAAGAAGGAACAAACAAAGAAACAAATATAAAGCACAAATAAATCTAATTATTTAATGTCAATAAATAATGCATCCAGAGTTAAAATCATTTCAATACAGATTAAAAAAAATGTATATTATGACTGGAGATTAGAACATTATTATATAAATTTTGTATAATTTTGAAAAGGAAAAAATATATATAAAAATCATATAAAGAAGCAATAATCAGTCAAACAAACACAAAAGAACCATACAAAGTCAGAGAAAAGATGATGAGAATGATCATATGAGTCAGAAAGAAGGGTGGAGGAAGAAGAAAAAAAACACCCTCTATAATATCTAAAAAACAGAAATGTTATAACTATAGCACCATGTAATGGATCACCTGGCACCCCTACTGGGCACCTCCGTTAACGGACGCTTCCTACCTGACGCCAAGGACCATAAGCACCGCACGGGATACCACCATCACTGCAGATTCCGCGACTGCCGTAGCTTAACTGGAGTCTCGCTGTCTTCCTTCCACCCTGGCTCAACCTCTGACATCCAGGACTGTGTGGGAAAGACCTCTCCTCCAAGAGGGCGTATCAGGAACAGCTCTTAAAAGAGCTAAGTGATTAGAGCTCAGGGGAGTATACAAAGCATAGCAATCCCCAGTGTGAATATAGCAGTTCCTTGCAATAACGGTTAAGCAGATCAGAAGAACTGAGGCTTTATTGTCTCTTTTATACAAGTTTTCCCACAAGGTTACCGCCCATGTGGACCTTGTGGCGCACAGGACACAAAGTCACAAAGCCAATCAAAACAGTCTTGTACAGTTAGACACTCCCAGATAATGTACACAAAACCTCCCCTCTGCCTGTGATACAATTAACAAACACAATGGACTAATTCAATTACCCACAGGCAGAAACCCCCCCACAACCCCACATACATCCCTGGATAGCCCTGATCTGGGTTAACAACATATCCAAAAATCACCCAGATCAGAGCAGGGGTTCAAAAGTTTTATGGAAGTCACATTTGACCGACCGCAAGCATGGTTTTCATGCCCAAAATAGTTCCACAGATTTAGGCTGTGTGGTCGGTCTATCTTCTCCTCTATCCTGGAGATAATTGGCTTAAGTGGCTGTGGTAACTTGATTATCTCCAGGTACAGGAAATATCTCTAAGTCAAAAACTGTTACAAAAACCACATAAAAATACATAACTCTTATAATACAATGTTTAACCTATATGTCCAACATATCCCCAGATAGCTTGGATCGGAGCGCTCAATATGTCCAATGTTAAAAGTTCCCTATAGTACAAGGAAGGGTGGGGCAGGCAATAGCAAGGGCTGATGAGCGATTGAGGAGGGACAAAGAAGCCAGTTTCAACTGGTCTGGCAGGGTCCCTGGGACAACGCCCTGTTTGAGAAACAATAGGACAGTAAAAAGGAGGAGGGGAAGAGGCCTATTTTCCCATGGAAGTCACTTTTTAACATGTCTTTTTGAAGGGCCCATAGTCTTTAGGCAAAAGGCTGGCCATTAGTCTTCTCCAAAAACAAGTGGCGAAGTAGCTTTCATCACACACCAAAATATTGAAAACCTCTTCAACCCTGTTTTAGGTAGAGCTCAAATATGAATTCCAGGGCAGCCAAATTTTATTATGCATATAAATTCTTCTCAAAATCTCTGAAGCCATCTGCTTCATTTTTTTTTGCTCTATGTTCTTATCTTTCCATCTCCGGGCAATGCATATATGGGTAGCAGGGCAGATCTTAAGTGACACCTATTGCAGCAGTCTCTTGCGCCCTCTCTTCCATAGACTGACTCTGGGGATGCGCGGAGAGTTTCTCCGTATGTGGTGTTGGCCCGCAGGATGGCTCTGGGCTGCCACATCTCGGCCTTTAGGAGTGAAGGTTAGTTCTTTGTCTGAGCCTCTCCCAAAATCTTACATACGCAACAGAATTTCATGAGTAGCAGGTTTATACATGTTGGAGTACAAAAGGAGGTACACATTGCTGTAGGCCCCAGCAGGGTGGCCCTCTTAACTGTCAGGCCTCAACTCTCGGATGTGCTTGAACTCTTGTCAAAGCCAGTGAGATCTGATTCAAGGCTGGGGATAGGCCGCCTACCGCTCCTCCTATGTATCTACTGGGAAGCAGTCTCGATCTGTGTCTGCCAGATCCAGGCACCAAGGTGGGAAGCATTTGGTAGGGTATTTCCCAGAGTTATAAGGAGGATTTTGCCAGGAAAAAGAACAATTAAGTCAAATTTTAGGCTGAACGACAAGATGTCCCTGAGGAGCTTCAGCACCCTGCATCTGTCTTTGACTACTGTTAGGCACCGGGCTCTTTTTGTGTATCTTTTAAAGAGAAGATTTAATTGAAAGACCAGAACAGAGTTTACATTGGTATCAATTGGGGTGGGGTCTCAAGACAATTTAGGGGTCTACTCCAACCATCATAATCACTGCAGTCTGCTGTAGTGGTTCTGATGGTAGGAGTACACTGGTGACGGGGCAAACTGTGTTGCCCTTTTACTTGGGTTCCGGCTGTGCATTAGGCCTCCTCTGAAGGCAAAATTACACAAGCAGAATGATGATCCTAATGCTCATGCACTGGCTGAAAGCATTAGCTGACCACTCAAGGCCAATGAATGCCCCTCTGTGCATAGAAATGTACACAGAATTGACATTAACCAGCACAGAACTCTTGTTCCAGGCTTGGAAATAATGTCCCAATGATGATGCTAGAACACATTTTGAGAAATTTTATAGCATGCATCAAAAACATCTGGTACTGTGTATTGTGTGCAGATTGGTCACATTTAGAGGATGCAGGCAGTTGTATTGCATTATAGAAAGTGATTTCTATTGGCATAAGCCTACTCATATAACTGAATTTGTTATACTGTACATAGGACTTTGTTACTTGTTTATGTGACCTCAATACCATATTGTCATGTTATGTGTTCCAACATACTAATGCAAAGGATGGATTGACTGATGGATTGTGCAGTACAGTTTGCTTTTTGAGACTTAAAGGTCTGACACAACTGCCCTGTGGCGGGATGCCCAGTGCCAGGCTAGGTTATATTAAGACAGAGATGGTCAAATGGTAGAACCCAAGATGTTGTAGAACTGCAAATTCCAAGATGCTTTCCCTACGTTTAGAATGACAAGGCATCATGAAAAGTTGTAGTTGTACAATATCTGGGGATCTACCTTGTGACCAGCTCTGTACTGCAAAATTTTCTCCCAAGCTTTGTGTGGAAGTGTCACATCTAACTTTGCCCCTGCAGCTCCTATAGCGCTACAAATTATAGAAATCTCTAATAGCTATTGGGCAAAATAATATTTTGGAAAAGTGGCTTGAGAAAAGGTTGCACATTTTCTGCTTTAGAACAACATAAAAGGAATGTTATGCCAAACAAACATTTTGCAAAACAGGTTGTGAACGTAAGTAGAAGATTGAAACAATTACTTATTTTATCCACATATCTGGAAAAGTTTGATACATGGATTGCCATTTAATTCAAAATAGAACAACCATAGGTGTTTCCGTTTTTGTAGTAAATCACACCAGCAAAGTCCTGTGAATGATTTTTGCATAAAGGATGTGGACACAGAGACAGAGTTCGCATTTCCGAGAACTCCTTTAAAAATATTGTTCACAGTTGACTGAAGTCCCCATTCCATGAATAGTTTTATATGAAAGCTTCTGTCTTTTGAGTTTATGTTGGACTGAATATATTATAACCTTACTGAACTTTACCTACCTGTGTAATTTTAGCTGACAGGCTAAACGCTGATACAAATGATTGGGGTGAATATATGGTCACACGATCTGCTGACAAGACTGCTAATACAGTTCAGAACTATAGGAAACCATGTTCCTGTAATGATTCATCAATGCATAGAACATGACTGAGATTCCATGTTCCCCATGGTGATGTCAAAAGAACAATGAGTGGCTCATCTTGTCTGAAATGTCTACATGGATTTACTAAATTCACTTATTGCATTCTTCTGTGAAATAAAAATTAGGGATGTTATATCTAAAGTACAGTACGAGTGAGAGCCACACATACAAAAAAATAATCAGAGATCTGATTGCAGTGTTCCTTTTTAGGCGTTTGAGGGGATTAGGACCAAATACTACCCTGGAGGTCTTTATCACCAACAATTGCATATACAGTAATCTGTATAAATTACTGGGTCCATTTTATGTTCCAAATCAGGTTCTCATTTACCACACAATCACCAGCTACCACATGGAAAAAAACAAAGTAAGATAAAAGTTATTTAGAAGCTTGACTTGCCCAACTGGCACAAACCAAATAAGTATTTATAAGCTAACAGCTTATACCTAATGTTTCTTGAGTTGAACTGCATGTTTTTTTGTTTGTTTTTTTTTTTTAAGGTTTTGTATTATATTTATTTTATTTTTTCCTTTGGACTTTATACCTGTATGGGAACTGGTAATGGTCTGGTTAATGCTTTTGTAGGACTTTATTCTAATTGTTGCAATCTGATTCCATATTTACTTAAACTCATGGGTTCCTTTCTTCACTTTTATTTAATTGTGTATTACCTAGGTGAATTGATTAGTCAGAATACAAAACATTGCTAGAGGCAATATTCCATTATATCTACCAGTTACAAAAGCACTTTGATCTCTTTTTTTCATAAAGTGAACTCAACTGCAATTTCACATTAATCAGCTAAAAGTGAATTCACCCCTTTAAGTTTTAATATCTCATTAAGCAATAAACATATAATTGATCATAAAGATAAATAATGCGTTTTATTGCTCTAGAGGTTATTTATCATATACTTACAATCTCGCCAATGTAGTAATGATTGCCATGAGGAGGATTCCATGATCATGGGTGTCACTATTTAAAACCCACTTCCTACTTGTTTGACAGTTCCTGGGGATTACAGTAACACCTCTTAAAGGGACATTCCCGACCCATAAAGCATCTCAGCACGCTGAAAAGCTTTTTGTGTGAATGGGATGCCCTCTTTTTTCATTTTGTAATGATTTCAATAAAAATTGAAGCTTTTATAAGTTAACCTGGTTACACCCCCTTGGCTTTCAAGCAGACAAATGGGCTTGTTACTTCCTGGTTTTGTTAGTTAATTGGAGCTAAACTCAGGAGGCAGCCATTGCCCAGAGCACCTGCGTTCTCATTCAGCTGCATTTGGAAGTCTGTGCTTAAGCAACCACAGAAAGTCTGGATGGTGTTACAATGGGGGGAGGGGGGGATTTTGCAAAGGCAGCAGACAAGAGAACTGCCACTTTTGAAGCTGTTTTTAGATGTACTCCCAATGAAAACATGCATAATTAAATGCATACAAGTTTTCATTTTAGCTATTTCTACTAAACGTGGATTTGTATTTTGTATTTCAGCAGTGGAGTGTCCCTTTAAACGAACACTCCACACAACATAATCAATATAGCTTAAACTAGTGCTTATGGACCTATGGGAGCCCTTGCACCTCCCATTGTAAGGGGTCAAACTGTACTGCACTATGCCTCTGCCATCCTGTTAGCGCTCCTCAGAGGCATGCTTGTTCTCATTAGAGTTAACAAAAGTTCCTACTGAAGAACTTCCTGCTCTCGGAACATAGTAGTGGAATTGGGAGCAGTGCCCAGAGGACCGAAGGTAAGACGTCAAATTTCAAAAATGGTTTGACTGCTGACAATGGGGGTGGCCGGGCACTTCATGCAACATAACCACTACAGTTTGCTCTAGTAGGTATGAAGATTGGAGTGTTATTTTAATGGAGGATTCTATAATGCAGTACACTGGTTTCATTGTCATTTCCTCACTAACCAGATCTTCCCAACTCATACAAGGGGGGAGTGGGCGGGGGGGAAGGCGGGGGGGGGGGATGCAGAAAAATACTACCAATAGTAAAAGGATCTTAACATAAACCATACCCTATATGAATGGTACCATACTACAGTTAAATTTAAAAAATACATTCATTGTATATCTTTGTTAGAACTTAATTTGAAGATCTTGTATAGGTGGTACATGGCTCCCTCTACACTACACAAAATGTATGGAACCTATTCACCTATGTGCTGGAGATGCCATAAAGAGATTGGTACAATACTTCATATTTGGTTTACCTGTGAGATATTAAATGATATTAAAAGGAATGTATCTTCTCTGATTTTAGATTTAACTCAAGAGAGAATGATTCTCACACCTCCGCTTTTTTAATTTAAAGGGACACTATAGTCACCTGAACAACTTTAGCTTAATGAAGCAGTTTTGGTGTATAGAACATGCCCCTGCAGCCTCACTGCTCAATCCTCTGCCATTTAGGAGTTAAATCCCTTTGTTTATGAACCCTAGTCACACCTCCCTGCATGTGACTTGCACAGCCTTCCATAAACACTTCATTTTCTTATCCCCTGCTATGTTAAAAGCTTGCTAGACCGTGCAAGAGCCTCCTGTATGTGATTAAAGTTCAATTTAGATATTGAGATACAATTATTTAAGGTAAATTACATCTGTTTGAAAGTGAAACCAGTTTTTTTTTTCATGCAGGCTCTGTCAATCATAGCCAGGGGAGGTGTGACTAGGGCTGCATAAACAGAAACAAAGTGATTTAACTCCTAAATGACAGTGAATTGAGCAGTGAAATTGCAGGGGAATGAGCTATACACTAACACTGCTTTATGTAGCTAAAGTAATTTAGATGACTACAGTGTTTCTTTAAGTTAGACTTTCCACTAATGAAAAAAATATATAAATATTTAATTACACATATTCTTTATGCTCTAAAGATCATTATAGCTTGTCATTGGAAATCAAATTATTCTCCAATATGGCAAGAAATTCTAAATCAAATAGAATATCAGTATATGATGGAATGTAACTTTACTACTACATCGGGTAAATCCGTTTCATATCAAGTTTTATGGCAACCCTGGATAATTTATAGTATTAATTATAATAAAATGTATAATAAAAACTTATTCTAAATTATAATATAATTTATAATAACAACTTATTCTAAATTAAGGATGGTTCAATTCAAGAGCAACCGATAGGGCGGACATTCCTGCAGTCAGCATGCCAATTGCACACTCCCTCAAAACTTGCGACATCTGTGGCATTGTGCTGTGTGATAAAACTGCACATTTTAGAGTGGCCTTTAGTGTGGCCAGCCTAAGGCACACCTGTGCAATAATCATGCTGTCTAATGTGAGGTGGATGGATTATCTCGACAAAGGAGAAGTGCTCACTAACACAGATTTAGACAGATTTGTGAATTTGAGAAAATTGGCCTTTAATGTACATAGAAAAAGTCTTAGATCTTTGAGTTCTGCTCATGAAAAACGGGGGCAAAAACAAAAGTGTTGCATTTATAATTTTGTTTAGTGTATGTATATTTCCATTTTATGCACTAGTAACAGGATTATTCAAATTAAATTAAAAGTGAATTTCAATTATAAGGCCAAAGTAGCCAAAATTGAAAGCGGTAGTCTGGATAGCTTAGAGATTGCTTCCAGGTAACTGTGTTTACCTTAAATTTGAAATTTACTTTTAATTCACTTTCTATTCTGACTGTAGTAAATAACCTTGTATGTGATTATTAAATTACTTCATTCGATTATGCACAGATTAGATTATTAGATCTGCATATGCCTGCAGAGTGAATTACATTTTGTTTGTATGTGTTCTGCTGCTGTTTATTATGGAATTTTGCATTTTATTATTTTCCTTGATGAATAATATGGGGTTTGAGGGACTGAGCTTACATACAGCAAGATAAAACAATGTGTTCTCTATAAGCATGTCACAGCCATCATTAATGTGGTACAAGGATTATCTGCTAGACAGTGGCACTAGGTGCTTTCTAGCACATCATAAATTCCTATTCAGCATATATTTATATGCATTTTATTGCACCCGACATGGACGCTAATGAATGGTGGAGAAAGAGAGCTGATGTGAGAAAGCCGATAGACGAGAAAGACGTAGTAACCTGTCAACTAAAGCACATGACAGCAAAAGCAAATTTAATATTTAAATAGGAAAGGATGTAAAAGTGCCAAAAATGTATATAAAAACAGGAGCTTCCGAAATTTGCACTTATAGTTTCAGAATATAAAGTGTTAACACATAAATGAATTAGAGATTTGAATATAAAACGTACTTTAGCAAGAGCTGATTTTATAGTGCTGGCACCATTTTTGTTATTTGTTACTATTTTATATTCTGCAAGCTATAATAACAAGGAGAGATTAAACCACACTGCTTTAATATGTAGAGTTTTAATTAGCTCCACATAATTTTACTTATTTATAATATTA
This sequence comes from Pelobates fuscus, assembly GCF_036172605.1. NCBI lineage: Eukaryota > Metazoa > Chordata > Amphibia > Anura > Pelobatidae > Pelobates > Pelobates fuscus. The sequence goes on from NC_086323.1 coordinate 131,108,585, forward strand.
TTGTATTATTTATAGAATCCATTCTTAGATCGTAGAATTTTATGGTGACAATTTTCCAAATGTTTCTTAGGTTGTTAAGCATCTTGTAAAGTTTATTTGATATTTGTGATATTAAAAAAGCAAAGCAAGCAATTAATCCAAATTTAAAAAAATATATATAAATGTAGCACAATTTAGCACATAGGAAAAATACACAGGCCACCCATCACAACATTAACAAATTATGGAAATTATTCCCTAGATTGGGAATTGTGAAGAATTGAAAAGGGAATTGCATTTTTCAGCCAAGAAGGAGACCTTCCATTTTCACGAATAAACCGCACACAATGTCATTAATTAACCTCTATACACTACAGTGCCTTGCAAAAGTATTCACCCCCTTTGACATTTTTCGTGTTTTGTTGCCTCACAACCTGTAATTAACATGGATTGTTTGAGGATTTGCATTATTTAATTTATAGAACATGCCCACAACTTTGAAGATTTTTTTTTTATTATTGTGAAGCAAACAACAAATAGGACAAAATAACAGAAAAAGTCAATGTGCATAACTATTCACCCCCTAAAGTCAATACTTTGTAGAGCCACCTTTTGTGGCAATCACAGTTCCAAGTCGCTTTGGATAAGTCTCTATGAGCTTGCCACATCTTACCACTGGGATTTTTGCCCATTCTTCCTTGCAAAACTACTTCAGCTCATACACGGGATGGAGACCCTCACAGCGACCATGAAAGGGACGGTGGACAAATACATGCAGACATGGACCCCGTGGATGGATTTTCTCTTGCGCAACGGGACGTGAGGGTGCTGGACCCTGGGTGCGGCCGGGGGGGAGGCGCGGTGGGCCCAGGGGGACGGGGGAACCCGTCATTCTCTTTTTTTTTCTTCTTCTTCTCCTTTTCTTTCCTTCTCCTCTCTTCTGTGTCCACTCCCCTCCTCCTCTCTGCCCTTCTCCCCCTATATACGGTGAACCGGGTTGACGGAATCTGCACGGGAGAGAGGGCGGAGGGAAAAACCAAAGGCTTCTGAAACACAAAACAAACAAATTAGCAGTCAACCCAAAACACACTAACACCATAAGGGAGACCTATAGGCTGGTGATGGGAGGCAAAACGGATCCGATAGCCCACACAACCGATAAGATAAATCTGGAAGAAATACACTGGACATGGACGCGGGGGGGAGGGGGGAGGGGAGGAGGGGAAGGGAGGGGGACCCCTGGCATAGAGGACAGGAACAGACAGCCACAACCGAGAACGACAACTCGCCCCTATCCCACGACAAGGGACTACCCTACAATATACGACATAAGCATAGGGGAAGCATAAATGCACACTCCTGGGCCCCGAGAAACACGTAGTAACAAAAGGTAACCCCATACTGCAGTAGCGCACAATAGGGCCACACAGAAGAGGGGCGGGTGACTAGCTATCAAGCATGTGGATTAGAAAGTCTCATAAAACAAGATACGACACTTACATAAAGCTACAATCATTTCTCAAAACCAGCGGTGCAGGAGAAAGTAGCAAGTCTCGAAGAAAAGGATATTGAATAGCTACACAATGTATAAATGGCATAGCAATAGCCAGGGGCGGAATGAGAACCCTCAGGGCCCAAGGGCAAAATAAATCAAGGGCCCCCTTACAGGCCCCACCCATGCTCCGCAGCAAGCCCCACCCTTGTTCCGCCTCCAGCCACACCCTACACAATCTTTAGACACAAGGAACAAAGGTGCAATAATACCCTCGAGCCCCAGTAGAGACTACAATTGAGGGCTAATGGGCCATGGAGGGGGGTCTTTCTAGCAGAGGCTATCTCAGTGTCCTTTAGAGAGTGTGTTAGAAAGAATCCCCTCCAGGCCCCATTAGAGACTACAATGGAGTCTAATAGGCTTGGAAGGGGGTCTTTCTAGCAGAGGCCATCTCAGCGTCCATTAGATAGCCTCTGCTGGAAACAGTCACCTCCAGGCCCCAGTAGAGACTACAATTGAGGGCTAATGGGCCATGGAGGGGAGGTCTTTCTAGCATAGGCTATCTCAGTGTCATTTAGAGAGTGTTAGAAAGAATCTACTCCAGGCCCCATTAGAGACTACAATGGAGTCTAATGGGGGCCTGGAGGGGGATTCTCTCCAACACTCTGGTTCCTATTTACAATATAGCAACACAACATAGCTTGCTGATACCTAGGCCAAGTTGGCTCCTCTTACCTTAATTACTGTTGCTGGCTGACAGTCTGTGGGCTTGCTGGCTGCAGCTGGCAGGCTGTGGCTTGCTGGCTGCGGCTGGCAGGCTGTGGCTTGCTGGCTGTGGCTGGCAGGCTGTGGCTTGCTGGCTACGACTGGCAGGCCGTGGGCTTGCTGGCTGTAAGCCTGTGGCTTGCAGTAGGTCTGTGGGCTGGCTACTGGCCTGTGGCTGGCTGCTGGCCTGGCTGGCCTGTGGGCTGGCTAACTGGTGGCCTGTGGGATGGCTGGCTACTGGCATGGCTGGCCTGTGGACTGGCTGGTGGCCTGTGGGCTGGCTGGCTACGGGGGCACGTGTAGATTATTTAAAGAAATAATCCATGCACAATAACCACTGCTGCTCTGTGTAGTGGTTATGGTGCCAGGAGGGCCGGGACCCCCTCCCAGAGTAAGTAGTCACAGTTTGAACAGTTTGAAAACTTACCTGGGGTCTGCTGGGATATGGGGCTGTAGTAGGGTATAGGAGCAGTGGTGCAATGTGTGAGGGGTGCAGAGTGTGTGAAAGGTTCAGTGTGTGTGGGGGGGTGTAGTGTGTGAATTTGTAGGGTGTGTGTGGCAATGTTAGTATGGGGGGCTGTGTATGGGGGTTTGTGTGTGTATGGGTGGGCAGTGTGTGTGTGAGGCAATGTGTGTAAATGTGTATGGTGTGTGTGTGTGGGGGAGTGTGTGAATGTGTATGGTGTGTGTGTGGGGGCAGTGAGTGAATGTGTATGGTGTGTGTGTATGGGGCTAGAGTTCACTCTCACTACTGCGACAACCAGGAATTCCTGGTGGTCGCAGTGTTGAGAGTGAACTCTAGCCCGTAGCTCCAGGGCTAGAGTTCACTCTCGTGAGAGCCGGAGCGTTGCCGTGGTAACGCAGCAACGATCTGTGCTCGCGTGAGAAGGACCCAGAGGAGCTGCAGGCTAAGCTCCCGGGTCCTCTCTTCCTCCCTTCCCTGCCGGCCGGGGGGGATCCACCAATGATATATACAGCCCCTCTGTGTGCCTTTTTGTCTCCCCCAGTCCCTCTGTATGTTTCTTTCTCCCCCTCACTGCTCCTCTGTGTCCATGTCTCCCCTCTTCTTCCCAGTCTCTATTCCCCCTCTGCCTCTTTCTCCCCCTCCCCTTGTGTGTGTTTCTCTCCTTTCTCCCTGTATCTCTCGTCCCCTCTGTCTCTTTCTCCCCCCTTTCCCTGTGTATCTCTCTACCCCACATCTCTCTTCCCCTCTGTCTCTTTCTCCCCCCTCCACCATCTCTCTATTCCCCCTCTTTCTCCCCCTGTGTCTCACTCTTCCCCGTCTCTTTCTCCTTTCTTTCCCTGTGTCACTCTCTCCCCCTCTGCCTCTTTCTCCCCCCCCCTTGTGTGTGTTTCTCTCCTTTCTCCCTGTGTCTCTCGTCCCCTCTGTCTCTTTCTCCCCCCTTTCCCTGTGTATCTCTCTACCCCACATCTCTCTTCCCCTCTGTCTCTTACTCCCCCCTCCACCATCTCTCTATTCCCCCTCTTTCTTCCCCTGTGTCTCACACTTCCCCTGCCTCTTTCTCCCTCCTTTCCCTGTGTCACTCTCTCCCCACCCCCTCTGTCTCTTTCCTTCCCCTCCCCCTGTGTCTCTCTATTTTCCCACTGTCTCTTTCTTCCCTCTCTATTTTATTTCCCCCACCTCCCATTTACCGACAGAAGACAAGGGGGGGGGTCGGCCGGGGTACATGCTGGAGCCGCCGGGACGGGTTGCAGCCTCGCCGGTCCGGCGGAACTCCTGTCCTGTCAGTAACGCTGAGGACGGAAGGAGGGTGGAGCATGTCTCTCTCTCATGCTCCTTTGCGGTTCCCACATCCTGTGCTGGGAATTGTGGGAACCGCAAAGGAGCATGAGAGAGAGGGGCATGCTCTTCCCTCCTTCCGAGAAGTTATTTGTTTCAATGTTTTACCATACCATTTTGACCAAATGGCTTTGCAACTGACAAACACAAGAGCGTGTACGACTACTTAAATATGAAAATAAAAATAAAGATTGTCAAAAAGGGAGGGGGGGCAGGGGGGGAGGGAGGGAAAAAAAGGGGAAGAAAACTAACAGAGACGCAGGCTTTGATACATTACCGCAACCCAAGCGATCATTGTATGTTTCACCGATGTCTCTACCCTTGTTTAGTACGCATGTCTGTAACCAATCTGCTTACCCTATATGTACACTTTATTACTTGTAACAACTGTACTAAAACCTTTCAATAAAAATGAGATTGTCAAAAAAAAAAAAAAAGATCTCTCACAACCACCATGATTAATATCAATTAAATATGGTGATTAGAACATAAAATAAAATAAAAATAAAAAAATAAACTACTCCAGCTCCTTCAAGTTGGATGGTTTGCGCTTGTGAACAGCAATCTTTAAGTCTGACCACAGATTTTCTATTGGATTGAGGTCTGGGCTTTGACTAGGCCATTCCAACACATTTACATGTTTCCCCTTAAACCACTCAAGTGTTGCTTTAGCAGTGTGTTTGGGGTCATTGTCCTGCTGGAAGGTGAACCTCCGTCCTAGCCTCAAATCACACACATTTGTGGTACAGGTGGTACAGGTTTTGCTCAAGAATATCCCTGTATTTAGCACCATCCATTTTCCCCTCAACTCTGACCAGTTTCCCAGTCCCAGCTGCGGAAAAAACATCCCCACAGCATGATGCTGCTACCACCATGTTTCACTGTGGGGATAGTGTTCTTTGGGTGATGCGATGTCTTAGGTTTGCGCCAGACATAGCATTTTCTTTGATGGCCGAAAAGTTCAATTTTAGTCTCATCAGATCAGAGCACCTTCCTCCATACATTTTGGTCTCCCGCATGCCTTTTTGCAAACTCAAAATGTGCCATTTTGTTTTTTGCTGAAAGTAATGGCTTTCTTCTGGCCTCTCTGCCATAAAACAAAACTCTATGGAGCATACGGCTTATTGTCGTCCTATGTACAGATACTCCAGTCTCTGCTGTGGAAATCTGCAGCTCCTCCAGGGTTACCTTAGGTCTCTGTGCTGCCTCTCTGATTAATGCCCTCCTTGCCCGGTCCGTGAGTTTTGTTGGGTGGCTGTCTCTTGGCAGGTTTGCTGTTGTGCCATGTTCTTTCCATTTGGTTATGATAGATTTGATGGTGCTCCTGTGGATCATTAAAGATTTGGATAATTTTTATAACCTAACCCTGACTTGTACTTCTCAACAACATTGTCCCTTACTTGTTTGGAGAGTTCCTTGGTCTTCATGGCAGTGTTTGGTTAGTGGTGCCTCTTGCTTAGGTATTGCAGCCCATTGGGGCTTTTCAAAAAGGTGTGTATATGTAATGACAGTTCATGTGACACATAGATTGCATACAGGTGGACATCATTTCACTAATTATGTGACTTCTGAAGGTAATTGGTTGCACCAGAGCTTTTTATGGGCTTCATAACAAAGGGGGTGAATACATACGCACATGCCAATTTTCAGTTTTCTATTTCTAAAAAATAGTTTTATGTATATATTTTTCTCATTTCACTTCACCAACTTAGACTATTATGTTCTGACCCATCACATAAAATTCAGATTAATAAGACATTGAACTTAAGGCTGTAGTGTAACAAAATTGGTAAAAAATAAAAAAAAGTCAAGGGGGTGAATACTTTTGCAAGTCACTGTACATATTTGAAACATGGGTTGAATTGCTGGCCAGAAAAAAAATATGATAACGCTATAATTTTGTAGACCGAGAACAATATACTTTATCTTGCATCCTGCACACAAGATGTGAAAGAGAAACAGTAGAAACAAAAGTACACTTTTTCTCACATACAATAGGTGTAAGAAAAATAGATACATAAAAAAACACTCTGCTTTTTGTTTACATATTTGTAAGGATCCTGATGACATTACTAACAGTATAGCTTATTGAAAATGGTAATAGGATGTAAATAGAATGCCTTCGTTTCAGCATAATGCCTACAGTAACAGTACAGTTAAATCATATATTTCTAAAATATATGATATTTAAAAAAAAGTTTCAGAAAAATGAATAAATCTCTGTAATCTTAGAAGGGATATAAAAAAAAAAATCAGCATTCATTCCCCTTCTTGACCTTAGGTATGATTCTTGAAGCTTCCTTTAGTGTGTGACAGAAAGAGGGGGCTGTCATTTATAGTCTATTTGCAGACATTAAATTAGTGAAATGGGTTCCTAGCAAAGACATTTATTTCTCTACCATCTGGTAATTATTTAGGACTTATAGACTAAATTTTATTTAAGTTAATTAAATACGCCAATAAGCTTGCAACAGAGGAATAACAAGAAACCACCGGGACCTGGTGCATCTCATTCAACCCTCTGCCCCTCTTCCCCCATGTCTCTCATTCAACCACCACCCTTCCCCCACATGTCTCTCCTTCAACCCCCTGTCCCTCCAGGTGCCTCAGCCAGCCCCTAGCCCCTCCATGTCTTTCATTCCCCAACCCTATTGCTCCCCCTCCTCAGCCCCTATCCATGGGTGATGGGTGGGGGCTAAATGAAAAAATACCCCTCTCTCCCCAGGAGACTAGGGATCCCCAAGCCCCTAGTCACCCCACCCCTCACCCCAAAAAAATGAAATTAAACTCTACCTAGCTTCCTCACCCTAGAAATAGTGAAGGAGAACAATAAAACTAAATATCTGTAAATAAAAAAAATAGTTTAAAAAAATTATTTTTTCATCCCCCAAAAAGACCAAATTAAAATCCATTAAGCCCGTTGAATTTATAAAATAAAAAAAGACCTGAATGCAAAAAATTATAATCCACCTTCACCCAGCGAGGGCACCGCGCAGACTGAGCTCTGCAGGGCAGGGTGTCACGTATTCATCCGCTTATAAAAATGTGGTTAATGACATTTACTGTCCACACAGGAAATGTTGTGCCGAGCAGCAACCTAATCCACAGAAGGGTTAATGCTGAACAGCAATTATGCAAATGAAACCTGGTAACTGACTTTGGGGTCAAAGAACGGTTACAGCCTATCAGTTCTAGAGGAGGGGTATTTAGGCCCAGTTCTCATCCCGCTCAGTGCCCTGTCGTGGTTTCCCTTGTGGTTGTCCGAGAGTGCGTTCCTGTTTATAGTTTTCTAACTGGTTTTTGACTTTGGCTTTGTTTATTTGACTTCTCTATATTCTGGTATCCTGACTACTGGCTTTCCTCATCGCTGCGTCCCTTTCTGTGTTCCCTGACCTCGGCTAGTATTTTGGACTATTCTATGTACGTTAAATCCGGGCATTCTAAGGACCGGTAATACGTTACTTATTTGTCATCCGTGCTATACAGTTCTACGTGCTGGATCAAACAGTAATCCTGACATTACGACATGGCCATAGATCCTGTAGAACTGTGTCAGCACATAGCTGCTTGCGAGAGGAAATTAGAGGAGCTTCTCGCTAGAACGGCACATCTGCATCGTCTCCTCCTATAGCACCTCTACCCTGTGTACCTCCTCCCACTGTTAATAGCATCTCCTTATTGCCATCCCTACAGTTTGATGGCAATATCCAGGTATGCAGGGGTTTTCTTAATCAGGCCTCACCAGGGTCGTTCCCCACGGACACAGCAAACATTGGTTATCTAATGAATCAATTAAAGGACAAGGCCCTTGCTTGGGCTAATCCGTTGTGGGAGAGTAATCGGAGCATAGCTCATAATTAGCAGGCATTCCTTGCCGAATTCAATCTCACGTTTGAGCCATTGGGTAGAGAGGATGACGCCTCCACTGCCCTAATGCATATCAGACAAGGTAACCGGTCTATCTCGGATTATGGTATTAAATTCCGGACCTTAGCTTCCGAGGTAGACTGGACTAACAATGGGTTAATCTCAGCATTCAAAAAGGGTCTCTTAGAGACTATACTAGATGAGATAGCCGCTGAGAGTCTTAAAAATGTATTACGTTTGTCATGCATATTGATGATAGGTTAAGACTCAGAGAAGTAACCAGAAGCAAGACCAGACGTATGGCTATGTCCCTAGCACCTCAATTCTCTAAACCTGTTTTGTCTAACCTCCCTGTACAGTCCGAACCCGAACCTATGCAGTTGGGGGTCACTAGACTGTCGGAGGCCGAAAAACAGTATAGGAGAAGGGAGGGGTTATGCCTATAATGCGGTAGATAGGGACATATGATAACTAATTGCCCAGTGCGTCCGGAAAACTTACGCAACTATGAACCTTAAGGGGACAGATCTTAGGTGTGATGGAGTTGTCCTCTAACAAAAGTAGATTCCTCCTTGAGGTATCTATTTTCCTTAATAACAAGAAGTTTTCTTGCAGTGCCCTAATGGACTCAGGTGCTGCTGGAAATTGTATTGATGTCCAGTTTATTAGGGGTAATGAGATACCGGTCAGGGCGAGACCTACGCCACTAGCTGTAGAGGCTATTGATGGTAGACCACTCACACAACCGCTTATAACCCATTAAACTGTCCCTATTACGATCTCTATTGGGGCCTCCCATAGGGAGGAGATGACGTTTCAGGTTATTACTTCTCCATCATGTCCTATCATATTAGGGTTTCCGTGGCTGAGTAAGCACAATCCCTATATTGACTGGGCTAATGGGGAGATATTAGAATGGGGTAAAGAGTGTATGGGGAGATGTATAAAACCAGTACTAAAGAGATTGGATACTATTGACCTTCCCCCTACCACTCCCCAAACTCCTGGAGTTCCCATACAATACAGAGAACTTCAGGAGGTGTTTAACAAGGCTCAATCCAATGTATTGCCTCCCCACAGAGCATATGACTGTTCCATTAACCTGTTTCCAGGCGCTATGCCACCTAAGGGGGCAGTTTATGCCTTATCTCCCCAGGAGAGTAAAATAATGGAGGAATACATCAAAGAATACTTGAGCAAAGGGCACATAAGAAAGTCATCCTCACCAGTTGGTGCAGGATTCCTTTTTGTTGAGAAAAAGGGTGGTGAGTTACGCCCTTGCATAGACTAAATGGCACTTAATAAAATCACTGTAAAAAATGCATACCCTATCCCACTCCTTTCCGAATTGTTCGATAGACTTCAGGGAGCTAAAGTATTTACTAAGCTTGACCTTAAGAGCGCTTACAATTTGGTTAGAATTAAAGAGAATCATGAGTGGAAGACGGCATTTAATACCCGCAGTGGGCAATATGAATAGCTGGTAATGCCATTTGGGTTATGCAACGCCCCGGCCGTATTCCAAGACTTTATAAATTATGTAGTCAGGGAATTTATTTACTCATTTGTCTTGGTTTATTTGGATGATATTTTGGTGTATTCCCCTGATCTTCAAACTCACCACTCCCACGTGAAACAGGTTCTACAGACGTTGTTGAAAAATAAACTTTATTGTAAATTAGAAAAGTGCATATTTGACCAGCCTGAAGTCCACTTTTTGGGTTACAACATCTCTGCATCGGGATTTCAAATGGATCCTAAAAAACTAGAGGCTGTACTACCCTATGATTTAAAAGCCATTCAAAGGTTTATTGGTTTTGTCAACTATTACAGAAGATTCATCAAGGGATTTTCTTCTGCAATAGCCCCCATCACTAATATGACTCGCAAAGGGGTCAGTAGCACGGTATGGTCCAAAGAGGCTGTGAATGCTTTTGAGTCTCTTAAACAAAGATTTGCCTCTGCGGACATACTAAAACATCCCAACACCAGTAAACCTTTTATATTGGAGGTTGATGCATCCGAGACAGGGGTAGGGGCTGTTCTCTCTCAGAGAGAAAGCCAGGGAACACCATTGCATCCTTGTGGCTACTTCTCCAGAAAGATGTCTCCTGCTGAGCGCAACTACAATAGAGAACTGTTGGCCATTATTCTTGCCCTCAAGAAGTAGCGACATCTTTTGGAGGGTTCCAAGGACCCCTTGTTGATCATAACCGACCACAAAAATTTGGCATATATAGGGAATGCCAAACGTTTGTCTTCCAGACAGGCTAGATGGTCACTGTTACTTTCACGTTTTAACTTCCTCATTACTTTTAGACCTGGTTCTAAAAATACCAAGGCTGATGCCTTGTCCAGGCAATTTGATAATGAGTCTGCTCCGGAACAGGTGACATCTCCTATTATTCCACCAGAGTGTATTATTGCTACTACTGTCCTCTCACTGTCTTCTCCACTGCTTGGCACCATACTGGAGTCCCAGCTTCAGGCGCCCAGTGGTAAACCGTGTGATAAACGGTTCATTCCCCTATGTGAAAGGGTTAATATCATGAAAGTGTTCCATGAAAATATAACTGCTGGACACCCGGGCATCAATATGTCCACTGCCGCGATCACTAGATCATTTTGGTGGGATTCACTCAGGAAAGATGTAAAGGAGTATGTGCAGGCATGTTCTGTGTGTGCAGTTTCTAAGGTGACTCATGCACCTTCTTGTGGCCTGTTGCAGCCTCTTCCTGTTCCTGAGATTCCATGGTCCCACTTATCCATGGACTTTATTGTTGAGCTTCCTAGCTCTGCTGGGTTCACTACTATTCTCATGGTTGTAGACCGATTTTCTAAGATGGCTCACTTCATTCCTCTCAAGAAGTTGCCATCTTCACAAGAATTGGTCCTAATTTTCATATGTGAAATTGTCCATTTGCATGGCATCCCTCACAATATTGTGTCTGATAGGGGCTCTCAGTTTGTGTCCAGGTTCTGAAGTGCGTTCAGTAAACAATTGGGGATTGAACTCTCCTTCTCCTCCTCCTACCATCCACAGACCAATGGTACAGCTGAGAGGGCTAACCAGTCATTAGAAGTTTATTTGCATTGTTTTATTAAAAGCACACAGGAAAATTGGTCCGAACTACTCCCGTGGGCCGAGTTCACTAGAAACAATGCTGTTCATGACTCCTCTGGGCACAGTCCATTTTTTGTCAATAATGGTAGGCATCCTACGGTTCTCCCTGCGGTATTTTCTGATACTGCCATTCCTGCTCTGGATGAGCGTCTGGCCTTCATTTGGGATACCTGGGTTAAGGTTCAAACTGCTCTAGGGGCTGCTGCTGAATGCTTCAAACATTTTGCTGATAAGCGTAGGAGTGCCAACCCGGTGTACCAAGTGGGGGACCGGGTTTGGTTGTCATCTCGTAACATCAAGCTTAAGGTCCCTAGCATGAAGTTTGCCCCCAGATTCCTTGGTCCCTATAGAGTGCCCCCTAGGATCAATCCAGTGTCTTACTCTCTGGCTCTTCCTGCATCTTTAGGGATTCCCAACACTTTTCATGTGTCCTTACTCAAACCTCTTGTCTGCAATAGATATACTGTTCCTTGTGTTCCTCCCCCTCCGGTGGTGGTGGGTGGTCAGGAGGAGTATGAGGTATCTTCTATCGTGGATTCCAGGTTTTCTCAGGGCACTTTACAGTACTTGGTTGTTTGGAAAGGTTACGGTCCTGCTGATCGTTCTTGGGTTTCGGCTCCTGACCTGCATGCGGGCCGTAAGATGGCTTTTCATGCCAAATTTCCTCTCAAGCCTGGCCCTGCCCACCCGGTGGGCGTTCTTCGGGTGGGGGGTAATGTCACGTATTCATCCGCTTATAAAAATGTGGTTAATGACATTTACTGTCTACACAGGAAAAGTTGTGCCGAGCAGCAACCTAATCCACAGAAGGGTTAATGCTGAACAGCAATTATGCAAATGAAACCTGGTAACTGACTTTGGGGTCAAAGGCTAGTTACAGCCTATCAGATCTAGAGAAGGGGTATTTAGGCCCAGTTCTAATCCTGCTCAGTGCCCTGTCGTGGTTTCGCTTGTGGTTGTCCGAGAGTGCGTTCCTGTTTATAGTTTTCTAACTGTTTTTTGACTTTGGCTTTGTATATTTGACTTCTCTATATTCTGGTATCCTGACTCCTGGCTTTCCTCATCGTTGCATCCCTTTCTGTGTTCCCTGACCTTGGCTAGTATTTTTGACTATTCTATGTAAGTTAAATCTGGCCATTCTAAGGACCGGTAATACCTTACTTATTTGTCATCCGTGCTATACAGTTCTACATGCTGGACCAAACAGTAATCCTGACACAGGGAAAGACTTATAAATTCTTCTCACACCCTGCAATTTGACTCAGAGTGCTCTGATTGGTTGGTTTAAGCCAACCAATAAGAGTGCTTCTCATAGGTAAATAGTGAGCCTTACAGGTAACCAATCAGGTAAGGCTCATAAAGATACATTTATACATAGCAAACATAAAGCTCACAGAAAAGAGTCCTCCTTCGATATAAAAGCGGCACAGAGGGAGGCGTGTCAAAAATAAGGATTGTCTCCCTTTACCAGGGACAATTAAGAGCTATGATGACATATCTATGACTGCCACCTGTCTGATCATCACTTGAGAATGTGGTCTGCTTTTCCTATGGCCTTGAGTTGTCTCATCTATATGAATGTCAAAATTCCTCTCAAACTTCCAAAAGCAAATCATTGAAATGTTTACTTAAAACTAAAATGTTGTGGAGTATAAATTCAAAAGATCTACAGATAAGAAGTAATTAATCTCATTTGCATTAACTTTTCAACCTCTCAGGACTCAAGTTAATATATCTCTGTTGCAGCTGAGGGATTGCTTAAAAGGTCACAAAATTAATGAAATCGTTTCAGCCGGTGTGTATTCACAGTGGATAAACTAGCGTAGCATTTCCCCCGGGTACAAAACGAATACTGCAACACACATATTTATATACAGTTACACAGATAATGAGCTTAAAAAAAAAAGACACAAGCTTAGCAAATTCAACCTTTCCAAGTGGCACTACTTCAATAGGACAATGCAGTCAGAAAGAAAAATAAACATTGACTTTTTTTTTCTCTCAAGAAGCAATGAATTTGGATCACTTTACTTTTCTTCATAAATTCCGTAACTCACAAAAACAGGTAAATATTCAAATTGTCAGGGTTGTCATATCCACTATGTTTTCCTGGATACATATAATTTTACCACATGACAGGAGGCGAATATTTTGAACTCTATTTTTAAGCTCTCTTTACTAAACATCAACAGCAAACAGATCTTAAAACAAGCGATCCATCAGAAAAAAGGTTGTCAGGAGATATAAGTGCCTGAGAACAAAAGCTCTTTCATTGCTGCTCCAGCTGTGGCAGTTCAGAGTATCTGTTTCTTTCTGTTATTTCTCTATTGAATGTATGAAGTAATTGTGTGTTTTTTGTTTTCCTATTCATAACTGTTCTTATTCTATCCTCCTACTTTCTGTAACTTATATAATTTTGTGATTTTTCAGATTTTTCCTCTCTACTTCACACATGGGCCTTTCTGGCCCTCCTGCTCTGTTTGCTTATTACTGTGAGTGGCGGTCGCTGGTGCCATGATTGCTCCAGTATTTTCCCCTCACTGCTGCTTTTTATCTGTCATGGGGTCGGGGGGTATTGCGGGTTGTTGGGACTCCTTTCCCTTTTCTAGTAGAGTGCCCACATGAGTGCATTCAGGACTGCACTCATGCACGCTTTGGAGCCATCTTGAATCTCATGAGATCTCAAGATTCTTGGCAGCCATTTTATTTTCAGCCCAGGTCAGGATTTATTGTGATCTTGGCCTATACAGGCCACAGTTCATCCAAAAACACTCTGGATTTTTTCTATACGTGACACGTTATCCACTCTGCATTGTTTCTCAACCACTAAACCTACAGTGTACATATGGTGTTTGGGGGAAGGTACTATACACACATTATTGTTTTGGCTGTTGTTCTAGAAGTACCCTTGACATACCCATACATCCCTATTGCAAACTGACCCCCATTATATGAGTGTTATAATTTTGAAGACCTCATTGTCTCTTATAATTTATAAGGGTAACCCACTTATTATTATTATTATTACTATTATTATTATTATTATTATTATTATTATTATCCCCTTAAACAGGTCACTTAATGAGGGTGAGCCCCTCTATCACTAAAGTTATTGGTTGAGAGCATCAGTTGTAAGTTCTGCCTTCACTAGGTGAGCCCCAATTGTACTTGGAGACAGTCGCTCTGTGCTTTTAACTGCACTTGTCCTGATCCCATTGACATTTGACTGTCTCTTTTTTTATTTTTTATTTTTATTGTTCATGGGAGAATCTCCACCACAGGACTTTCAGGCCATGATTAATGCCACCATGGCAGCCTCTGTTGAAAAGACACTGTATAAGGTACTGATTCAACGACTGTGTCACTTGTCTCAATCTGAAGGATGTGAATTTCTTGGTTACCATCACACCTGCAAGTCTGCATTTCTTCTGTTTTCTCTGGTGGGTTCACCCCTGCCAATTCACGTACCTTCCATTCCGTCTCTCCTCTGCTCCGTGGTGCTTCATGAAGCTTCTGAAACTAGTTGTTTCTTTTCTGTGGTCCAAGTACTTACGCTGCCTTATTTACCTGGACAATTTATTGATTTTCTGTGATTCCCCTTCTCTACTACAATCTCAGGTGCTGTTTAAAGTTTACTGGTGAACAGAGAGAAGTTGGCGCCCTCTCCTTCACAGGTTGTCCATGGTTTTGAGATCCATTCAGTCAGCTGAGTTCTTCATCTGCCCTAGGTCAAAGAATGTGGCCATCCAGAAAGAGATTTGAAGGGTTCTCCATCGGGCATCCATTCCACTCTGTCTTCTTGTTTACATTGTGGGTCTGCTGGCATTCTGCATCCAGCACCACTTCATTGCTGGACAATGCAACACCTGTCGACCTGCTTCTCCATTTTCTTTGTGACTGGCTGGACAACTTGGCCTTGTCGCTTTGGCAACTTTTGGCTAAACTCATGCTTTTGTTATGCCTTGTGTCATTCTGTCGGGTTGCTGATGTGTGGGCATCTGACATCGAAAGTATTTTCCGTTTTCTTGTTTTCGATCTTGCAGCGTACGAAAACATAGAATGTGACAGCAGATAAGAACCATTTGGCCCATCTATTCTGCCCAATTTTATAAATACTTTAATTAGTCCCTGGCCTTATCTTAAGTCTAGGATATCCTTATGCCTATCACACGCATAATTAAACTCCTTTACTGTGTTAACCTCTACCACTTCAGCTGGAAGGCTATCCCATGCGTCCTCTACCCTCTCTGTAAATTAATACTTCTTGAAATTATTTTTAAACCTTTGCTCCTCTAATTTAAGACTATGTTGATACGTGGAGGTCACACCTCCCTAGCGCATGTCTAGTTCTGGTCATCTCCTTATATGGCAGTTTCCGTACAAGGCACTTTTGACAAGATGGATTTGCTGGTTGCTGTCACTTGCAGGCTTAAAGTCTTGTTTCGGTGCTCACACAATTGGCTGGCCTTCTTTGCGGGGGGACATCTGCCGCCTATATTTTGCATTATGCGGATTGGACTTGGGAGGATACTGTCAGATTCTTCAATCTTCTCAAGCTTCTTTTGCTTTCATTTCAAAGCGTTAAAAATGCAAAATATGAAGATTCCTGTCGTGTTGAGAAAATTGTAGATGCTTATGTCGTGTACCTATAATCTCAATTTTAATAATGACAGGAAGCAATTATTTTCCCTCCCTTGTTCTTTACCCACCCTTGTTTCTTTCATGCTTTTCTTGATTGATTGTGAAATATCTACTGGCTGTGTGTTTGTTAATAGGGGTGGTCTAGTTTGCTTACTGATTTATTAGATTTAAATTTACATTTTAATTTTCCACATGGTGATGTATGATTATGCTGATGTATCGTCACCCCAGATGCCTTTCACATATTTTTGCTTCCTTTCATCTCAACTCTTTGATGACCACTATGTGTGGATATTCTGATTCCCACTTCCTTCTTTCTGGATTCTCCAAATATAGATTTGATGTTGTGGTTCTCTGTTATGACTCTTGTTTGTTTTGGACATGTTTTGATGTTCACTTCAAAGAAGAAAGAGGTGCTTTTGTTCTCAGGCCCTTATATCTCCTACTGATCATATTTCTGGTTTCTGTTTTTTTTTTTAGTGTAAGATCTGTTTGCTGCTGGAGTTTAGTAAAGAGTGTTTAATGCAAAATATTTGCCTCTTATTATCATTACAAAAAAGATGAATTTCCTGCAGGAGCAGACTGGGAATCTTGAACACCAGTCAGGATCCAGTTAAGTACTCATACGACTTGCTATCTTACTGTGTGACGGCACAGAGGCACTTTTGACATCATAATCACTACAGCAGAATGCAGTGATTATAGTGATTGGAGTGTTCCTTTAATCAATTCATTGTTCAAGAACTGATATATGTTCTGGGACCGTATTAACAGTTGATCTGGAACTTGTCCATAATCACATTGTTTTCCATTCAGAATTGAATTTGCACAATTTGGAGTTAATTAATAATCCCACATGTCTATTATCTGATGTGTGAATTGTTAGGAATTCACAGTGAATTTCAAATTGTAGACCAAAATAGCCAAATTGGAAAAAAAATGGTTTTAGTTTGGATATTTTAATATAATATTTTGTCCAATATAATATGTTATTATATTAAATAATTTAATGCACATAATGATATAATTAATATACTGTTATAATTAGTCTGACAGCATTATTCACTAAAATGTGAATTCCTTGGAAACCAAAGTGAATTTGAAATTTTAGACAAGAATATCTGAATTGAAAACATAGATGGCTTGGAGGCTATTTTAACCAAAATGTCTAATTAACTTTTATGTCACTTTAAAACCCAATTTAATAATAATAAAAAAAACAAAAACCTTTAATATGTTATTTGGAAAATTCCCTTTGAATATCAGGCATCTCACACCTTGGATAATAAACCTGAAGGTGCCAGTTGCTTTTATAAAATATAAAAAAAATCTATACTAATGAGATGCAGTCTGGTGTGCAGAGCAAAGGAAATAGTTTTTAAAATTTATCAAAAAGCTGCTTGTAACTGTAATTAAAGAAAAAAAAAAAAATACAGCCGCAAAGATATTAAAAACAGCACAGAACATGGCTAATTTTTATGATACTAGATACTAGAAAAAAAAAAGAAAGACAGTTTATGATGACAGAGCAACATTTAAGACAAATTGTTTGGGGACCTATTCACACGTGCCTATTTGCAATTCACTCAGCGGTTTGCATTGAAGAAAAGCAACAGATGGTATATCCCAGTTTTCATCAACGATGTCGATAAGAGAGCATTTTTACATCACTAAGTTAATTAAAGATCCCCAAGTATCACGCTGTAACCGTTCCTTGCAATTTTTTCTTCTTCGGTGATTCTTGGCACGCAAGGAATTCCCATGGGTGAATTGCCTTATGAATTGGTAGCTTTCTTACCAAGGTAGCTGCACAAATCTTGCTCTGTACCTTACACTAAATTCAATTCCTACTTGCTCCACATAAAAAAAATAAAATAAAAATAGAGTAAATAGAAATTGCATGATTGTGTGTGAGTCTTTAGCACCTCATTTTACTTTTAAAGTTAATACACTGAGCTTAGTACTGTTTTCCAATTGATTCTGAATGTCACAGGCATTGCTGAGGCACACGAAAAGCGAACAACACTGTCTATTGTTTTCATCTCCTTGCTCTGTCATTCGCTCAATAAATTGGAGAAATTGAATATTTATACAAGTCGGGTTTTGGTGAAGTTTACTTTTGTGATTATTTAACTCTGCGTCAACATCTTTCTTGCTGTTCCTTCCATTTAAGTTATCATTTGTCTTTTTTGTTAGATGTCATGTAATTTTTCGCACTTTAGCAGATTCATGATAATTTTTTTCCTGAGGGCATAAATAAATGACTTGCTCAGGGACAATTGCATCTGTAAACTTAGATTAGAAAAAACATTCCAGAAAAAAATGGCCCCTGGACATGTCATAAAATGAGTGATCTTCAAGGCTATTCTGTTTTTAGACGTGGACATAAAGTATATGTTTGGATGGCCCATGACTAACGAAGAATAGCCCAAAACACATATGCCATTATTTTACTAGCCTGTCTGTTATTGACCCTTTTGCTGTATCAACCTAAAAAAATATGGATTTTATGGATTCCTTTGGATTTAGACTGTCAAGCTCACCCACATTTGACAGGAAAGCAACACTGTTTGTTCTTCTAGACATGGACTAGAATTCCCTCAACAAGCAGTGCAAAGGGTAAGACTGCCTTTTATTATATTCTAGTGGTTTGTATTAATAACAGTGTTGAAAAATACACATTTCTATTTCACATTAACTTAGCATTACCTAGAGACTGGGTTGTGTTGCAGAATCAGATTGTCCTCATATGTATCTGAAGCAAGGTTAATGCTGGCATATGCTGTCACCTGTCATAAACTACAAAATTCACCCAATTTCATTCAAGTCAAAAAATTTAATTTGGCAGATAGAATTCCTTAGGAGCACTGTATTCTTTACCAATTTAATTGATATCACATTGAGCTTTTTTGAGTCTGTGCAGTTTTCAAATACATTTCATTGCATCATTGAGATTCATTTTAAAATAGTTCAATTAAAATGTCAGCCATATTGTAACTAAATGGTAATTGAAAAGTAAACTTTTACAAAGATGGGAAATTTGGCTTGTCCGAAATTAACAATATATTTAGTGTGGAAAAAAGAAGGTGTGTTTTACCCTTGTTGATCCAATGTGGGAGTGGATGATAGCCCGGGTCATTGATTCTAGTGTGAGACTAGGTTTAGCATTCTGTTATATACTGCCAAGAGCACTTGAAACTAATTTAAATGAGAGATTTGAAATCGGCAGGCATTTTGTCATTGACCCTAGTGTAAGACTAGGTTACCAATATACAGTTGTTTTTTGTTTGTTTTTTAATCCGAGGTTTACAGTTTGACAGTTGTAAAAAGAAAGAAAATCCTTTTTTAAATTTTTGTTTGAGTTTGTTCAGCCTAGTGTGTGATGTGCAGGTTTGCAAGTACTGTGCAGTGACTTTGTTCTGCGTACAGTGTAGTGTAGCGCAGTGTACACAGCAAAGTCATAGAAGTCAGTCCACAAAGAACCAACCCATTCTGCCACACAAACCCCTATTTTTTGCTGAATAAAGTTGCTAGTTTACACACTACACAATAATTCGTATCCCTAGACCCAACATCATAAATGTTGCATCCTAATTCCAAGAAGAAATTGAGAATGGGTAGGCGTTGTGTTCCCTAATCGAACATCAGCAATAGTGACATAACCTCTCTGAGAGTGTGAACATCTGTTTGTTGACACCTCCTGTACTGCCATCCCCACCACTGTTCATAGTATTCATCCTCATCTTAGTGCAGCTTTTTAATGCTGCAATAACATCTGCTGCAACTTACATTGGCATTGCAAATCCTTCTACCATAGCTAGTTCAAGCATTGCAGCTTCTGTGTTTTATGGAGCTCCGAGCAAGGGATGAATGAAAATAGTGGACTTGTTGCCATTGCCTGAGTTACCCACTATTCCTTGTAGCATAGCAAAGCTACGGATCCCTCCATGCTCAACTCGCAATATTTACAAGTCAAGATTACAAATCCGGATCAACATCCTCTGGCAAGTTACTACTTGTGTTGAGTTGTTAGGGAAAATATCATGCTAGAATGGATGGTGGGTAATACATTTGACCTTGACACGTTCCCACTGAACACCACTTTTGCCAATCATACCTTTCTAATGGATGGTATAATACACTATGGAATACAATTCAAAATTAATAATATTTAAGAAGACACTCACATATATATATACATACATAGAGCCAAGATTTTAGAGACAAGATCCCTGAATTTAGAAATATGTATGTATACTACATACCACTCTTGTAGTATAATTTTCTTGCAGAAGAAAAAAGCAAAACTAAAATAAAGGGACTAAGAACTATGAAATTGGAGTACATATCTGTGAACCAGTTAAAAACAAGAACCAATCTAAATAAAAAATTCCTTTGTCTGGGCGAGACAGTAAAATGTAGAGACACAAATGGACAATGTTAAACATCAATCACAACTGTGGCTTAACAGTGGAGAAATTATCAACAACAGACATATGCTGTTATTACCTAACACACTATTTTGACACTTCTTTCCTCTGTGTGCCTTTTAATTCTCACTACATGTTTATTGCTACTCGTAATTCTTTTCATTGATTTGTTATTTTCTTTATAAAATAATTCTCCTCTCCTTGAACATTGTCTCTCCCATGATCCTGTTTTTCCTTTCAAAAGAGCCTTGTCTCTCTCCATGACTACAGGAATCCCTGAAAGGCTTTATGCATGTGGAATTAGTAGGAGAAATTTTGTCATTAAGGCATTAAGGCATTACTATGACCGGTACCTCAGACTGCTTGCATAGTCATCTTGCAAGGTATACCTAAAGCAGACACTTGGGAAATGAATCCTTACTACAACTATTTTCTGTCTCTTACTAATTACAGCCTTGACACAATAGTTCAGAAGGGTTAGTACATAGCAAAAGCACTGTGGCCATATGGTGCAATTACATTAAACAATTATCATGCTTTTGCCTGTAGCCCAATTATTTAATATTTTCTGTAAATGCTATGTAGTAGCTATGATTTTACAGAATTTGGTGATGTTCTCATTTTTAATCCCTCTGGTCTTTTATTTCACTCTCACGTTCAATCTGCTACATAATCCTAAACAATATATTTTGTTTTTACACATTAATAACCTAAAATACATTCGAAATTGTGGTTCAAGTGCAAATAATTTCCTCTATTACTCAGGTTCGTCATTTGCAATCTATCCCTTATGCATACTTTAGTCAATCCTAAATGTTAATGCTCAACTAATTTCTCCTACCCATTGCTTTTGTATCACAGAATCACTTTGTCAGTCTCCATACTTGTTGAAATTATCTTTTAAGTTCCATTACGAAATTGCATTCTTCTTTTACAAAACTGTCTTGTTTTCAGAAGCACAACTCTCAGTTTCCTTGGAGGTGGTATCCTGCAAATATACAGGCTAAGGGTTTAGAGATATGACATCCACAACCCACTTGACGATTATCTGTAATATTTCTAACAAATAGCTCAAAATTGGAGCTACCTTGGACGAACATGTCAAAATTATGTGGCGCCGATATGTGGGCAAAAAATGAGATGAATGAAAATTTCCCTATTGTATCACATCCAGTATAGAAAATGCAAAGCAAACTATCACAGTGCACCTCAGTGCTACCTACGTTTAATGGGACGTATGTAAAGTATAGCAAACATTTAAAATATTGAAACCTACATAAACTCATCATGTCTGTAAAATTTAAATAGCTCTTATTAAAATAAACAGATGTGGATCAGTGCCTTATGCAAGTCTGAGTTTTAAAAAGTTCGATCAGATCGAGTACAGCTTGATCAGCAAGGTAGACTATGGAGGACACTATAAACCTATTTTAACAACTTGTGTATTTTTTAAACAATGTATCTTTAACCACTATTTCTTTGTCATTGTAACATACCTGGGCGTGCTTGTTCTTTACCATAAGTTTGTGTATATATATATATATATATATATATATATATATATATATATATTATGTGTGTGTGTACATGCTTATTCATACATACTTATATTTTGTAGTTTGTTTCGTTCTGCAGCATGCTAAAGCTAGTTGTTCCCTGCCCTACTCATCATTGTTGGTTTGTTAACTTAAATGTTATTCAACTATCTGCTTATCTCTAAAGACTTTCTCTGTTATTTCTGAACCCAATCAGCAGGAAACACTCTTGACCTCATCTCACCTCTAGTCTCTCCATTGTTCCATTTCCTTTGTCTGACCACCATCTCCTAACATTTGACATCCACTTACCCGTACCCAAATTTCACCACCCTCAACTCTCCAATCTCGCAGAAACCTCAACTGCCTTGATCTCCAGCATTTCTCCACCAAACTCCAAACTCTCCTTTTACCCATCTCAAATTTAACTTGCCCTAACTCTGCAACCTCACTCTACAACTCAACTCTCTCAACTCAACATCATGGTACCTCCTACAATTAAACGCAGCTAGCGCCCCCAATTACAACCCTGGCATACCAAGCTGACCCGTTACCTCCAAAAATGTTCTAGAACTGCTGGAGAAAGTCTCACTTTGCATCTGACTTCCTCCACTATAAATTTATGCTGCGCTCCTACAGCCTTACTCTTTCCGCCGGAAAAGTACTATCTTTAACACCCTCATAAGTACACTGTCCCATCAACCCAAACACCTATTTCACACTTTTGATGCTCTTCTTCTCCCTTTTACTCCCAATCCTTCTACCAACTTGTCCACCACAAACTTTGCATCTCACTTCACTGAGAAGACCTCTACAATTGATGTAGAATTATTAAAAACCTGTATTGAACCTGTGTTGAATTTTTGCACTAACTCCATTTTAACCCACATTACCTGACAGAATCCTCCATTTTGACAGAATCCTCCATTTTAAACTACATTACATGACAGAATTTCCCAACAGCATTTAGTGTAATGAATAGAGACTGTATTCCCTATAAAGACATAGCTAATTCCGGAATTATTGAATCTCCTGTAACATGCAACAAAGTATAACCAAGGCCAGAGCCAAGTCCATGAGAAGCAGGCCTAATGAAATGTTCTATTCATAAAAGAACCCTGCACCTGACCACGAGTCTGACATCACTAACTACCCAAAATGACGCTCAAGCCCCCCTTCCCACCGAGTAAGCCTCGTGCTGGGTAAGATGGCGCTTGAGCCATCTGTCCACACCCGTGTCCGGAACAATACCACCTCCCGGTGGGAGGACACCTAGCTAACCACTTAATTCTAGAGCCAATTAATAATATTGATGGGTGGACATTGACATAGCCACTTAACATTTAATCCAATTAATGATGTTTATGTACTGATATCTCAATAATCAATGATGATGTAATTTCGCTCTCATAAGGGTCTGCGAGCCCGCTTTTCTTCAGATGCCATTAAATTTTCTCGAAGTTATTTTAACCTGAACTCCGTGTGTCAGTGTGAATTTACTTCTGTGTATACGCAATTTAATCATCTCAGATTTGGACAGGAACAGATAGATTTTTAAACATATTTGTTTATCTCTAAATTAATCTACATCACAATCAGAGAAGAGATGGCTAATTTCTCTCCTTCCCCTACCAATACATCACCCAAACCCACTCCCTTCACCATTCTACACTCATTCGCACCTGCTACCTGCTACCTGCTCTGCTCCGGTCTTCCCGCCCCACCACCTGTTCCCTCGATCCCATTCCCTCATATCTCATCCACACTTTGTCTCCCTCTCTTGCTCTTCCTCTCACTAAAATGTTCAATCTCTCCCTTTCCTCTGGCACATTTCCCTCAGCCTTCAAACATGCAACTGTAACTCCAATTCTGGAAAAGCCTAGCCTTGACCCCAACTCCCCATCCAACTATTTCCCTATCTCACGGCTGCCATTTGCCTCCAAGATCCTCTAGAGAGTTGTGTACACCAGACTGACTGACTTTCTCGAATCCAACTTTCTGCTTGACCCCCTTCAGTCTGGATTCTGCGCTGGTCATTCTGTCGAAGCGGCTGTGACCAAAGTATCCAACGATTTAATTGCTGCTAAATCTCACGACCATTACTCTATTCTAATTCTCCTTGATCTTTCTGCTGCCTTTGACACTGTTGATCATCAACAGCTGCTCTGCATTCTCAATAATTTTGGCCTACGGGATACTGCTCTCACCTGGTGCTCCTCCTACCTTTGCCAACGCTCTTTCATGTTTCTTTCTCTGACTCTACCACTTCCCCCCAACCACTCTCTGTCAGCGTCCCCCAATGTTCTGTCTTTGGTCCCCTACTGTTCTCTATCTATACCGCCTCCCTTGGTAAACTCATCAGCTTCTTTGGCTTCCGTTATCATTTCTATGCAGATGACACGCAAATCTACCTGTCCTCTCCTGATCTCTCTTCGCCCATCTTGACTCGTATCTCTGACTGCCTCACTGCGATTTCTAACTGGATGGCTGCTCACTTCCTTAAACCTGTCCAAAGCAGAACTTCTGGTCTTTCCTCCCTCAAGTGTTACCACTCCCGTGTCTTTCTCCCTCTAAGTCAACGGCGCTACCATCACCCCTACCTTGCAGGCTCGCTGCCTGGGTGTTTTTTTTACTCCAAACTCTCCTTCACCCCTCATGTCCAATCAATCGCCAAATCCAGTCGTTTCCATCTCAAAAACATAGCGTGCATCCGCCCCATATAACGCCAGATGCGGCTAAAGTGCTGGTCCATGCTGTTGTTCTCTCTCGCCTTGGCAATTGCGATCCCCTTCTCAGTGGTCTTACATGTTCCCAGATTGCACCGCTGCAATCTTTAATGAATGCAGTGGCGAGGCTCATTTTCTGCCTGCTCGCACCTCCCATGCCTCCCCGCTCTGTCAGTCCCTGCATTGGCTTCCAGTTATATATAGGGCTCCATTTAAAATTCTGGTGCTCGCTTGCAAGTCCCTACATAATGCTGCTCCAACCTACCTATACTCCCTAATACACAAGTATATCCCATTGAGGCCCTTACGCTCTGCCAAAGACCTAGGTATATCCTCTGTCTGTACTCTCACCTCTAATGCTCGCCTCCAAGATTTCCCCAGGGCTGTACCTCTTCTGTGGAACTCCTTTCCCTTCTCCGTTAGACTTTCACCCTGTCTTCATTCATTCAAAAAAGCATTGAAAACTCACTTCTTCAAGAAAGCATATCAATTAAACTGTTAGCAGGTTTTTATCCCCCACCCCCATGCCTTCTCTCCTGCAACTGTCAGAAATTACCTACTAAGCCCTCAGTGAATACTTTTATAACAATCTAGTTAGTACCCCTACTTTTACCCTTTGTGTCACTGTACCCCACACCCTCTAGAATGTAAGCTCATTGAGCAGGGCCCTCCACCTCTCTGTTCCTGTACGTCCAATAGTCTGGTTACAATTACATGTCTGTTAGTCCACCCATTGTGCAGCGCTACAGAATCTGATGGCGCTATATAAATAATAAAATAATAATAATTATTAATTTCTCCATCTGTCAAAAATGCCTCTCAAAAGTCAAAGACCAAAAACTAGATGTGGGCAAAACCAAATATTTACCTTGCAAGGATATTAAAAAATACTGCAACATTTACAAATTCTATCACATCCATCAACATCAAATGCCAAAGTTAAATATCTCCCTGGTTAAGAGATGCCTCCAAGTAATATAAATACTGTGGCAATTACAGGTAAAGAATTAACAAAGCCAGCAAGTACCATTAATGAAACACTAGGTGGCACTGTTTCTAAACATGGTTGTATTTATATATTAATAATTCACATGATGCATTATGGAAAGAAAGAGAACACATTATTCATGAAAGATGGGTAATTAGTAATGCACACATTACATTTCTAATCAATAACTTAAATAACTTAATTTTTCTATGATTAACTTACAAACGGTATTACTGTCCCTGAATAGGTTATTGAGCAAGGTGATACCATCCTGTCTACTTTTTGGATTTTGCTGATAACAATTACTTTTTGTTTGAATAAAACAAATTAAAAAAAAAAAAAAAAAAAAAAAAACACCTAAAAGATTATTCCCTCACCCACAGACATCATAAGAGGGATATGTAGTTCAAGCCGTACTACAAGTAGTTGTATGGAGTGTGCCAACATGCAAGTGCAAGGCCCCACCTCTCTGAGTGACTCCATTGTAGCTATTAGTATTGCTGTGTTTGAGGTTAGCTCCTTTACTTTGGCTACCTAGTGATTGCAAGGCAAGTCATTGTTCTGTACTGTACTAGTGCTGAGTGTGCACTGTACTGGTGCTAAGCATACACTATCTGTTATTTTTGGGATGAACCATCACTCATATATGTATTGTAGATACAGTTCTATTTTGAATTTCAACACAGTTATTATATATTATCTGGGTGTTGCTGGGTGAGCCACAGTACAATGGCTGAGCTTCAGTGTCATTTATGTAAATTTCTAGGTAAGCACCAGTATTTTGTGTGCATTCTAACTGATTTTCACTGCACACTAGTAGTGTTGTAGAATAGTTCCCGGCGAACATCGCGTGTTCGCGTTCGCGTTCGCCACGGCGGGCGAACACATGCGTGGTTCGATCCGCCCCCTATTCGTCATCATTGAGTAAACTTTGACCCTGTGCCTCACGGTCAGCAGACCCTCCCACCTCCTGTACAGTATCCATTTTAGATTCATTCTGAAGCTGCATTCTTAGATAGAGGAGGGAAAGTGTAGCTGCTGCTCATTTGATAGGGAAATTGATAGCTAGGCTAGGGTATTCAGTGTCCACTACAGTCCTGAAGGACTCATCTGATCTCTGCTGTAAGGACAGCACCCCAAAAAGCACTTTTTAGGGCTAGAACATCAGTCTGCTTTTTTTTTTCTTTTTTTTTGTTTGTCTAATCTAATTGCAGTTGCCTGCCTGCCTGCCTGCCAGCTTCTGTGTCAGGCTCACAGTGGATAATGTGCCCACTTGCCCAGTGCCACCACTCATATCTGGTGTCACAATAGCTTGCATTTAAAAACAAAAAACATTTTTTCACTGTAATAGATTAATTAGCAGTTAGTTGTCTGCAAGCATCTGTGTGTCAGGCCAACAGCGTGTACTCTGCCAGTGTGCACAGTGCCACTCATATCTGGTGTCACAATAGCTTACGCTTGCATTTAAAAACAAAAAAATGTTTTTCACTGTAATAGATTGAATAGCAGTTACTTGACTGCCAGCTTCTGTGTCAGGCTCACAGTGGATACTGTGCCCACTTGCCCAGTGCCACCACTCATATCTGGTGTCACAATAGCTTAAGCTTGCATTTAAAAACAAAAACATTTTTTCACTGTAATAGATTGAATAGGAATGTGGCTTTGAGGAGGAGGAGGAAGACCAACCACAACAGGCATCACAGGGTGCTCGTTGTCACCTATCTGGTACCCGTGGTGTTGTACGTGGCTGGGGGGAAGAACATACCTTAATTGAGATCACTGAGGAGGAGGAATGGGAAATGAGTAGCTCGGCATCCAACCTTGTGCAAATGGGGTCTTTCATGCTGTCGTGCCTGTTGAGGCACCCTCGTATAAAAAGGCTGAAGGAGAACGACCTGTACTGGGTGTCCACGCTACTAGACACCGGTATAAGCAGAAAGTGGCGGAAATGTTACCGAATTACAACAAATCGGAAAGGATGCAGCATTTGCAAAAAAAATTAAAAAGTATGCTTTACACGCTTTATAAGGGTGATGTCACAGCACAAAGGGAATCTAACAGGGGAAGAGGTGAAAGTCATCCTCCTCCTCCCACGACCACACCGGCAAGGACAGGACGCTTTAAAGACGTGTTGTTGATGGACGACATGCGGAGCTTTTTAAGTCCTACGCATCGCCACAGCCCTTCGGGATCCACCCTCAGAGAACGACACGACCGACAGGTAGCAGACTACCTCGCCTTAACTGCAGATATCGACACTCTGAGAAAAGATGAACCACTTGACTACTGGGTGTGCAGGCTTGACCTGTGGCCTGAGCTATCCCAATTTGCGATAGAACTTCTGGCCTGCCCCGTTTCAAGTGTCCTGTCAGAAAGGACCTTCAGTGCAGCAGGAGGTCACTGAGAAGAGAAGTCGCCTAGGTCAAAAAATTCTAGATTACCTCACCTTTATTAAGATGAATGAGGGATGGATCCCGAAGATAGATAGAGGACTGACAGTGGGCGATACATTCGACTAAAAAAGGCCTGATGAAATGAGCTGCCTTTGGCTAAACATGGTGACCCTATGTAGGAGGAACAGTCCCTATTCTGCTCTGTGTCAATGTGTATCAGGGTCTCTGAGGACAGGTGTCAATCCATATATGCCAAGTGACCCTATGTAGGGGGAACAGTCCCTATTCTGCTCTGTGTCAATGTGTATCAGGGTCCCTGAGGACAGGTTTCAATCCATATCTGCCAAGTGACCCTATGTAGGGGGAACAGTCCCTATTATGCTCTGTGTCAGTGTGTATCAAGGTCCCTGAGGACAGGTGTCAATCCATATCTGCCAAGTGACCCTATGTAGGGGGAACAGTCCCTATTCTGCTCTGTGTCAGTGTGTATCAGGGTCTCTGAGGACAGGTGTCAATCCATATCTGCCAAGTGACCCTATGTAGGGGGAACAGTCCCTATTCTGCTCTGTGTCAGTGTGTATCAGGGTCCCCGAGGACAGGTGTCAATCCATATCTGCCAAGTGACCCTATGTAGGGGGAACAGTCCCTATTCTGCTCTGTGTCAGTGTGTATCGGGTCCTTGAGGACAGGTGTCAATCCATATCTGCCAAGTGAACCTATGTAGGGGGAACAGTCCCTATTCTGCTCTGTGTCAGTGTGTATCAGGGTCCCTGAGGACAGGTGTCAATCCATATCTGCCAAGTGACCCTATGTAGGAGGAACAGTCCCTATTCTGCTCTGTGTCAGTGTGTATCAGGGTCCCTGAGGACAGGTGTCAATCCATATCTGCCAAGTGACCCTATGTAGTGGGAACAGTCCCTATTCTGCTCTGTGTCAGTGTGTATCAGGGTCCCTGAGGACAGGTGTCAATCCATATCTGCCAAGTGACCCTATGTAGGAGGAACAGTCCCTATGCTGCTCTGTGTCAGTGTGTATCAGGGTCCCTGAGGACAGGTGTCAATCCATATCTGCCAAGTGACCCTATGTAGGAGGAACAGTCCCTATTCTGCTCTGTGTCCGTGTGCATCAGGGTCCCTGAGGACAGGTGTCAATCCATATCTGCCAAGTGACCCTATGTAGGGGGAACAGTCCCTATTCTGCTCTGTGTCAGTGTGTATCAGGGTCCCTGAGGACAGGTGTCAATCCATATCTGCCAAGTGACCCTATGTAGGAGGAACAGTCCCTATGCTGCTCTGTGTCAGTGTGTATCAGGGTCCTTGAGGACAGGTGTCAATCCATATCTGCCAAGTGACCCTATGTAGGAGGAACAGTCCCTATTCTGCTCTGTGTCAGTGTGTATCAGTTTCCCTGAGGACAGGTGTCAATCCATATCTGCCAAGTGACCCTATGTAGTGGGAACAGTCCCTATTCTGCTCTGTGTCAGTGTGTATCAGGGTCCCTGAGGACAGGTGTCAATCCATATCTGCCAAGTGACGCTATGTAGGTGGAACAGTCCCTATTCTGCTCTGTGTCAGTGTGTATCAGGAATCCTTAGGATAGGTATCAATCCATATCTGCCCTATGTAGGAGGAACAGTCCCTATCCTGCTCTGTGTTAGTGTGTATCAGGGTCCCTGAGGACAGGTGTCAATCCATATCTGCCAAGTGACCCTATGTAGGGGGGACAGTCCTATTCTGCTCTGTGTCAGTGTGTATCAGGAATCCTTAGGATAGGTATCAATCCATATCTGCCAAGTGATCCTATGTAGGGGGAACAGTCCCTATTCTGCTTTGTGTCAGTGTGTATCAGGGTCCCTGAGGACAGGTGTCAATCCATACCTGCCAAGTGACCCTATGTAGGGGGAACAGTCCCTATTCTGCTCTGTGTCAGTGTGTATCAGGGTCCCTGAGGACAGGTGTCAATCCATATCTGCCAAGTGACCCTATGTAGGGGGAACAGTCCCTATTCTGCTCTGTGTCAGTGTGTATCAGGGTCTTTGAGGACAGGTGTCAATCCATATGTCAAGGTGTCAATATGTCATATGTCAGGTGTCAATCCATATCCATCGTGATTTATAAATGTTGGGTGATTTATGCCCTTTATGGATTAAAACCAGACTCTGCATCAACTGTGTAATTTTCCATAGGAGTTTTGCCATCGATCCCCCTCCCCCATTGCCACAGTCCAGGTGTTAGTCCCCTTGAAACAACTTTTCCATCACTATTGTGGCCAGAAAGAGTCCCTGTGGGTTTTAAAATTTGCCTGCCCATTGAAGTCTATGGCAGTTCGCCCGGTTCGCCGGTTTGCGAACGTTTTCGGAAGTTCGCGCTCGCCGTTCGCGAACCGAATATGTTATGTTCGTGACATCACTAGAGGCAACATTCTTCCTCTAAAAATGTATCATCGGTACTCTGCCCACCTTGAGCAAGATATTGATTTGTATCTGCATCATATTTGCAGATATGCAAATATAATGCATGCCAGGAGTTGGATCCCGTTGTGCAGGCATGATACATATCATGAAAGAACTTACGGTTTTGCTCATCCATTTGTTTGTCACTTTGCCTGTTGGATTTTTTTTTTTCAGTTATAATAATTTCTCATGAAGCAGTCTCGGTCTCTAGATTTTGGCTTCCTCACCGAATAGAAATGTAAGCTTGCTGCCAAAACAATTCTACTTCTCCCGTGCCTGTTCTGGAACTTTCTTGAATGTATTTTTTTCTTTGAACATTTTGTAACTGCAAAAGAAATGTCCTTGTATCTGTCTATTTGTAGTCACTTAACTCCTGAACAATTGTGTTTCAATATTCTCATCTCCTAGCAACTAAATATTATTTAAGCACCTAGTAGCCTTTACACAGCACTATGAAGCTTAGCACCTAATTATTGTTTTCTTACAAAATGAGTCCTATTAAATAATCCCTAAATGTTTGTTTTCACAAAATGTTGTGACATATTATAGAATAGGTTACTCAATAAATGAAGAATTGTCAGGATTTCCAAGGGAATACTAAGCTGTAGACCACAATAGTTAAATGGAAAACCTTTTTTATTCAGTTTGTTTTCAATTCAGTTATTTTGCCCTTTTTTTTTTGTTAATCCATTTAGAATTCAATTTGAATTCCAAACAATTAAACGTTTTATTTAGTAACCCTAATAAATAGTTAATAATTAAACATATTTTCATAGGCAGGGATTCATTATTATTATTAGTATTAGAATTATTATTGCCATTTACAGTCTCTCACAAAAGTGGGTACACACCTCACATTTTTGTAAATATTTTAGTATATCTTTTCATGTGAAAACACTGAAGAAATGACACTCTGCTACAATGTAAAGTACTACGTGTACAGTCTGTATAGCAGTGTAAATGTGCTGTCCCCTCAAAATAACTCAACACACAGCCATTAATGTCTAAACCGTTGGCAACAAAAGTTAGTACACCCCTTCTAGAGTCAAGGAACTACAGGAGTGGAGAAAGCCAGTCCAGCCAGCTCCACACACTTATATCAGCCTCAGCCAGCAGGACCCTGTGAAGCCTGCACACAAAAGGTAAGTTAGTAGAAGGGTGGCTGAAAATATAACACTTATAATGTTGCATCACTGTGACGTTTGTGTGCTCCGTCTGTCCACTCCCCACAGAATGGACGGCACCATGGCACTAGAGCCCTGAAGACGGTTTGGCAGCCGGGAGCAGATATCATCCATTGTGAGTGTCTCCTTGCTAAATGTTTTTTTTTTTTTTTACATATGGATACTACTGTAAGGGACTGTGGCAGGGTTTTTGTAGGGGGGAAGGGGCTGGGAAGGGATTTTAGTGAATGGAGGCTGGGCTAGGCAGGGATTTTGTAAGGGGGCCTGGGCAGAGGTTTTGTAGAGGGTGTGTAGGGGTTTTGTGAAGCGTTGACTGAGCAGGAAGTGTGTAGAGGGGGTCTGGGCAAAGATTTTTGTAGAGGGTGCAGGGGTTTTGTGTAGGGGCTAGGCAGCATTTTGGTAGAGGAGGAGCAGGGGTTTTGTGAAGGGGTTGTACAGGGGTTTTGTAGAGGGGGTGCAGGGATTTTGTGAATGGCGCTGGGATGGGTTTTTGAACAGTGGGTGCAGGGGTTTTGTGAAGGGAGGCTGGGCAGGGGTTTTGTGAAGGGGAGGCTGGGCATGGTTTTTGTAGAGGAGGTACAGGGGTTTTGTAGAAGGGAGGTCTGTCCAGAGGCATGGTTTTTGTAGAGGGTGTTCAGGGGTTTTGTGAAGGGAAGCTGGGCAGGATTTTTGTAGAGGAGGTACAGGGGTTTTGTAGAAGGGAGGTCTGTCCAGAGGTTTTGTAGAGGAGGTGTAGGTGTTTTGCAGAAGGGGGCTGGGCAGGTGTTTTGTAGAAGGTGGACTGGGCAGGGTTTTTGTGAAGGGGATATTTTTTTTACATTTTAAAGTGTGTGTGTGTGTGTGTGGCGGTGGGAGGGAGGGAGAGGGGGGGTTCCAAACACAATATTGGCCAAATGCTCAAGGTACGCCCCCTGCATGCAAAAAAACTAGTAAAAATCAGGGGCAAAAAATAGAATTAGTGATACATTTGAGAATCCATAGCAACACATAAACAGATATATAAGCTAATATAGAAAACATATAGTAAATTAAACATAGCACATAACACAAATAACACACTAGCTGTGCAGAGATATATGATATGCAGGCTAGGTTGAAATTAGATACACTTGTTTTTTTAAAACTCATATTTCCATAATTCTTTGTAAGAACTACTAGTTTTTCATCAGCTGCAATACATGGATAAAAAAATCTAGCGTGTAATCAGTGTGAAACCTATAAACTGGATATGTTGTAAGAGAGACATGCTTCAAATGATTAATTTCTGCAAGTGTAAGTATAGTATTTAAATGTGCAAAACTTGTAAGGTTAAGACCTCTCTTTCACTGCTAATATACTGGCACAGGAAAAATACTAGAGAGAATCATAGTAATCAGTGGGAAACTATGTTTAATGAGACTGAGGGTGTATATTCAACAGCATATCAAATTAAATGAGGGTGTTTAAATAACTGTGGATGAGTAAGAAAGTCCAAATTCCATGCTTTTTATTATGATTAGATATAAGAATATATATGAAGGAATCTGATACAAATATTAATCCAGAATAAGCAATCCAGTATTTAAAGCTGCATACAAATAGGAATGGTCTTTGCTGTGGACAATCGGGTCTATTTGCTAAGCCAGTGTGTGCCTCAAATATATTAAATATTTTTTTGGCCCAGAAGTTTAAACCATAGTTGTACTAACTAGATGACTTTTGATATGGTGATTATATTGGGAGGTGCGAATGATTCTATTCTAGATATTTTACTAAAATTAAACTGTTAAATTTAAATAGTATTGCTATTTGTAGTTTTGTTCTGCCATTAATACATTGGACAGTAAATGGGATAGGTCTGGTGGTATATTTACTAAGCAACAGGATGTGTTGCATGATAACTGGCTTATAAAAGCAACCTCTACACTCTGAATAATATGTAGACCGAAGTGGCAGAGGTACATATACATGTCCATTTCTCACAATTGCATTCACTCGCAAATAAAATAGATTCATGGGGCCATAACATAGGTTAAATTACAGATATTAATGTCCCTGTTGTGACTGAATGTTGTGACAGTTTTCAGCTAAATCATTCCATCCAAAGACAGTCAAAATTGATATCACAATTGTGGAAGTAGGAACTTATGGTATACTGATATCTGAAGATGGAGCATGACCATGGACAACCAGTGGAATATAGAGCAGTGATTATGGTGCTTAGAGAGCACATTTAATATTGACTCTTTTTTTAAACTAAATTATTCTTTATCTAATGTG
Organism: Pelobates fuscus; assembly: GCF_036172605.1. NCBI lineage: Eukaryota > Metazoa > Chordata > Amphibia > Anura > Pelobatidae > Pelobates > Pelobates fuscus. The sequence goes on from NC_086323.1 coordinate 131,142,221, forward strand.
ACATTTTTACTATATGTTTAACAAGAACCACCCACCAAAAGAGCATTATGTGGGCAGTTTTTTTTTTTTTTTTTGCAGATAACTTGCGTCCATCAAGTTCAACCTTTAAATGAATATTTCAGTCGGAAGGATAAAACGGATTTAGCAGAAATCTAGATATTATTCTATTCAGTGTTGTTGCTAGGTCCAAAATATACATGGAGCATGATGACCCCTTGACCTCTTGATAACTTCATCTCTAGTCACTCACAAGTCCATCATTTATTTAAGCTGCATTTTTTTTGTCTCCAATGGTTTTCATCCAACTCCTCCTTCTTATCCCTCCATTACTCCTTCTTCCCCTACTGCTCATTCACAACTCTCCATGTTCCTTCTGATCCTTTCATTGTTCCATCTGATCCTTCACTTCTCCTTCTGATCTCCCATGCTTATTTTCATCCCCCACTGCTCCTTCTCACCTTTCCAGTGATAATAATAATGATTACAGGAACAGGACAGCCTTCCTCTTCCCTTCCTCCTGCACATTTCAGCAACAGTATTCCTCCTTCTAATTTGTTTCCAGCCAGTCACCGACACAGCATGGCAATTCAGAAGTAAAGCAGGCTGTAGTCACATGTTCACGGAATGTTAATGGCTATCATAGGCGTGCGCACAGGGTGTGCCGGGTGTGCCTGGGCACACCCTAATCCCCACGGCACGCCTATGGATTGAGACCGGCAGGAGAGATCTCCCCTGCCGGCTCATGCAGAGCCCGCGCTATCCGAGTGATGGCTCTGCTCTAAGCCTCCATGGGCCAGTGGGGAGATCAAAAATCTCCTTCACCGGCCCACAGCAGCATGGAGGGAGGCAGGAGAGGACCCGGGCTCCGCCGGTTCCTCTCACGAGATCTGAGCGTTGCCATGACAATTCTCAGATCTTGCGAGAGTGAACTCTAGCCCCGCAGGCTAGAGTTCACTCTCCACTGGACCACCAGGGATGCCACATGGCAGCAAGGATCTCCCCTCCCTACATAAGGTAAGAAGGGAGGGAGGATATGTACTAATCTGCCCCCACCTCCACCCCCACAATCCCTTCAAACATACAGCACACACACAGCACACAAACAGCATCCACACACATGCAGCACCCTCACACAAACAGCACCCTCGCACACTAACAGGACCCTAACAAACACACACACAAACACCCTCACACACACAGCACACTACCAGCACCCTCACAAACACACACACAAACACCCTCACCCACATAGCACGCTACCAGCATCCTCACATTAACAGCACCCTCACACACAGCACCCTTACACGCACACACACACAGCACCCTCACACAGCACACACACACACACACAGCAGTGTATGTGTGTGTATATATACATACATACATATACACGCGGCGTGTGTTTGTGCTTGAGGGTGCACACCCTAATGCAATAGGCTGTGAACGCCTATGATGGCTATTAAGGGCTGTTTGCTGGTTGCTTAATAATCAGCCAATTCTGGAGTGCCTGACAATCAGAAAGTCATAATTATTAGCCCCACATCTTCCTTTTCACTGTTAAGCAGCTACGGACCAGGTGTACATGGTCCTTGGGTGCTTAACAATGCTGAAGATATCTGGGGCTAATAATCACAGTGCCTCTGGGACTTACCGGCCATGACTCTGGGGTCTATTCCTCTATCCCTTAATAACCTCTCCTTTGCCCACGAATCTCCTCTATTTTAACTAAAAAAAATCAGAGGCTAAATTTGGTTGCTTATAATGGAGTCAAGCTGTTTAGAGAATAGTTTTTTTTAGGAAATTGGTTTAGTTATAAGCACATTTGTGGTAGGAATCAGGGGACATACAAAAGCGAGACATTTTACAGTTTCAAGTATGATCCTGTAGGCATATAATTCATTGCTAACTGAGCAGCATAGACAATTTGGTTTCTAAACATCTCTAGTGTGAAGATTTAAAATTAGTGTAGAACATGGAATCAGCTGTGGACTAAGATTCTCTCTATTCATCTTGAAACTGGAAATATGACCTTACAAACCCCTAGATATGTACATTGGTATTAATTCTGAGCGTCCATGATTGAACAAATGACAGGCCAGATTTCATGGACTGTAATAAGTGTTTTGACAAGTACTATTAACACATTTCTTTTAATGCATTCTAGCAGATTCAGTTGTCACCTTTACAAAACAGTCATGAAGCTAAATGTAACTTTCCCATTAACAAAACGCATAAACGTTAAACAGGCAAATTATTAGTCAAATAAATTCATTTCTTGTTGCCCTTTGAACTACCAGTGGAAACATTAAAAATGACAACATTGCAAAGAATATTATGCACTGATAAAAAAAAAAAAAAAATGGAGCTCTTTTTTATTTTAATAAGTGACATTTTTTATTTTTTTTTGTAATGCAAAAGGCATACCAGTCTGTATTCGCCAGCCAAGTTAAATCACATCCATTGACAATAGAGGGCACTTATTTTCTCAAGTTCTAAAACTCTAGGGGAAAAAAAGTCAAGTACCTAAAAAAAGAAACTGTGAGATTGTGGATAATAAAAGTTAATTAGCAAAAAGGAGAGAGCGATTTCAACAAAGATCCCCATTTTATTGCAGCGTAGTAGATCTTTATATGCTGATTGAGCATATGTTGATGACATTTTTACATCCAGATGATAAGGGTGAGTGATACATCAGCTATACAAAAGGTATTTTGTTATTTCATTTTTAACACGTATTCGAGCTGAATATAAATTATGCGAAGAAAAAAAAAATTATATTTCAGCAGCCCACACTGTGTGCAACAGTTACATATATTCAGCACTCAACCTTGTATAGAAATTTTATAAAATTATTTGAATAATTTTCATGGCTTGAAATGTACCCTCAGGTGCCAACCATCTGCTGCACATTTTTCTATCTTTAATTAACCCTCCAAGTACATCTCCAATGCAGGAACATTTTGAAAGCAGGATATCGCTTTCTTACGGAAAAACACCGCATTATTAATACAAATATAGAATTTATAGTCTTGGCAGAGAGATTTGTGAAAACTTTCTGTGACTAACATGCAAGAAACAAATATAAATAAAAATAAAATGTACTTAGACCCAAGTACACACAAGCACCCATCTCAACAGACATGCAAGTACAGAGAACAGCATACACAGATACACAAACAGTGCACAAAATTAAACACACACAGGCACTAAAATTGGCAAACATAGTCACAGACAGGAACAGACACACAGGCACAGAAGGACACATACAGGCACATACAGGTTTGCACAGGCACAGACAGATACACACACAGATAGACACATGTAGGCACAAGCACATACAGGCACAGCCAAACACATACTCAAACAGGTATACACAGACACATGCACATACATAGATACACACTGTAAAAAAAGATACTGGTATTGTTGGTGATTGCGGTGGTGGTGGTTTGCAAATGCAGGCAGCCGCAGTTGCAGCCAGCTAATTATTCCTTCATGAGCCTCACTCTGTGGCTCAGCATTCTCTTTAGGCCTTGAATCTCTAGTTTGATGCTGCCATGCTTTCCCTGCCAGGTCTGCTCCATGTGTCAGTCAATGAAGCAGAAAAATGAGAAAGACGCAGGAACATGATGTAATATTCACTTTTCTCAAATTTAATTGTACTTCCTGGCTACCGGTGGGGAAAAAGAAATCATGTTAGATTCCATGTTCTCAATTAAATTGCACCTCCTGGATATCAGTGGGGATAGAAAGATTTGGAGCTAAGGAGCCCCACATTTAGGTTGCAGCCCTCTCTCCCACCAGGGAAGTTCCAAGACACTCCCCATGGCCCTGGTACAATAAAGATCTATGTTCCTCTGTTAAGCTTCAAACTTGAGTTCAATTAGAGGCTTCCTGTCCAAATCTTCCTTCTTATGGATAAGGATTGTCATGTAGTGAGAGTTTGTCTGGAATAAAGGTAATCTTAATGGCTTTTTTTGGCACAGTATAGGGCATAAATCTAATCAAATTATGGGACACATCTAAGTAAAACAAATCTATACATTAATTAATAGTATCCATTATAGTTTTGAACAATTTGTATTAATCCTAGTTTTATCATGAAGCTAATTGTGGAAAGGTCCACTATAAGAACAAAGCTGACTGCTGAACTATAAAACCCATAACCATCTTCAATTCAAAAACCAGATGAGGAAAGCATTCGAGTTATTTACTAAAATTAAAATACAAAGTGAATTTTAAATGTAAGTCTAAAGTAACAAAACTGGATCCGTAGCTGGCTTCGAGAATTTTTCCAGTTTGGCTAGTTTGGTTTGGATTTGCAGTAAGCGGAAGAATTGAAACTGTTATTGTGTTTTTTTAAATTCTTTTCTAAGTTTATGTATTTTGTATAGCTGCATGTATGTGCTCTCAGTATGCCTAATGGTGGTGGTCAATTATAGCCCAGAGAGCCCCTTTAAGTTATGTCAGCTTTAAGTATTTATATTCTCAGCTTTGAATGTAGTACATTAAAAGCTAAATGGCAAAATTGAGCCCTAAATAGCCTGTGACTATAGCAAGTTGGATAATTTTTCCAGATCAGTTATTTTTACCTTAATGTCCATTCAGATTTTAATTTGCTAAGTGCATAACCCTAGAAGTTTTTTTTTATATTATTTATATCAAAAGTATTCCTGCAGTGTCAGATAATCGCGAATAAACAATGAATTCCTATTTCCAGTTAGTAACATAAAGCTCACATTTTAGATATTCAATTAATAAGGGATTTTGGTTATTTGAAATGATCTGCAAAATTTAGACAACAATATCCAAATCTGGTAAAAAAAAAAAAATCTCAATGTATGTACATTTTGTAAATTGTGTTTGCACACAACAATTTCTTGTTTACAAAACTGAATCCATATGTTTTGCATAATAATATAAATAGGTATGTAGCCACATTCTATGTAGTGTGTTAGAAATAGCTAATTTGTTCTTCAAACTTTTTTTGCATTGCTAATTTTGCACACTGTGGATGATCTATTTATAAAGCTGTTTTTTGTTATATTTATTATCATTAATATTGTCATTCTTTTGCTTCAGGAGACCTGGCTCACGATCAGGAAGAAAATATTAGGTTAGTGGCAATCCTTCATATAGGCACCCTGTAATGCAACTGCACAATCACAAATAATCGCCAACAGCGAGACCAACTAAAGGATAAGGCACAGATATTATCCAATTTATTAGATCATAAAATATACCAAGAAAATAAAAAAGGAAAACCTTGTGAAATAATAGCTAGTATCTCTTGGCAACAAAAGATCACGCTCAAATTATAAATCAAATTTGCAGTGAATGTACAGCAACACGCAAATAATTCTGGTTGGTAGATTTAATGGAGAAATATATTTTGTCCTCAAGTAATCAATGGCAAGACACATTCAATAGTTTCTGCCACTTAGGAAACCTTGCCCTTGCGTTAGTTACATATAGACACCTTACTCACTAAGTCCACTTCCATAATGGCATACAGAGAGAGAGAGAAGAAAAATGATCCTAAAAGTTTCCTATTAACCTAAAATTCAGTTGCTCCATTTTCAAGAACCAAGCCTTCTTCTGTTCCCTGCAGATGAAGCCAACGAAAGCTACATCCCCAATAAGTCTGTTCTATACGTGTCACTGTATATATGTATAGTACCTCTATAAATAAATAATTTTTTTTTTCATTTTTTTTTTTGTCATGCACAAAACTTAGAGATCTCAGTGTGGATGGTGTTATCCATGTGGCATATGCATTATAATTGTTTGACAGATAAAAGCTGTTGAAGTTATTTGATGAGATGTCATATATCCCTGCAACATCCATCAATATGTTCTGCACAGCATTCATAGACCTCTGAGCATGCCTACAGACACAGACTCTGTTTGTGACTCCATTCCTATCAATGACATCAAGCATGCTTAGAGGCATGGGGTTCAATTGACCCCGTGCCCTCCTTTCCAGCCCTCTTATGCCCTTATGTATAAATATATTTAGAGGAAATGCAATAGATGGGTAAAGCCATTGAATTAGCAATTTTCTGTGTACAGAAGTTATTTACAGTAGTAGAAGATTGAGGTAGACTATAGTGAAAATGTAACACCTGTGTTTCACTATTTAGGAAGGTTGATAGACTTACCTTGTGCCAAACCCGATGCTCTCATTGTACACCATACATTTATGGGCATTTCCTCCCTCCTGTACAAGAAGGAACATAGAGAGAATAGTTTAGAATGCAGGTACAGACCAGTAAAAATACCCCTTTGGCACTTACCAATGTAACATGTTGCTATGGCCGCCTGCTATATTGTTAAAATAATCTGACTTCAATTTACTAAATGTGTATCTGGTTACATTGTAAGCCTGAGGCAATGCAGATATCCATGTTGTGTTGCTTAGTAATAATGGAAGCAGTTCTTTATGAATCTCTAATGGAATCTATCAGGTGCAGAAATGCTTGTTAAGGCTTTATAGATGCAGTAAAAACACAGAGAAAAAAAAATAACTGTATATCTTGTAAAAGAATGTGAATAGTTCCAAAACAGTATCTAACAACAATGTATGGAGTAGATGGAGTAGAGATTTTAGGGCTGCAGTGTACCCCAAGACATCTGAATCTGATGGTTTTTTTTGTATAATTTGAGAAAAATTAACTTTTCAATGTCATTTCTATAGATTTTTTTTATTTTATTTTACCTTGTATACATATCAAAAATATTAAATACTTAACCATATACATTACAGAGAACAGTGTGTGTGTATATATATATATATATATATATATATATATATATATATATATATATTTTATATATCTTTTTTTAAGAGACTTGGTTTATATAAAATAGGGGATGACAAAAATGAGCTCTTATTAAATGAAGAGTTACAATGTTACAATATATACCCGTTACAATGTATCCTTTAAGACATTGCTACTATCCTTATCACCAGGACTATTCAAATCAGCTATCCTTCTCTGCTAACAAGGTCTTTTTTAGACCACTTTACTGGATGCAGCCAAGATTAGTCATTTGTATAGACCACAGGACTTGTCACTTGGACATAGCATGACCAGCGTCTAATTATTATAAGGCACTTTGTGAGAATGGGATGAACACTCCTTCTATATCTTGAGCCTGACTTTAAAAATATATATGAGAGATCTGTCTACATATTCTGGTTTAATCCAATAGTATATACTACAGATACTGATCTCCATTTATACACATGTATATGAGTATTCCCCAGGTTTTTAAAGGTTTATTGCTGTGTTTTTTCGTCTTATAGATGGTGGGTTGTGTTTACACCTTTTTTAAGTGGATTTGTTTATGTTATGTGTATTCGGTTTTCAATAAAGTCTATTACCGTTTATGATGTTTTAACAATAGAGGTAATTCCAGTGAGGTGGGTCCCATCTAATTTTTATTTGGAGACCTAACCTCACTTTTTATATTTTTCAAGTGTTGATGTTAATTGGGTTCATGCCCCCTATTACCTTGGTAACCATCTCTATGGCAACGGTGTAGGTTTTTCCTACATCTGAGGCCGTATCATTCATATATATATATATATATATATATATATATATATATATATATATATATAAATATATATATATATATATATATATATATATATATACACCGGTATATATATACACATATTTTGTTTTAATGTTTTTTGTTTTGTCTGTAAATATTATTTTCTCTGTACACTCAGACTAGTCACATGATTTATACAGGACTTATGTTTGACAGCTGGTAGCTTGTGTATTGTAGAGTTTACTTAATCTTTTTTTCAAGAGACTTGGTTTATAGTGCTCACATCTCAATGCAAATTGTCATCTTTTCCTTTCTATAAAGAAATTTTCGTCTGTCCTTCGCCAAACAGGTATTAATCTATTTCAACATAAAATCCTACTTTTATTTCACTGAAATAAGATATATTTAGGTCAACTTTGTAAGCTTTTATGTGATGTCAGTGGTGATTATTATTTTTTTTAATCCAAGCTGTGATAAACACAATTATTTACTGGAATAAAAAAAAGTGCGGAAGAAAAATTAATTTAACCATTATAAGTTATTAATCACATTCTATATTTGGTAATTCCTTCATCAATGCTGATTAAATATACTGTCAGACTAATACAGACTGCAAATGCAGAATACATTAATCTACGGTATTCAGGAAAACCAGCAGAAAGAGATAAATGCATATTATTTTAACATCTTGGATGTTAAGAGCTGGCTGACTTTGACATTTAACTTGGAAAGCAATAGGGATCCCTATGATTTTATTTTTATTTATTTTTAAATAAAAAGGAATGGATAAAAATCTCTTTCCAAAAAAATCTGAAGAGCTGTGGCTAACAGAGCGAAATGTGCCATAATTTAGCCTTTTTGTATGTGCACTGGTAATAGACTTCTAGGATTGTTTGGATGTAACTAACAATTACGCATATCACTGCAATGGGGTAACTACAAGTCAGCTTCTACTAGATATTTTGCATGCTCCTTGAGTGGATATTTTTTGCTTGGTGGTGGTTACAGCCAGAGGAGTACCTAGTTTATCCGGCATCCTGGGAGGGTTGATCTGTTGGAACTTCCCAAAATTTTTATTTATTTTTTTGTGTGTCACACCAGTTCTTGGCTACGTGTTTCAGCACCCCCTCACACTCTTGTGTGGAGAATACTACCCTTTTACCCTGATGTTTTCTCTACTAACCACATTACCTCTTTTGTATATCTGATTACCCCTTAATTTTGATTGTCTTAAATTCCCATCTTAAGCTTTGTGTTCCTCCTAACCCCCATTTACCACTTGTGTCTTAACATGCAGTTTACCTCTTATGTGTCTCTTAAATCCTCCTTATACGTTGCATACCTTTCAACCCTCCTTTTTACCGTTTGTGTGCCTTTTAACCCTCCTTTACACCTTGTGTGCCTTCTAACACCAATTGTACCCCTTATTATGATTTTTGTGTTACAAGCTTATGCCTCCCTAACCTTAACCCACCATTATTGTAATGTAACAGTGGAGCAGATAATGATAGAGAATGAGGCTTGACATGTTGCTGTGCTAGATCTGATGGAATTGGCATGCATTGAGAGGACAGAGAGACAGAAAAAAGTCCAAATGACATTTACCTACCCAGTCCACTCACACGGTCACTCTCCAGTTGTAGAAGAACAAACAGAGCCTGATCCTCTGCAGTGGTCCACTCAGATGTGTTACAATTACATAGTTACATAGGCTGAAATGAGACATGTGTCCATCAAGTTCAGCCTTCCTCACATTTGTGTTTTGCTGTTGATCCAAAAGAAATGCAACAAACTAGGAAAAAAAATCCATCTTGACTCCAGAATGGCAGTCAGAATTATTCTTGGATCAAGAAGCATTTACCCTACATTGAAAAATGATATCCTTAAATATTCTGTTTTTGCAAGTATGCATCTATTTGCTGTTTAACCCCTTAAGGACACATGCCATGTGTGACATGTCATGATTCCCTTTTATTCCAGAAGTTTGGTCCTTAAGGGATTAAACATCTGTACGGACCCTGATAAAGCCACTTCTCCAGGCAAAGAATTCTATAATCTTATTGTTCTTACGGTAAAATCCCTTTCCTTTGCCTTAGACTAAATCTACTTTCTTCTAGTCTAAACGCATGACCTCGTGTCCTATGTAAAGTCCTGTTTGTGAATAGATTTCCACACAATTGTTTCTATTGGCCATGAATATATTTGTATAATGTTATCATATCCCCTGTGAGGTTACATTTTTCTAAACTAAAGAGGTTTTAAATCTGTTAACCTTTCTTCATAGCTGATATGTTCCATTCCTTTTTCTAGTGTTCTTCTTTAGAACAGGTACCCAAAGTTGCACAACATATTCAAGATGTGGTCTTACCAGCGATTTATAAAGAGGCAAAATTATATTGTCATCCCGAGAATTAATGCCCTTTTTCATACATGACAATACCTTACTGTTTTGCTCTCTTTGGCTATCATATTTTAATTTTGAAGTTTAGCAAATCTGATCACCTTTTTGCACACATTATTGGCTTCCTTTTATAGGATGCCTCTGATTTGTCCGATTAGAGATGCTACAGGGAAGGAGCGCTCACCCCTGGCACAAATGACAGACTGCCATGCTGCCCTTCCCCACAAATTGTTTGCAATGGGCTTGAACACAGAGCAGAATTAGAATAACTGGTGCCCATGGTGGAGTAGCAAGTAATTTTCAGGTATGCTTTTGATAGTATTGTGCCAAAACCATTGGAGAAAAGTTGCTGGTAAATGTTAGACTTGTGCACAGCGAGAAAACTTGGTTTGCGCAAATCAGTTCAATATATAAAAAAATAATTTTCAGTTCATAAAATATTATTCATGCAGTTGTTAAAGGAAAAAAAAACAGATAAACTAAAATGTTGTGATATTAGCCAATTAGTGTATTGCAAAATACATATATATTTAAAATATTGTATATTTTGCAGTATACAGTTGGTTCACATATCAATGTGAGAAGAAGTAAGCATGACAGAGGCTTGGGGCAAGTCTATTGCCCACAGACTATCGGCCCGGTCCCAAGAGCCACTAAGGAATTAGAGACAGGCTATTGTCACTGTTGGGAATGAGGACTTTTGGGACCCAAATTCTATGGCTTGTCTGTCTGGAGCAGACACAGTAGATGGGAAACAACTCTGAACTGACCTATTAACTCCTATCAACCCAGGCAGTGATGCTAGGGAGAGAACGTGTTCTATTGTTTTATTATCCACCCTCTGCAAATATAACTCTCAGATATGAAGTGCAGGGCCCAAATTTACTATTTAGCAGATTAGCACCCAGAAAATAAGAATGTTTACAATTGCGCTGTAACCGCAGTATTTTACGCTTCTATTTGACTCTCAGATATAGGCTGAGTACCAAGCTCCATCACAAGCAGTAAAAAAAACTATATATAGTTCAAGTAGAAATTGTAGCCGTATTAGTCCAGTGATGTAGATGTAAAAAATAGATAAAATTCGTATCTTGTAATACCTTTTTTATTGGACTAACAGAATTTTTTAGTGACAAGCTTTCGGGATAACCTCCCTTTCTCAAGTCTGAAGCATTTCTGAGCAAGACGACACATAGAATTCAAAGTTGAGTTGTGATATAGGGGTTAAAGTGACATGAGTGTAGATAAGACACAGGTTTGGTAGAAAATAGACACCATCTTTGTAGAGGGTCATAAATATCTTTCTGAAGAGCAGAGTGAGGGGGGAGAGAGGGAAAAGAAAAACAAACAAGGAGACAGTGCAGAGGATGGTACACTTTATACATGCACACACACATAAATGTGTATATGTGAACGCATAAACACATGTACATATACATAAACACATATACATACATGCACATGAACTCATATACACAAATATAAATGCACAGAAATATATATATATATACAAGCATACATGCATATGAGTATGGGAAAGCATAGGTTAACACATAGTACTTGGTATACAGATAGAATAAACATATAGGAATGCATTTTAAAGTGTTGGTACATATGACAGAATAGTAAGATAATGCTGGGAGAGTGTTCATGTAAAGTGTTGGTAGTGGGACAGGAATCCCAAATCAATATTTAGTCCTCTATTCTTGCTGTTAAACCATTTAATAATTCTGGCTTCAAAGGCTTTTCTTTCCTTGGTATTTTTAAAGCCCCCCTTCAGTACTTTGATTTTTAGGTCCTTCAGTGAGTGGCCAGGCTGGGTAAAGTGGTGTCCCACAGGAGTGCAGTATGATTCTTCTTTGTGGTGTTTAATAGAGTGTCTGTGCATATTCATTCTGCCATTTAATGGCTGGGTGGTTTCCCCAATGTAGCATCCTAGGTGGCATTTTATGCATTGAATGTGTCGTCTTGCTCAGAAATGCTTCAGACTTGAGAAAGGGAGGTTATCCCGAAAGCTTGTCACTAAAAAATTCTGTTAGTCCAATAAAAAAGGTATTACAAGATACGAATTTTATCTATTTTTTACATATATATATATATATATATATATATATATATATATATATATATATATATATATAAATTGTAACTGCAGCTGGTTCCCCTATTTACCACTATAACGTCTTAAAGCATAGAACTTAGCAGGGCTAACCGTACAGTTATCTTAGAGAAAATATTATGTAGTTAGTGAGAGATCCTCTAATTAAAATATATAAATAATTAAGAATACAATATAAAATAAGGATTGTCTTGGAAGCAATACAATTTTGTCTTTTCAGATATTTTATTAAATATAAATATAGACAAATAAAATCCATTACAATAACTTATAGCTGAGTTTATAAGATTAAAGTACCGTATATACTCGAGTATAAGCCGAGTTTTTCAGCACATTTTTTGTGCTGAAAAACCCCAACTCGGCTTATACTCGAGTCACTGTCTGTATTATGGCAATTTGCATTGCCATAATACAGACAGGGGGCTTAGAGCGGTTACTTACCTCTCCTGCAGCTCCTGTCAGCTCCCTTCTCCTCCACGCCGGTCCGTTCAGCACCTCTGTCAGCTCCCAGTGTAAATCTCGCAAGAGACGCGGGGTCATAGTGCGGCTCTGGCGAGACTTACAGTGTAAGCTGACAGAAGAGCTGCACGGACCGGCGCGGAGGAGAAGGGAGCTGACAGGAGCTGCAGGAGAGGTAAGTGCTTCCTGACAGTCCCCCTCCCCCCACTAAACTACCAATGCCACTGGACCACCAGGGAAGGAGAGCCCTCCTCCCTGGCCAGCTAGGAAGCAGGGAGGGGGGACGAAAATAAAATAAAAAATTATAATTATAATAATTCAATATAAGAAAAAAAAATAATAAAAAAATTATTAAACTAATTAAAAATAATAATAATAAAATTGCCCACCCCCACCAAGGCTCTGCAACACACACACACACACACACACACACACACTGCACTCATACACACACTGCACTCATACACACACACACTGCACTCATACACACACACACTGCACTCATACACACACACTGCACTGCACTCATACACACACACACACACACACACACTGCACTCATACACACACACACACTGCACTTATACACACACACGCTGCAAATAAATATTCAATTAATGTAATTTTTATAGGATCTAATTTTATTTAGAAATTTACCAGTAGCTGCTGCATTTCCCACCCTAGTCTTATACTCGAGTCAATAAGTTTTCCCAGTTTTTGGGGGTAAAATTAGGGGCCTCAGCTTATATTCGGATCGGCTTATACTCGAGTATATACGGTATATGCTTGCAATATCATTAAAATAGAATAACATACCCTCTTAAACATGTCAACATCTCTCAGTTATTATAAGATGGAGCAGCGTTTCTGTCTCCAAATCTCTCCCCTGTGTGCTAACATTAAAAAAGGTCCATATTTATACCTTAGATGTTCATTTTAGGACCTCCCTTAATTTGCCAAAGATACAAGGCCATAACTAAAACGTAAGGTTCACACGTCATGGGAAATTCCATTACGCTAAGACAAAATGGCGCACGTTAGAACAACGCAGCATATTATGCACTGAAAGTAGGTAAGAGGTTATTGCTATTACGTAGCATAGCCTTGAAGTTTGTTTATGCATTAATTGTTATTGTATTAAGCTAAGACAAAATGGTGTAAGTTAGAACTACGCAGCATATTATGCACTGAAAGTAGGTAAGAGGTATTTATTAAAGAAACAATGTATGGAAAACAATATGTTCCATTGCTAACACCTTGTCAGTTTGCAATATCTTAAAGACAAAGTACACCATTTAAAAATACAACTTTGCATTCTAAAACTATACTAATATTTAAATTTGCCCATAATATTGAATTTGTTGTTTTTTTTTACTGCTCTTTGTTTTTTATATCTACTGGTCAATGCTAACTTGATCTGTGAATAAATCTGCAAATAAAATTCAGGTTTACTGACTGTTCCCTAACCTTAATTATGTTGTTTTCCATCAATCATTTTTTGGGGGCATAACGGTCAGAACTCCAAATCCCGAAACAAAATGCCTTGTTCATTCCTCGTTTCATTTGTTTTGTGATTCAGCCTTATGGCGTCTTTGGAATCGCCAATCATCCAAAATTTAGACCAATTTTGATTAATTTGAAAATGAATACAAAAGTATTGTAAATGTTATATTCATATTCAGCTATTTACTTGAATATGGATTGTTATTATTAGTGTTTTCAGGAAAAAAAATTAACGACAATTTATTATTTCCCTCATTTCGTTTGAAAGTTAATAATGAATCGCCACATTAACAGACAACTGAATGAACAAATAGGTCACTAAAGGATTTCCGCTAAACTACAAATTATTGTGAAATTGAATAACACTCAAAGTGTATAGTCTAAAACACAATGCTTTAGTACATAACAGAAACACTTGTATACAAGAAAAAAACAGTGTATAGGAAATAATTTAAATACTTATAAACCAGTATTTTCCATGTGGTATATGTACCTGGGCAGCAGGTTTTTTCCAGATCTAAGAACACCTAGTAACGTTTTTTCACCTTGTGGCATTGTGAAATACTGTATACTCTTTATTTTGCTCCTAAAAAATGTTCATCCCATGCAAGACCCCACTTCTCATTTGGCTTTCTCAAAGCACCTTCTAAAAGTAAAATATATTTCAGTTTATTCAATGCACCTACTTTTTATTTCTGTTAGTTGTGTTGTATGTTTGTAAAATCCAAGCATTTCCCTTCATGATCTACACACTTTAAAATGTTTACTAAAGCTTAGTTGAATTAGCAATGCCATCACAAGAGTTTCAGCCAAGCTCCCTCAAACAAGCAACTGAGGAAGCCCATTTGAGAGGCGAAACGCGTATTGCTACCCACATGTGGACTTTACATTATTTTTTATTTATGTATTTTTTTTTTTTTTTTTTTTTTAATTCTTTATTTTTGCATGTGCATATAGGTTACAGACAAGCTTGCAGGGCCACGACAGCAGCTGCAGGCATATTCATAGCATTTCAATGAGTGGCATTTCGATACAGCACATTTTTTTTTTTTACATGAAACAGCGAGATTTGCTACAGTTAAGACATGCATATGACATTTCTAGGTATTTCTAGGTTTAGTGATATATTTAGCGGATAATCATTCTATTGTCAAGCTAGGACAGCAACATTACTATGTTATTATTAGAATTAGGTAGTCGCTATGAAGCAATGTTAGATTAGAGTAACCATGCTGGTGAACAATAAGGTTAGCATTAAGTGAAAAACAGACATCAGTTCAGACATTTATAACTAAGAGAGAGCTTGGCTAGGACGTTTATACTAAAAAAGTAAAGTAAAGTGTTGCAATACTACGATAACTTTTGAACCGCTGGTTTGGTACCGGCAGGCTGGGTTTTGACTGCAAGTCCTTTAGGGGACATGGGTACCTTACTCGAGTGTATGTAGCACGATCAGCCAATACCTCGGCTTGGTAAAGCCATGTCTTCCCTGGGATTTCTCCTGATCGCCTGGTGGCATCTTTGTGGCAATCCTTGGTGTGGGTTGCGCCTGGCGTCTCGCTTGTTCTCGGCCTCCCTGGAAGGTAGCATCAATGCGCCCCGGGTTTGTAGTTTCCGGATCCAATTCCTCCTGTGTGGAGCTGAGCCCTGCTGGCCCGAGGTTGTCGGGGACGCTGTGTGTGGGGCAAGTTGTGCAGGTTGGCTGGTCCCTCTCTGGGTTGTGTAAGCGCAGGTGCTTGCGCGCGAGGTTTCCCGCCCTTGCGGTCGACGTTGTGCGCTTGGTCGGGTGGCCGCCCTGAGGGCTTGTTGTGGAAGTCCGTAATGGCGGCGGCGGGTCTCCGGACGGAGCCAAGAGGCCACCATTCGAGCCGCTTGACGGTAGGTCAGCCCCTTGTCACATAGGAGTTTGTGGAAGCCTGAGCATAGTTCGTCTAGTGCTTCCAGTTGGCGAGCGTGTGTCTGGCTGCTAGTGTTCCCGCTCTTTGGCCTGTGTTGGGCGGCCATCTTGGGTGTGCCCTGGCAGGCTGAGGCCTCTGCTGGCTGCGAAGCTGCAGTCATTTATTGTCGTGTCGGTCCGCTTGGTTAGTGGATACCGGGATAACCCCCACCGGTCCAGGGGGGGGGGGGGAGTGAGAGATCAGGAGCGCCTCTGAGGGGATCTGGTGTCGAAGAGAGCGGCCGCCTCTCCCCGGCCCCAACTCCTGTAGGCCGCAGGTTGCGTCTCGGGTTCTGGGCCCCGACAAGCTCCAGGAAGGTATCTATCGAGTCTGTGGTGCACCCCCAATGTGGGTAGCGCACCTCAGTGTGTCTTTGGGCTGAGTAGCCTCCGATATGGTCAATTATTCTACCCGCCCGGCAGGAGCTCCTTCCCTGCACGTCTGTTCAGCTTGGCGGTCAGACTCCGCCCCCCTTATTTATGTATTTTATTGTGTTATCATTAAAGGATTTTTACAACGCTACCACAGCCTAAATGGATCTATTAAATGGATCAGAGGACGCAACAGCGGCAGGTGCACAGAGAGGGAGTGTGGTCTCTTTGTGATATTCCCACAGGCATTTATATTGAGCCTAATAATACCGGCTCTTTCCTTGTGAGTACAAGACTACAGATTGTCCTTTTATCTACATACCTGTACCTTATGATATTGCACTAGGTTTTTGTTATTCCCTTTGTTTTTTAGAGTGTACATCACTATCTATTTCTACACCATCTAATATTGTCCACCCAAGAACTAACTACACTCTGCCTATTGTGTATGTAAGCTCCCTCAAAAGATGATGCGCCATAAACAGTACTATCTGCCTTTGCAGCTACAGCACTATGGATTAGCAGCACTATGAGTTGCCAAGATGTTGCAATATGATGGAACTCCACGCTGGAGATCATGAAACATATCTCGAACAGCAGAGAGCAATACATTCCTAATTGCCAGGGATGAAAATAAGAGTGACATGTCTACAGGGAATAGAGGATTAGGGAGCTATAGTCAGATAGATCTCACAGACAATTTGAGCCAAGTTATAGCAAGCCATAGGCAGGTGATTCCACTATTTACGCATCTAAAGAAAAAACATGTATCCTAGAGAAGTGTTAGATTATGTGGCAGAAGTAGCCACAAAAGACTGTAAAAATACTTTTTCCTATGTAAAAGAACGGTATTCGGGACTTTTACCATGAATGATTCGTTATTTTGCTGTATGTGAACAAGGTAATCGGTTGTGAAAAGGAATTCTGTTCGAGAACCGATTGTACCTCCCTTGCATGGGAGAATGTCATAAAAGGAGCATTGTGGCAAACCTAGCAACTTTAGGTCATATTGCAGAACATTTAAAAGTTGACAGTTGAAAGTTAACTCCTAGAGCCGTGAATAAAAATTGTCAGTTGACTCCCACGCTATGTGTCGTCTGGTTCTTGGGAATGGGAATTATGCTGTGTGTCCTGCCTTCTGTATGCTGAATCGTGATGCACCGAACAGTTCGCCGGTGAATAGTTCCTGGCGAACATAGTGTGTTCGCGTTCGCCACGGCGGGCGAACACATGCGCGGTTCGATCCGCCCCCTATTCGTCATCATTGACTAAACTTTGACCCTGTGCCTCACAGTCAGCAGACACATTCCAGCCAATCAGCAGCAGACCCTCCCTTCCAGACCCCCCCACCTCCTGTACTGCATCCATATTAGATTCATTCTGAAGCTGCATTCTTAGATAGAGGAGGGAAAGTGTAGCTGCTGCTCATTTGATAGGAACATGTATAGCTAAGCTAGTGTATTCAGTGTCCACTACAGTCCTGAAGGACTCATCTGATCTCTGCTGTAAGGACAGCACCCCAAAAAGCACTTTTTAGGGCTAGAACATCAGTCTGCTTTTTTTTTCTTTTTTTTTTTTGTCTAATCTAATTGCAGTTGCCTGCCTGCCTGCCTGCCAGCTTCTGTGTCAGGCTCACAGTGGATAATGTGCCCACTTGCCCAGTGCCACCACTCATATCTGGTGTCACAATAGCTTGCATTTAAAAACAAAAAAACATTTTTTCACTGTAATAGATTAATTAGCAGTTAGTTGTCTGCAAGCATCTGTGTGTCAGGCCAACAGCGTGTACTCTGCCAGTGTGCACAGTGCCACTCATATCTGGTGGCACAATAGCGTGTATTTAAAAACCCACAAACTTTGTTTCACTGTAATAGATTGAATAGCAGTTAGTTGTCTGCAAGCGTCTGTGTGTCAGGCTCACAGTGGATACTGTGCCCACTTGCCCAGTGCCACTACTCATATCTGGTGGCACAATAGCGTGTATTTAAAAACCCACAAACTTTTTTTCACTGTAATAGATTGAATAGCAGTTAGTTGTCTGCAAGCGTCTGTGTGTCAGGCTCACAGTGGATACTGTGCCCGCTTGCCCAGTGCCACCACTCATATCTGATGTCACAATAGCTTGCATTTAAAAACCCAAATTTTTTTTCACTGTAATAGATTAATTAGCAGATAGTTGTCTGCAAGCGTCTTTGTGTCAGGCCAGCAGCGTGTACTCTGCCACTGTGCTCAGTGCCACTCATATCTGGTGGCACAATAGCATGCATTTTAAAACCCACAAACTTTTTTTCACTGTAATAGATTGAATAGCAGTTAGTTGTCTGCAAGCATCTGTGTGTCAGGCTCACAGTGGATACTGTGCCCACTTGCCCAGTGCCACCACTCATATCTGGTGTCACAATAGCGTGCATTTAAAAACATTTTTTTTTTCACTGTAATAGATTAATTAGCAGTTAGTTGTCTGCAAGTGTCTGTGTGTCAGGCCAACAGCGTGTACTCTGCCAGTGTGCACAGTGCCACTAATATCTGGTGGCACAATAGCGTGAATTTAAAAACCCACAAACTTTTATTTCACTGTAATAGATTGAATAGCAGTTAGTTGTCTGCAAGCGTCTGTGTGTCAGGCTCACAGTGGATACTGTGCCCACTTGCCCAGTGCCACTACTCATATCTGGTGTCACAATAGCGTGCATTTAAAAACAAAAACATTTTTTTTCACTGTAATAGATTAATTAGCAGTTAGTTGTCTGCAAGTGTCTGTGTGTCAGGCCAACAGCGTGTACTCTGCCAGTGTGCACAGTGCCACTCATATCTGGTGGCACAATAGCGTGTATTTAAAAGCCCACAAACTTTTTTTTCACTGTAATAGATTGAATAGCAGTTAGTTGTCTGCAAGCGTCTGTGTGTCAGGCTCACAGTGGATATTGTGCCCACTTGCCCAGTGCCACCACTCATATCTGGTGTCACAATAGCTTGCATTTAAAAACAATTTTTTTTTCACTGTTATAGATTGAATAGCAGTTAGTTGTCTGCAAGCGTCTGTGTGTCAGGCTCACAGTGGATATTGTGCCCACTTGCCCAGTGCCACCACTCATATCTGGTGTCACAATAGCTTGCATTTAAAAACAATTTTTTTTTCACTGTTATAGATTAATTAGCAGTTAGTTGTCTGCAAGCGTCTGTGTGTCAGGCTCACAGTGGATACTGTGCCCACTTGCTCAGTGCCACTACTCATATCTGGTGTCACAATAGCGTGTATTTAAAAGCCCACAAACTTTTTTTTCACTGTAATAGATTGAATAGCAGTTAGTTGTCTGGAAGCGTCTGTGTGTCAGGCTCACAGTGGATACTGTGCCCGCTTGCCCAGTGCCACCACTCATATCTGATGTCACAATAGCTTGCTTTTAAAAACCCAAATTTTTTTTTCACTGTAATAGATTAATTAGCAGATAGTTGTCTGCAAGCGTCTTTGTGTCAGGCCAGCAGCGTGTACTCTGCCACTGTGCTCAGTGCCACTCATATCTGGTGGCACAATAGCATGCATTTTAAAACCCACAAACTTTTTTTCACTGTAATAGATTGAATAGCAGTTAGTTGTCTGCAAGCATCTGTGTGTCAGGCTCACAGTGGATCTGTGCCCACTTGCCCAGTGCCACCACTCATATCTGGTGTCACAATAGCGTGCATTTAAAAACAATTTTTTTTCACTGTAATAGATTAATTAGCAGTTAGTTGTCTGCAAGTGTCTGTGTGTCAGGCCAACAGCGTGTACTCTGCCAGTGTGCACAGTGCCACTCATATCTGGTGGCACAATAGCGTGCATTTAAAAACCCACAAACTTTTATTTCACTGTAATAGATTGAATAGCAGTTAGTTGTCTGCAAGCATCTGTGTGTCAGGCTCACAGTGGATACTGTGCTCACTTGCCCAGTGCCACCACTCATATCTGGTGTCACAATAGCATGCATTTAAAAACAAAAAACCTTTTTCACTGTTATAGATTGAATAGCAGTTAGTTGTCTGCAAGCGTCTGTGTGTCAGGCCAACAGCGTGTACTCTGCCAACCTCTGCCAGTGCACATTGCCACTCATATCTGGTGTCACAATAGCGTGAATTTAGAAACAAAAAAACCTTTTTCACTGTTATAGATTGAATAGCAGTTAGTTGTCTGCAAACGTCTGTGTGTCAGGCCAACAGCGTGTACTCTGCCAACCTCTGCCCGTGCATTGCCACTCATATCTGGTGTCACAATAGCATGCATTTAAAACCAAAAAACGTTTTTCACTGTTATAGATTGAATAGCAGTTACTTGTCTTCAAGCGGGTGTGTCAGGCCTACAGCGTGTACTCTGCCAACCTCTGCCAGTGAACATTGCCACTCATATCTGGTCTCACAGTAGCTTGCACGCATAGTACCACTAATCAAAAAAAAAATGACAGGCAGAGGCAGGCCACCCCGCAGGGGCCATCGTGGTCGTGGTGCTGTGATTCCCTTTTGTCCTAGAATAATGCCCAGTGTTCAGAGGCCACGTACCCTGAACTTGAAAGGTTCTGAGGACATAGTTGACTGGCTAACACAGGACACCCAATCTTCTACAGCTTTCGCTCGGAACCTTGACGCACCATCCTCCTCCAGCTTAGCTTCGGGCACCTCTCAAGATACCACTCACCCGCCTGCCGCCACCACCAACACTAGCACCACAGCCACTTCACTTGGTATGTCAGAGGAGTTACACATCCGTTTGAAGAAATGAGTGATGCACAACCATTATTGCCAGAGGATGTAGATAACAGGGATATGTCTCAGGCAGGCAGCATTACACACATGGACGTACGGTGTGATGATGATGATGATGTTGTACCCGCTGCTGCTTCCTTTGCTGAGTTATCAGATACAAGTGAAGCGGTTGATGATGACGATGCGTCCATGGATGTCACGTGGGTGCCCGCTCGGCAAGAAGAAGAACAGGGTGAAAGTTCAGATGGGGAGACAGAGAGGAGGAGGAGGAGACGAGTTGGAAGCAGGGGAGGTCGTCGCAAGGGGCTAGTGGCACAGTCAGACAGCATGCATCGGCACCCGGGGTCAGCCCAACAGCACGCCAATCAACGCATGCTGTGTCCAAAACCAGAATGCCGTCATTGCAGAGCTCAGCAGTGTGGCCTTTTTTTGTGTGTGTCTGCCTCTGACAACAGCGATGCCATTTGCAACCTGTGCCAAAAGAAACTGAGTCGTGGGAAGTCCAACACCCACCTAGGTACAACTGCTTTGCATAGGCACATGATCGCCCATCACAAACGCCTATGGGATCAACACATGAGTACAAGCAGCACACAAACTCAAAGCCGCCATCCTCCTCCTTGTCCAGCATCTTCAGCCACGTCAACCACTGCTGTCCTCCTTGCCCCTTCTCAACCATCCACCACTCCGTC
Source organism: Pelobates fuscus (assembly GCF_036172605.1). Lineage (NCBI taxonomy): Eukaryota > Metazoa > Chordata > Amphibia > Anura > Pelobatidae > Pelobates > Pelobates fuscus. Next base: position 131,164,003 of record NC_086323.1, read on the forward strand.
TCTTGCCTTGAGCAGTTCCCGCTCATCTGCCCACAGTCAGGTGTCTGTCAAGGACATGTTTGAGCGTAAGAAGCCAATGTCAGAAAGTCACACCCTTGCCCAGCGTCTGACAGCTGGCTTGTCTGAACTAATAGCCCACCAGCTTTTACCATACAAGCTGGTGGAGTCTGAGGCGTTCAAAAAATTTGTGGTTATTGGGACACCGCAGTGGAAGGTACCTGGACGAAATTTCTTTTCACAAAAGGCAATCCCCAACCTCTACTCTATTGTGCAAAAGGAAGTAATGGCATGTCTGGCACACAGTGTTGGGGCAAGGGTCCATCTGACCACTGATACCTGGTCTGCAAAGCATGGTCAGGGCAGGTATATCACCTACACTGCGCATTGGGTAAACCTGCTGACGGCTGCCAAGCATGGAATGCGTGGCTCTGCAGAGGAGTTGGTGACACCAACAAGACTTGCAGGCAGGCCACCTCCTCTACTCCTCCTACTCCATCCTCTTCTATTACCTCCTCGGCTGAGTCCTCTTCTGCTGCTGCGTCTTGCTCCACATCAACGGCACCCCCCCCAGCTCCCCAGGTACTATTCCACATCCCGGATACGGCAGTGTCACGCCGTCTTGGGTTTGACTTGCTTGAAAGCAGAGAGTCACACCGGACAAGCACTCCGGTCCGCCCTGAACGCACAGGTGGAAAAGTGGCTGACTCCGCAGCAACTGGATATCGGCAAAGTGGTTTGTGACAACAGAACAAATTTGTTGGCGGCATTGAAGTTGGGCAAGTTGACACATGTGCCGTGCATGGCACATGTGTGTAATCTGATCGTACAACGCTTTGTGCATAAGTACCCAGGCTTACAGGACGTCCTGAAGCAGGCCAGGAAGGTGTGCGGCCATTTCAGGCGTTCCTACACGGGCATGGCGCACTTTGCAGATATCCAGCGGCGAAACAACATGCCAGTGAGGCGCTTAATTTGCAACAGCCCGACATGTTGGAATTCAACACTCCTAATGTTCGACCGCCTGCTCCAACAAGAAAAAGCCGTTAATGAATATTTGTATGAACAGGGTGCTAGGACAGCCTCTGGGGAGCTGGGAATTTTTTTGCCACGTTACTGGACGCTCATGCGCAATGCCTGTAGGCTCATGCGTCCTTTTGAGGAGGTGACAAACCTAGTCAGTTGCACCGAAGGCACCATCAGCGACATCATACCATTTGTTTTCTTCCTGGAGCGTGCCCTGCGAAGAGTGCTGTATCAGGCCCTAGATGAGCGTGAAGAGGAAGAGGAAGAGTTGTGGTCACCAACACCACCAGAAACAGCCTTATCAGCATAACTTGCTGGACCTGCGGCAACGCTGGAAGAGGATTGTGAGGAAGAGGAGTAAGAGGAGCAATGTGGCTTTGAGGAGGAGGAGGAAGACCAACCACAACAGGCATCCCAGGGTGCTCGTTGTCACCTATCTGTACGTGGCTGGGGGGAAGAACATACCTTCATTGAGATCACTAAGGAGGAGGAACGGGAAATGAGTAGCTCGGCATCCAACCTTGTGCAAATGGGGTCTTTCATGCTGTCATGCCTGTTGAGGGACCCTCGTATAAAAAGGCTGAAGGAGAACAACCTGTACTGGGTGTCCATGCTACTAGACCCCCGGTATAAGCAGAAAGTGGCTGAAATGTTACCAAATTACAACAAGTCAGAAAGGATGCAGCATTTGCAAAATAAATTAAAAAGTATGCTTTACACAGCGTATAAGGGTGATGTCACAGCACAACGGGGATCTAACAGGGGAAGAGGTGAAAGTCATCCTCCTCCTCCCACGACCACGCCGGCAAGGACAGGATGCTTTAAAGATGTGTTGTTGATGGAGGACATGTGGAGCTTTTTAAGTCCTACGCATTGCCACAGCCCTTCGGGATTCACCCTCAGAGAACGACTCGACCGACAGGTGGCAGACTACCTTGCCTTAACTGCAGATATCGACACTCTGAGGAGCGATGAACCCCTTGACTACTGGGTGTTCAGGCTTGACCTGTGGCCTGAGCTATCCCAATTTGCGATAGAACTTCTGGCCTGCCCCGCTTCAAGTGTCCTGTCAGAAAGGACCTTCAGTGCAGCAGGAGGAATTGTCGCCTAGGTCAAAAAAGTCTAGATTACCTCACCTTTATTAAGATGAATGAGGGATGGATCCCGAAGGGACTGACAGTGGGCGATACATTCGACTAAAAAAGGCCTGATGAGATGAGCTGCCTTGGGCTAAAAATGGTGACCCTATGTAGGAGGAACAGTCCCTATTCTGCTCTGTGTCTGTGTGTATCAGTGTGGTGGAATCTCAGTAAAAATAAATTTACTAGGACAAGATTGCCATGTGGCATAAGTGTAAATGTTGGTGTATCAGTTAGTCAGTTACACGTAGCTAAGATACAATCAACACTGTATTGAGCAAGTGCAGGAATGCAGAAACTGAAAACACTTCCCCTCCTCCATTGTTCTGGGTGAGCCATGTGGTCTAACAGGTAAGGGAAGTTAGGCTTTGTTCAGCTGATTGTGTAAAGAGTATATGTGGGTAGAGTTAACTATAGGAGGAGCTATATGTCTATATTATGCATTTACACAGTCAGTTCTGGGCTCAGATTTTGTTGTATTTTGGTGACATTAGTCCCTCTGAGCCCCGGTCGGTGAATCGAATAAAGAATCTCTTCCTTCCTGAAGAAACCTGTGTCCACTTCTCTGTGCTTGGCTTCTGTCAGTTTCTCCGGTATCATTTGGTGCATTGGGCCAGGAAGCTCATCGTTCAACGGTAGCTGAGAAGCAGAGGCGTGAGACGGTCTATCTTTGCCCACGTTCTCTACGGTTGCACCCCTGAACTTCTGCGTGGACCTCCTTTCGTCTCGGCGCCACTGGTCTGTTGTCCAGGAGATCATCGGCCTCTACGTAGTAAGTGCTGGGGTGTCCCCGTCGATGAGTGTGAACTCAGGTTCAGGAACGAGGAGGTAAGACGACCGCTGTTTTAGACGGCGGACCCACTAGGGGTATTGGATACCGATTGTGCGGTAGGCCGATAAGGGGTTATTTGTGTATGGAATCTGCCCCCTCCAGTGGAGAGAAGGAGCGAAGGCGCACCGCTCAATTAAACGCCCTTTAGTAAGCCCGTTTAATTTTGGTTTGGAGTCAGGCGGGGTTCTGGTGTAAATAGCCCTAGCCGAACACCGGTGTCTTGTCTAGACTAGCGTTCTAGGGTGTATATTACGTTCACTAGGTCGGAGGGACCGGGAGACTAAGCGGCGTCTGTGTAAATTCGGTCCGCTAGATCTCAACCTATCTTGGCTAAGTGGGAAGGCGTGTAAATTTGGAACCCACTAGATTTTTGATAGAGTATATAGACTAAGAGGGTTCTGTGTAAATTCCGCCCTCTAGTTCGCTATATGTGGTGTTTGGGCAGTGTGGCTAACCAAAACGGATGTAGATAGTTTTAGGTAGTCCATCAAGGTACTGGCCAATAGATTAGTTGGGAATTGTATATGTGTTAAAGATTATTTTTAGTAGCGTGTATATCTTGCTAGATAGCGTGAGCTCTGCCGTCTAGCGAGAGTGTGAATAGTGTGTAACTGTATTATAGCGCACGGTACCATAACCATGTATAATTACTGATACTGTAAATAAGTACTAATAATTGTCGTCTATGTTGTATGTTTAACACCATAACCACTACTAATTGTACTGTGACTTTAAATTGTACTTTAACCTATGCTAACCGTACTGTAACTACTGTTTGTAAAGACGATGTTACTGGGGTATGTTATAGACGGGTAATTCAAATATAGGGAATTATAGCGTGGGTGACCGTATAGTTTCGCCAAAGGGCACAGTATTAGTTACTTAGTGACTGGTGTAACAGCTGTGTGTGTACGGGAATTCCCTGAGCGTTTTGTTGTATGAGTTTGACCTAGTAACTGTGCCACATGGTGCTGTTGCCAGGGAAACGAGTGTGACTGTTGGAGGTGTGTTTGTTGTGTTTCTTTGAATTAGACGCTCCGTTGCTAAATATGGATGCGCCAGAATTCAAAAATTAATAATCCCTTAGAATGCATGCTAAATAACTTTAAAAAGAGATATAATGTGTGTGATTTTGGGGTTAAATTGGCTCCGAATCACCTGACTATCTTATGTAGTAGAGAATGGCCTCTGTGGTAATCTGTCTTGATTTAAATCTAGTGCAGCGTGTACATGTGCCTGTATCTATTATGTTTGAATTCTATGACCAGTTTCCATATTTTGACTGTTTAAAACAGTTTTGTTACTAGATGGTTACCAAAAACTGGTTTGTCCATCCCCAATGGAATCTGAAGCATCTGACCATCCCTCAACTAAATTCTTTAGCAAGAACTGGTGCAGCTGGTATGTCCACCTGTGCTCTCTGTGCCTACCTACCCCCCCAACTGGTTCTTGTACCCTGAGGCCATTTTTGGTGGAAGGGTATTTTAGTGTTTTTTTATTATTATTGTTCAGTTTTATTATTAGCAGTCAAAATTGTGAGGAGAATTCTTAATAACAGTAACTCTGACCCACTGAATCAGATAATTCTCAGCAATTACACAATACCATAACCATTGACAATACCATAACCACTGATAATACCATAACCACTGATAATACCATAATCACTGAAAACACCATAACCACTGACAATACCATAACCACTGAAAACACCATAACCACTGAAAACACCATAACCACTGATAACACCATAACCACTGAAAACACCATAACCACTGACAATACCATAACCACTGACAACACCATAACCACTGACAATACCATAATCACTGAAAACACCATAACCACTGACATAACACTATAATTACTGAGCCTTGTGTGCCTTTAGTAACAGTAAATTAGTTTTGAAATACAACTGGATGAAATGGTCAATGGTATAGGATGCTGGAATACACTTTTACCATTTTTGGTTACTGGTCAGGCTCCTCCTAGCCCTGTCCGAAACATTTTGTTAACCAAGTTACTGACCAGTAAAATTAATTTATCCATTTCCACCTACCTCACCACTCCCCGACCAGAACCTATGACTAAACAACCCTATCTAAGTCCCACCCTAACCTGACAAATGACCGGTGCCCTCCAACTTTGACATTTACAAATGCCACTGCAGCTTACCCCTGGTCCCCCACACATTGATATTAATGGTCAATTACAGTTGGCAGACCCTGTATTTGTTTATGTCCCGTTCACCATGACTGATCTGTTTAATTGGAAGACCCATAATTCCTTTACGAAAGCAGACGAGTCACCTAGTGCTTTCTATGAGAGATTGCTGGAGTCATATAGATTATATACTCCTTTTAATCCAGAGGCCCCTGAGAACTCTCGAATGAACAACTCAGCATTTGTCAGACAGACCCAAGGTGATATCAATAGAAAATTGCTAAAGTTAAAGGGATTTGTAGGAATGTCCATATCACAGTTAATGGAAATTGCAAGTCAGGTGTATATGAACAGGGAGATTGAAACAAAGCAGGAGGAAGAACGTAAAATGAGGATGAAGGCAGATATGCTAGCTGTAGCTATCATAAGTGTAGAGAGACAGGGAAGGGAGGTGAATAGAGGAGTTGAGAATAGGCTGAGTAAGGGAGGAAGTAGGAATCACTGTGCGTATTGTAGAGAGGAAGGATATTGGAAAAGTGACTGCCCACAGAGGGAATATAAAGCAAGTTATAGATAAGACAAGAGAGAAGGTTACGAGATGGTTACAGAGGTGGCTATAGAGAAAGTCTTGGAGGGAATGACAGTAGTAACAGAGGAGGTGTTCAGGGAAGTAGATAGTATTCCCCTACCCAGAGATTAAGGGATAGAGAAGATAGAGATTTTGTCGGTCTGGCTGACACTGTCATGGAAGACTATTGATACCGACTGGGCTCCATCCCCCTTTAGCCGAGTGCAGCCTATGGTCGATGTATCAATAGAGGGAAAGAGGAGCTCTTTCATGATTGACACTGGTGCTGAGTACTCTGTGGTAACTAACCTAGTTGCTCCTCCTTCAGGAAGACTATAATTATGATAGGAGCTACTGGGAAAAGCGCTGCTAGACCAATTCTCAGGAGTCATACTTGTATTCTAGGAGGCCATTTTGTTAAGCACCAGTTCCTATATATGCTGGAGTGTCCAGTTCAGCTTCAAGGACGAGATCTATTATCAAAGCTTCAAGCCCAGATAACTTTTAAACCCAACGGATCAACGTCTCTGAAGTTTAATAGATCACCAGGCATAATATCAGTATTGGTGCAAAGGGAAGAAGAATGGCACTTCTACTCTATAATAACAAATACAGACCCTAAGAGTAATGAATCCTTATTTGACATTTCAAGAATATGGACAGAGAATAATCCTCCAGGACTTGCTCGCAATATTCCACCAATACACATTGAATTAAAGCTTGGAGCGTATCCGGTTAGCCTTAGTTAGTACCATATATTATAGAGGGTTAAGGAAAATATACAAACCTATGTGGATAAGTGTGTAAAGTATGACATCCTAAAATTCTGTACCTCCCCTTGGAACACTCCATTATTACCTGTTCAGAAGCCGGGATCAGATGAGTATCATCCTGTACAAGATCTAAGCGCAGTTAATAATGCAGTAGTCAATATACACCCAGTGGTACCCATCCCCTATAATCTGCTTGCTTTAATACCAGGTGGGGCAACCTACTATACCTTCCTTGACCTCAAAAATGCTTTCTTTTGTTTCTGGGGTACTGCTGAAAAATTATGTATGGGCATCCACCTTCCATACTTGGTAACTTAAGGGGGGATTTGAGTCAGTTGGGAGAAGGAATTACCCGGCAGCAGGTTGTAGAGTTGGGTTGTAGAGTATGGAGGAGGTACAGAAATGGGTACAAGATAGATTACCTGTGAATATTTATCCACCTGTTCATTCTTACTATCCAGGGGATCAAGTGTGGATAAAAGAATGGAACACTGTTCCATTAGGTTCCAAGTGGAGAGGTCCCTATGTTGTTCTTTTATCTACCCCAACAGTTGTAAAGGTTGTAGAAGTGACTCCGTGGATTCATCACTCTAGGGTAAAAAAAAAACAAAAAAAAAAAACAGCGGTTCCTGACAAGCTACCAGATCCAGAGAATCCCTGCAAAATCCGGTTAAAGCGCACGACTCAGTCGGAGTGACGAGGAGATATTGGGATTACAATTGTATTTAAAGAGATTAGTACGTGAGTGTTTTGACGGCCATAATAAAGCCAGACCACTCACCCATGTGACATAGCCAGGGTGTCTCGAAGGGACCTCTGTGAAGGGAAGAGAGGACCTGCAGAACTCCATTCCTTGCAGCTCTTACATCCTGGAAGCTGAGGTGCCATCGCACGGACGAAGACTGAGGATGAAGACGTCGAAAGAAGTGCTCTTGACAATGTGTATTTTTATGTTTTTTATTATTCAGGAAGGTAGAGGTACCGACACACCTAGCTGTGAGGTTTGCATTAAGACTACTATAACAGGTAATCATATTTCCCAGACCCTAATTTGGCATTCACAATATGAATGTAAAGGATATGTATCAAGGTGTAGATACTTAGGTATAGAGTATAGTGTATGCCATTTAGGAGTAGGCGAACCTAAGTGCTTCAATCCAGAGTATCAACCCCGTACAATTTGGTTGACCCTCCGGAATGGAGACTCACAGGGGACCCTAATAAATAAAACAGTATTAGAAACCGTACATTCTTCGGGTGTTCTGCTATTTGATGCATGTAAGGCGATATCAAGTGGTAGAAAACCGTGGAATGTATGCGGGGATCTTAAGTGGGAGAGAACGTATGGGTCTAACGATAAGTATATTTGTCCCAGTAGTAAAAATAAGTACGTAAGTCCAAAATGCCCAGATAGGGATTATAATTATTGCCCATATTGGTCTTGTGTGGGGTGGGCAACTTGGGGACAGACAGCAGACAAGGATATGATTGTTACTAAGTTGCCTACCAAACCGTATTGTAAGTCTATGGAATGTAACCCAGTCCATATACTCATAAATAATCCTGAACAATTTTTAGATAGGTTCGGTAACTTATTTGGGTTTCAGATATATGGGACGGGTTTAGATCCTGGGACAATATTATTTATAGGGATAGAGACAGATACCGTAGCATCCCAAACTCATCAGGTTTTCCATTCTCTTATATGAAGAGATGAGTGTGGAAAATAAGATCCCCCATAATGCGAAAAACGTATTTATAGATCTAGCCGAAAACATTGATGGTAGTCTTAATGTAACCAACTGCTATGTGTGTGGAGGTACTAACATGGGAGACAGACCAATGGGAAGCAAAGGAGGTAATGTATTCCGGTTCTGAGACAGTTGAACAGTTAATATCTTCTCAAGCCGATTATCAAATGAGTGTTAGAGGTAAATCTGAGTGGCGATTAAAGACCTCCATTATAGGTTATGTTTGCATAGCAAGAAAAGGAATAATGTTTAACACATCTGTAAGAGAACTAACTTGTCTAGGGCAAAAAGCTTATGATGATACTACAAAGAATACAACCTGGTGATCGGCTTCAAATGTCTCAGAACCACCTAACCCGTTTGCAAGTTATACCAATTTAAAGGATGTGTGGTTTGACCTATCTGCTACATCTAGTTGGAAAGCCCCAGCAAATTTGTACTGGATCTGTGGTAAGAAAGCCTATTCGGAGTTACCACAGGACTGGGAAGGGGCATGTGTATTAGGTATGCTCAAACCATCCTTCTTCTTGTTGCCAATTGAAACAGGAGAGACCTTGAGAGTTAAAGTTTATGATGTGAATCATAAAAAGAAGCTAGCATCCTTGAATGTAGGTAGCTGGGAAGATAATGAGTGGCACTGGCTACCTTAGCGCGCTTCATTGCCAATAGGAGGGATGTAATATGTGAGGGAACTGGTTAACAGCCAAACTGTATGCCCATGAAGTGTTATTGTATTCTAATACAGGGATTCAAGCCTCATTATACCATTAGGCAATTATGGATTCCTCTGTAAAGCACATAGCCTTCTTACCAGGTAAACCAGTTGGGCTGTTGATAAAGTCCTCCATTCACTTCCAGTGCAAATAGAAGGAGGTGTATGTGGAAAGTTCAATCTCAGCAACTGTTGTCTGCACATAGATGATGAAGGGCAGGCAGTGGCTGATCTCACAAGCCACATGGCTAAACTGACGCATGTACCGACTTAAGCCTGGAACGGGTACAATTCTAGTAGTTGGTTTGGAAGTAGGTACGAGCAGCTTGGAGGGATCAAGACATTGGTAGGAGGAGTCATGTTGATTATAGTGTGTCTCTTTCTACCATGTTTGGTTCCATTGGTAATTAGGTCCATACAGAGTGTCATAGAGAGCACGACAGAAAGGAAACCAGCTGCGCATGTAATGGCTGTTTGCAAGTATGAACCCTTAGCCCAGAGAGAATATATTCAGAATGAGGAGTGCTGAAGGAATTTGTAATGATGCTAAGATGCTTACGAGGTCTGTTCTGATTCATGGCAACCTGAGGTGTAAGCAAACTATGGTTAAGTGATGCATCTGGAATTGTGAAATATCAGAAGCATCAAAGGGGGGAATGTGGTGGAATCTCAGTAAAAATAAATTTACTAGGACAAGATTGCCATGTGGCATATGTGTAAATGTTGGTGTATCAGTTAGTCAGTTACACGTAGCTAAGATACAATCAACACTGTATTGAGCAAGTGCAGGAATGCAGAAACTGAAAACACTTCCCCTCCTCCATTGTTCTGGGTGAGCCATGTGGTCTAACAGGTAAGGGAAGTTAGGCTTTGTTCAGCTGATTGTGTAAAGAGTATATGTGGGTAGAGTTAACTATAGGAGGAGCTATATGTCTATATTATGCATTTACACAGTCAGTTCTGGGCTCAGATCTTGTTGTATTTTGGTGACATTAGTCCCTCTGAGCCCCGGTCGGTGAATCGAATAAAGAATCTCTTCCTTCCTGAAGAAACCTGTGTCCACTTCTCTGTGCTTGGCTTCCGACAGTTTCTCCGGTATCATCAGGGTCCCTGAGGACAGGTGTCAATCCATATCTGCCAAGTGACCCTATGTAGGAGGAACAGTCCCTATTCTGCTCTGTGTCAGTGTGTATCAGGGTCCCTGAGGACAGGTGTCAATCCATATCTGCCAAGTGACCCTATGTAGGAGGAACAGTCCCTATTCTGCTCTGTGTCAGTGTGTATCAGGGTCCCTGAGGACAGGTGTCAATCCATATCTGCCAAGTGACCCTATGTAGGAGGAACAGTCCCAATTCTGCTCTGTGTCGGTGTGTATCAGGGTCCCTGAGGACAGGTGTCAATCCATATCTGCCAAGTGACCCTATGCAGGGGGAACATTCCCTATTCTGCTCTGTGTCAGTGTGTATCAGGGATCCTTAGGATAGGTGTCAATCCATATCTGCCAAGTGACCCTATGTAGGGGGAACAGTCCCTATTCTGCTCTGTGTCAGTGTGTATCAGGGTCCCTGAGGACAGGTTTCAATCCATATCTGCCAAGTGACCCTATGTAGGGGGAACAGTCCCTATTCTGCTCTGTGTCAGTGTGTATCAGGGTCCCTGAGGACAGGTGTCAATCCATATCTGCCAAGTGACCCTATGTAGGGGGGAACATTCCCTATTCTGCTCTGTGTCAGTGTGTATCAGGGATCCTTAGGATAGGTGTCAATCCATATCTGCCAAGTGACCCTATGTAGGGGGAACAGTCCCTATTCTGCTCTGTGTCAGTGTGTATCAGGGTCCCTGAGGACAGGTTTCAATCCATATCTGCCAAGTGACCCAATGTAAGGGGAACAGTCCCTATTCTGCTCTGTGTCAGTGTGTATCAGGGTCCCTGAGGACAGGTGTCAATCCATATCTGCCAAGTGACCCTATGTAGGGGGAACAGTCCCTTTTCTGCTCTGTGTCAGTGTGTATCAGGGTCCCTGAGGACAGGTGTCAATCCATATCTGCCAAGTGACCCTATGTAGGGGGAACAGTCCCTATTCTGCTCTGTCTCAGTGTGTATCAGGGTCCCTGAGGACAGGTGTCAATCCATATCTGCCAAGTGACCCTATGTAGGGGGAACAGTCCCTTTTCTGCTCTGTGTCAGTGTGTATCAGGGTCCCTGAGGACAGGTGTCAATCCATATCTGCCAAGTGACCCTATGTAGGGGGAACAGTCCCTATTCTGCTCTGTCTCAGTGTGTATCAGGGTCCCTGAGGACAGGTGTCAATCCATATCTGCCAAGTGACCCTATGTAAGGGGAACAGTCCCTATTCTGCTCTGTGTCAGTGTGTATCAGGGTCCCTGAGGACAGGTGTCAATACATATCTGCCAAGTGACCCTATGTAGGGGGAACAGTCCCTATTCTGCTCTGTCTCAGTGTGTATCAGGGTCTCTGAGGACAGGTGTCAATCCATATGTCAAGGTGTCAATATGTCATATGTCAGGTGTCAATCCATATCCATTGTGATTTAGGAATGTTGGGTGATTTATGCCCTTTATGGATGAAAACCAGACTCTGCATCAACTGTGTAATTTTCCATGGGAGTTTAGCCATGGATCCCCCTCCGGCATGCCACAGTCCAGGTGTTAGTCCCCTTGAAACAACTTTTCCATCACGATTGTGGCCAGAAAGAGTCCCTGTGGGTTTTAAAATTCGCCTGCCCATTGAAGTCAATGGCGGTTCGCCCGGTTCGCCGGTTCGCGAACGTTTGACGAAGTTTGCGTTCGCCGTTCACGAACAGAAAATGTTATGTTCGCGACATCACTAATGCTGAATCCTGATTACTAGCGGAGAGCCCTTGGATTAACCCCTGACGCTCCGCTACAGATTACACCTGGGTAGAGGCTGTATGCAGAAGTGGCTTCTTTTCTTTTCTGAGGTGGTTGAAGGAGGAATTGACAGGATGGTCCTTACTCCATAGTTCTTGCTGGCCATTATTTGTTAGCCAAGAAAAAAAGGGTAATCTGGCTGTGAGTAGAAATACTCTGTCTATATTGAAAGACAGACTAGTTAATAAAGAGATGCATAAAAAGAGGAGTATAAACATAGGTGTGCGTAGCACATTTTACTAGGGTGTGCACCCCGGAAAATATTTTAGAAGGCTGCGTGCAAGAGGTTACTTTGTTATGTGTAGTTGTGGAATGGTTGTGTTGCATCTATCTATGTGTTATATGTGTAACTGTGCGTGAGCAACTATGCGTGAGTATATGGCAGTGATATGTTAGGGTAGCTTTTAATGATGTGATCTTCTGAACCTCTAGAACCTAGGTTTGAACAGGTATTACCAAACTGAGGTATCTCACATTTTCTCTTGATTACAGGATTTGTGGGGCCCAGTGCAGTAAATGTTTATTATTTTTCAGGTCTCCCTGGCACTTGTGAAGGTCAGGAGGAATTTACAGATTACCCAAAAAGTGCAGGGCCTGGGACAAAGGTCTTACACATGATTGGTGGGCATGCTTGCATGCTAAAACTGTAAACCCTACATCCATACATACAAATGTATATTCATGACACTACACGTCTAAATAGTAGTTTAGATCCCTGCATCCCCCCACCTCTGTATAAAAAGTTAAAATACTCACTTATTTCCAGCGTTGCGTGGGTCCTTTTGCGGCTGGCCCCATCCATGCACCATTCCCTTGGATGAGATTATCAAACCATCATCCATAAGAAAGCATTGGGAGGCTATTGTGCATGCGCAAAAAAAACACTGCGCCAATCAGCATCTTCTCATAGAGATGCATTGACTCAATGCATATCTAAAAGGAAAGTTCAGCACCTTCTTGCAGAGCGTGAACGTCAGTGATGACCCAGGAAGCACCTCTAGTGGCAGTAATGTTTGCATTGAAATGCCTGCAAGGACAAGGTATATACACCAGTACAACTACATTAAGCTGTACTTGTTCTGGTGACTATAGATAGAGTCCTTTTAAACTTGACTTTAAAAAGTACAGATGACATATGTTCTAGTGGGAGCACCATACCACTGATTTTCATGAATCTGTGATTTTGAATCAACACTGTATTATCACTCATTTCACGGTAAAACAACTTCACACATTTGTGAATTTATTTGTGATTTCCTTAAGTTCCGTGAAGATATTATGTCCTGTTATACTGCGAATACAGAAAATACAATGTAGCAAAATGAGAGGTTACATGTGACAATCCAGTGCTGTGGAAAAAATACACACATGGGCACGTGTACACACCCACTTAACTGTTGGAATACCAGAAAGAACTCATATGGCAAATGCAGCAGATTGAACATGGAGACTTTAAAAAAAAGAGATGCATGATTCACTTATCTGCTTCACTGTGCACCTATTCTCTTCTCATCTGTCACAGTTGCACACATGAGAAGCCCTCAGGCTGTCTCCTGATAGATGTTGGTTTAGAAAAAGCTCCAGAAAAGGCATAATCCCACTGTATGTGCACAGTGTGTCTGTCAACACAGCAGTCATCAGAATGATATGAGATATTTGTAGGGTCTATTGGATTTAAACGATCCCAAAAGACAAAATTCCCAGGGTCCAGGCTTATGGGCAAAGAAAAATAGTATTTTTCTTTTTATTCTTTCTGCACCATAACCCTGTGCAAATTAATGTTTATTCTTCTCTTTTTGTTTTGCAGATTTATGCCAAGACTATTGTAGAGACCTGTAGCAAACTCACCCCTTTAACATAGGATGCCATGAGCTTTTGGAGGGGGCTGCTTGCCCGCCTCCTGCCCTGTGATTATTGTCCATGGTAGATTTGGCCCTTCAAGTGCAACATTTTGGGCATACTGTATTTTATTATGCTGCCACTGGCCCTTTAAGCAGCATATGGAATTATATTGGACTGTGTATGTCCCTTTAAGACTATGGCCCTCTCATCAGCCCATGCTAAACTTAAACCCCATGGTAATTTGACTGTGTTCGTGGCATCTGAGCGCTGTTCGGATATATTGAGCGCTCAGATCCAAGCCATCTGGGGATGGGTTGAATGTGGGGGTTCTGTTCAGTATGATAGGAGTTATGTATTTTTGTGTCTTTTGCTAACATGTGCTCAATGGAGTCTGCCTTTATCCCCGGATATAATTGGATTACCTCTCCATTATCTCCAGGATAGAGGACTCTTGTGAAACTGGTTTGGGCTGGAAAGCCATGCTGGCAGTGGGTTTTAAAAATACTTTTGCTAACTTTTGAACCCCTGGTCTGATTCGTGCCATTTTTTTATATGTTGTTCTCCTGAATGGATTGATTGTGAATATGTATTTTTTATGTGAATGTGATGTATAGTTTTAACCCCTTAACGACGAGTGACGGACGAGGTCCGTCACTCAGGGGAATGCGTTAATGACGAGTGACGGACCTCGTCCGTCACCCGTTAAAATTAACCCCAGATCGCCGCAATCGCGGCAATCGTGGGGTTAATGGTGCTCCGGTCTGCCTCTGCATTAGAGGCAGACCGGGAGCACCGGATCGGGCTGTCAGAGTACATGTGCCCGCTCTGACAGCATGTCTGAGCGGGCACATGTGCTCTCTATACTCACCTCCGCCTCCCTGCACTTCCTGGTTCTGTGTGAAGTGCAGGGAGACGGATCTTCAGTGATCCTGCCCCCTGGTGGAAAAAAAAAATAGTAAAATTAAAATCCCACCCCCCTTCAACCCCCCTTTACCCATTTTAATAAAAAATTAACCCCTTCCCTGCCAATTGATCACTGACTACAGTGATCAATTGGCAGGGATTACATTTTACTAAGATCTGATTTTTTTTTAACCCCTGAGGGTAATTCTTTTTTTTTTAACCCTCAGGGGTTCAATTTATTTTATTAATTAATTTAAATATTTTAAAATTATAAATTTAGCTAGCTGGGGAGGGTGGAAGTTAGTGGGGAATTGGGGGATTTAGTATTACGCTAACTAGGGGTTAACGTTAAAAAAAGTTTAAAAATAAGCTTTAAAAAGTTAAAAAATGAAGTTAAAAAAAAAAGTTTTAATAACATTTAAGTAAAAAATTAAAAAAATAAACCCTTTACCCAGTCCAAATAAAAATTAACCCCTTCCCTGCCAGTCGATCACTGCCTTCAGTGATCAAAATACAGATCACAGTATTATACTGTTCTAATTTTTTTTTTTAACCCCTGACGATTAACTTTTATTTATTTTTTAACCCTCAGGGGTTACATTTATTTAATTAACTAATTTAAATATTGTATAATTAAATATTTTGCTAGCTGGGGTGGGTGGGAGTTATGGGAAAATGGGGAATTTACTGTTAGTGCTGCTTACTGCTAGTTAGGGGTTAACGTAAAAAAAAAAGCTTAGAAAAATTTTAAATCTGTAAAAAAAAGTTTTACGAAAGTTTAGGAAACTTTAAAAAAATGAATAATCAAAACAAAAGTTTAAAAAATAGTTTTAAAAAGTAAAAAAAGTTTTAAAAAGTAAAAAAATACATTTAATAACGCTCATTACCACTACACCTGGTACAAGCTAGCGGAAAAATGATCCCACGCTAAGGTTCAAAATATGCCTTTTGAAATACCCTGGGATGTCTTCTTTAAGAAATGGTATGGCTTTATGGGGTATTTGGTTTATATAGCCTGGTAAAATACTCTAAAATGGGACATGGGCACAGTGTAAAAATTCAAAATTTGAAAAAAAATGGAATGGCTGTGTCCCAAATGTGCCCCTCCGATGTCCACATATACCTGGCAAAGGTACATAAGGGGGTATTTTTGTACTCAGCAGACATAGCTGAGCAAAATATGAAGTATTATACAGTGGTAGTACACATATGGTTTGCAAAATATACTGTGCAAACTCACTTTGTGTGTCAAAAAGGCAGAAAAAAAACGCTTATAACCACTACACCTGGTACACGCTAGCGGAAAAATGATCCCACGCTAAGGTTCAAAATATGCCTTTTGAAATACCCTGGGGTGTCTACTTTAATAAATGGTAGGCCTTTGTGGGGTAGTTTGAATTTAAAACCTGCAAAGATGCTTGGAAATTGCACATAGGCCCGGCGTCAAAATTCAAAGTTCGGTCAAAACTGATATGGCTTGGTCTCCTATATGGCACTGTAGCTTCACAAAATAGTGCCATAGACATACAATGGGGGTGTCCATTTACTCAGAAGACTTAGCTGAGCATAATTTGGGGGGTTTGAACTTAGTGGCACACATGAAATATACAAAATGCCCTGCAAAAATGCAATCCGTATGTAAAAAATGCACAAAATTATTTTTTACCACATACTTTGGCATGTAATGGTAAAAAAATGGGGGCATGTTAAGGCACAATATGCACCTTATGAGATACCCTGGAGTGTCTTCTTTTACAAATGGTAGGCCTTTGTGGGGTGTTTTTGAACAGTCAAACTGTTATAATACCCCAAATGGAAGCATAGGCTCATTAAATCCGTCTCTCAAAATTCTACTGTGAATACTGAAAAGGACAGGTCTCCTGTATGGCACTGTAGCTTCACGAAATAGTGCCATAGACATACAATGGGGGTGTCCTTTTACTCAGAAGACTTAGCTGAGCATAATTTGGGGGGTTTGAACTTAGTGGCACACATGAAATATACAAAATGCCCAGCAAAAATGCAATCCGTATGTAAAATATGCACAAAATTATTTTTTACCACATACTTTGGCATGTAATGGTAAAAAAATGGGGGCATGTTAAGGCACAATATGCACCTTATGAGATACCCTGGAGTGTCTACTTTTACAAATGGTAGGCCTTTGTGGGGTTTTTTTGAACAGTCAAACTACTATAATACCCCAAATGGAAGCATAGGCTCATTAAATCCGTCTCTCAAAATTCTACTGTGAATACTGAAAAGGACAGGTCTCCTATATGGCACTGTAGCTTCACGAAATAGTGCCAAAGACATACAATGGGGGTACCGTTGTACTCAGCAGAAGTAACTGAACACATAATAAAACTTTGTACAGGAATAGCACACACCAACTTTACAAAATACACATGAGAAGTTCTTTGTTATAAGTTTGTGTGCGAAAACCCCCAAAAAACACAATTTTACTCCAATATTTAGCAGAGGTTGGCGGTGAAATGGCTACGTAGAAAGTGTCAAAACAACCTTAGGTAAATAGCCTGTGGTGTCTACTTTATATAAATATATACTTTTGTGTGGCAATTTTGTTTTCTTTTATGGCTATTAGGCTTACAAGACAAACATACCAAATTCTAAAATCGCTCCACATAAAAAGTTTATTTTACTCCTTGTGCTTTGTGACCTGTAACTACCAAAAAAAAACTTAAAATCCCAGACACATTATATATTCTGTAATTCAGAACAACTAAATGAATTTATTTTTAATTACTTTCCTTAACCTGCACTAATTATGTACACATTATTATTGCAAAAACTGTAAAAAAAACACACAAAAATTATTTTTTTTGCATATTTCTGTATTTTTTTTATAATAAATAAGCATTTATATATATATGTGTTACATCAAATTAAAGCCCTTTCTGTCCTTTAAAAAACGGTATATAATATGTGTCGGTGCAATAAATTAGTAAAATGCAAATTGCAGTTGAACGCAAATAGCAAAAAATGCAAAAAATGCCGTTGTCATTAAGTGAAAGACAAGCTTCTGAAGCTCTGTCCTTAAGGGGTTAAAGTTATAGTATATTTGTATAAACTGTATTTCTCTGCTTGTGATAATTACATTTCCCATTGTGTAAGATAATTGTATCACAGGCAGAGGGAAGGACTTTACTGTAGGTTGTAACTGTTACTTTATTGGTTATTTTATGCCTCCCTGTGGGCGGTCCTGTATGTGAAAGGCCGTAATAAAAACCAGGCTGGGTGTGCCAGCACAGTCAGTTCTTCTACACCCTCAATTTGAAGTGTCGTCTCTTATTGGGGGAATCTGCTACAAGGGATTGCTATGCTCTGCATATTCCCTTGCTGTAATCACTACTAAGCTCTTGTAAGAGCTTGTTCCTGCTTCACTATCTTGGAGGAGAGGTTTACCCCCTGGAGCCTGATCGTAGGTCCAGGGTGGGCAGGAGACGGCGAGACCCCAACCAAGCTGCGGCGGTTTGTGTGGTCTGCGGTGCTTATGGTGTCGGGTGGAGTGCTTGTAGCCCTCGGGAAGCACTAGGAGCATACATCAACGGAGGTACTCAGTCGGGGTGCCAGGTGATCCGTTACAAGACCTATGATTAAGCAACCATTTTATCCATGTATAAGTTATCCGTTTTCCCCTACATGCACTACGCTGTTTGTAAAAAAATAATTTAATCTGGTTTCAAGTACAAAGAGAGATATAAATGCTTTCTACTGTTCTGTTATAGTAACATGATTTGTCAGGGACATCAAAATAAATTAAATAATTTAGGTTACATATTGCTCCTATTGACTTGTTTATGTAACAATATAAGACATTAGTGTTAAAAAAAATGTTTTATTGATTCCGAGCTGAGGGCTAATTTCAATGAAACCAACAAGTTAGTAATCACTGTAGTTAGCTATTACTGGAAGTTTACGTACTGCAAAATTTAACTAATGGTTAGTGGCTTCTGAAAGTTGTAATGCCCATAAAGACTAATAGGAGATGCTAAATGCTAAGTAACACCTGGTTTCCATGCTAGATGATAGCACATACCACCTGTCATCAGACTATAAATTACACCTAACTTATGAAGGTGTGAAGAGAAAAAGCTAACAAATATAAGCTCTCAATATATTAAAAATACATTTGTTCTATATTAAAATACATTAATGCACCACAAACCATTTAAAAAAAATGATGCTAGTAATTGGCAATTTAAATGTATGGATCAATAAGAATAACTTAGGTGATCACAGGTGAAGTATACAAACGCTGAGAAAACTTTTTAGATGATACCAGTAAAGTTGTAGCAGTGTGTAAATGTGTGTGTAAATGTCTGAGTGCATGAGTATTTGTAAGTGTATGCAGCAATGTGTATGTGTGTACAAATTGGTGAGGGTATGTAGCAGTATGTGCAGCATTGTGTGTAGAAGGTGTGTGAACAGTATGGATAGCAACGTGTGTGTGTGTATGTGTGCATCTGTCATTTGTGACATGGTCATTATGGCCCAACTTTGCTCCCTTCTCTCTTTCTCCGGGTGATAATTGTGTTCAGGCAGAGGGGGTTTGACCATACACAGATCATGCTCATTCAGAATGAATACAGCAATCCCAGAGTCCTGGAGGCTCAGTTCAGGTAATGAAGCAGCAGGTACCAGACACGGAAAAAGTGAGGGAACTTTTTCATTTTAAATACGGTTTTTATTAGGAGTGAAAAACAATAAACGTTCTTTACATTATACATACAAACACAATATTTATTTTTGACCTAAGTGATCTCTAACTCCCATTTACTTTTGCGGTCATCTCAAATATTGAAACAATGTCCCTTCACCTTTTGTTCAAGCTTATTTCCGCAGCTTAGCAAATCTCATTACATAATTTAAGCATGGATGAGCACAGACAAGAGGTGATTGAAAAATCCATACCTAGAATTTCACTCATAAATGTAAATACCTCCCTCCGGAATTTTGTCAACAAATCACATTTTCACCACATAGTATGTTCCACGAAGGGCACAACCTTGGAAAACAGTTGTTGGATCAAGCAAAGAAGATGTGGTGGAGTCACAATAACAGTGAATAATACATCCACAACACTTTTTTTTTGATTGAAGTACAAATTAAAATTCTAGACCTGATTTACAGTGTGTCACCATTGGCAATAGTGATGTGGGAGGGGTGTGCCCCTCTCCACTATATAACTGAAACATACATTGTCCACTGGGCTCAGTTGTATTCTATTCTCAGTGTTACACTTCTGTGCTGCTTTATATTTGTGTATCAGTTATCTGATCGATTTGCCTGCTTATCGCAAGTGAACCTGTGCTGCCTGACATGACCTTTTTCTACTCCTGACCACAACCACACTTTATCCATATTAATACTTCACTTCAGGAGTTTTAGCATTAAGCTCATTATTGTATTTGGGGCTCCTTCTGCTAAACATTACATTGAGCTGCACAATAATTTTTTTTTTTTTAAAGATCAGGGACCCCAAGACCTCCTTCCAAGTATCTGTTGTTAAGCCTGGTAACCCATTTTTCTCTGTTAAGCTCGAATTCTTTGGCTCTAGTTGAAACATTTTCCCAATTTTTCCATGCTTAGCTGTGGTCATTTGGTTGTAGTTGGACTATGTTTCTTCCCACTGTTCTCTGTTTAATCCTGGCTGTTTAGCTGTTTGCACACTGTTTCCCATAATTCTATGTTCAGCCTTGGATGTTTAGCAGTTGAGCCATAGGTCCCCATTTTTTTCTGCTTAACATTGGCAATTTAGAGTCATTTGAGCTATATTTCTTATATTTGTCTAATCAACCTTGGGAGCTTAGCTGTTATTGAGCAATGCTTTTCTTAATTATCTACTGATCCTCTAAACCAGGGATGTCCATCCTTGACCCTTCACCTCATCTTTGGAAATTAATTATAATAAACATATTTAAACAACAGCTGTAAGGTTAAAGGTAAACACCCAGTTTTAGAAGACTATTTTTAATTGGTTTATTAATATTACTTATCTTTCTAAATTCCAATAGTATTAATATGATTTATGGTTTCTATAGGGGGAACAGCTAATACAAGTTCTGGGAGCAAGATTAGTGATCTTTGGGGTTTGTACTAATTAGTGAAAAAAATGTATAAATGTTAACAAATAATTACTACTTTATGTATTTAGAACTAGCAGTCACTAATAAGTTATTTTTGTAGCATAACATTTATTTGAAAAATGGAGTGTGAAATGAACACTAAAAAATTAATAAATGATTTATTTAAAGGAACACTATAGCTTAATACAAACATGCAATACAAACATGTTACACTGCTGATTTAGAAGTCCCCCCTACCTGTGAGAGTTTGAAAGGTGATGATCTCAACCACTCCAATGCTTACCCATAGGGAAGCATTAGGAACCTAGTCCACTTGCGTCACCTCACTGCCAATCAAATACTGCATTTGAACGAGAAACTAGCCTGACTCGGTATTTACAAAGAAGTGCCACTAGTTGCTGTCAGGAAGAACATGTTTCATGTTGCAGGTTTATAACTAATTAGCAACTGCACCCAGATCATTTCACTGAGATAAAGTGGTTTGTGTGCATTTACTACTTATATGTCATAATGGTACTGTGAAATATAAGACTAGAATAAATGCAATATTGTGTATAGATTGATGTTTGGGAATATTATTTTATTACTCCTTTGTATAAATATTAGACGTGTGCATTTGTTTTTAAACATTTTGATGTGATTCATCAGAATTTTTGGCGATCGACATTTTATTTGAAATCCCGAACTCTGAAACACTATATGGACAATTACAAAACAAAGGACCAGCCATTTTGTTTGTTTCACAATTCAGAGTTCTGTCCATGGCCCCCAAAACTATGATGGTTTGATGAAAAAAAAAGATGATTGACAAGTCAAGACAATACCCAGTACCTCACTAATCCCCTAATGGATCTACCAACACACATAATAAAAGTTGAATTTCAATGTATAATTTCATTGTAGGTAAAAACTGCATTTTGAGTGTTTTATCTTCTCAAAAGTCAATAAACATGTTTGCTAATTGTATGAATGCAAAAAAATAATAAATAGAAATCTATTATTTATGTTTGAAAAAAAAAATTATGATTGACTGCCACTAGAGGTGTCCCTAGGCAGCAATGTAAACACTGCCTTTTCTTTGAAAAGGCAGTGTTTACATTGTAAAGTCTGCAGGGACTGACTATACTCACCAGAACAACTACTTTAACCCCTTCAGGACGGGGTCAATAGTGCACGTTCTGATCAAAACAAAACGTAAACAAAAACTGGAATTTGCGCTATATGTCTGTTCAACCGTAATTTACCTCTTTCATATTAAATGCACCCACACTTATTATATATCATTTTGTTCAGGAGAAACAGGGCTTTCATTTCATATAAAATATTTATATATGAAACAATTTATTATGAATAAAATAAAAAAAAACTGTAAGAAATTAGAATTTTTTTTTTTAATTTGTAGTTCCGCCTCACATTTTAGCTGTAAATGTCATAATACGGTTAGGTTTTACTGCAACAAAATGCACATATTTGTAATCAGCGATGTCTCACGAGTACAACAGTACCCCCCATTAACAGGTTTTATGGTGTTTTGGAAAGTTACAGGGTCAAATATAGAACGTTCCATTTTCAAATTGAAATTTGCCAGATTAGTAATGTTACCTTTGAGACGGTGTGGTAGCCCAGGAATGAGAATTACCCCCATAATGGCATACCATTTGAAAAAGTAGACAACCCAAGGTATTGAACGTGGGGTATGTTTAGTCTTTTTTAGTAGCTACTTAGTCACAAACACTGGCCAAAGTTAGCGTTCATATTTGTTTCTGTGTGAAAAAAGCAAAAAACTAATATTTGGCCAGTGTTTGTGACTAAGTGGCTACTAAAAATGACTGGACATACCCCATTTGCAATACCTTGGGTTGTCTACTTTTGCAAATGGTATGCCATCATGGGGGTAATTCTTATTCCTGGGCTACCATACGGTCTCAAAGGCAACATAACCAATCTGGCAAATTTCAATGTCAAAAAAATGAAATACGAGCCTTATATTTGACTCTCTAACTTTCCAAAACACCATAAAACCTGTACATGGGGGGTACTGTTATTCTTGGGAGACTTCACTAAACACAAATATTAGTGTTTTAAAACAGTAAAACATATTACAACAATAATATAGTCCATAAAAGTGCCGTTTGTTTGTAAAAAATGCAAAAAACGTCACTTTTACTTAAAATATCATCGTTGTAATACAATTTACCAGTTTGAAACACTAATATTTGAGTTCAGCGAAGTCTCCCGAGTAAAACAGTACCCCCTATATACAGGTTTTATGGTGTCTTGGAGAGTTACAGGGTCAAATATAGTGCTTGCGAATTAAATTCTCTGCACTTTCTCCCTGTGTTGTCAGGCATGTCAATCAAATTTTAATTAATTAAATGACATAATTATGTTAAAAAATTACTTAAATATACACGTAGAATTTTAATATATATGCATTTATAGGTATTTAAATTCTACGTGTATACTAATGTAATCTTTCATGTAATTATATGTATTTATCTATCTATATATATTTGCGGTTATTTGTATTTTATATATAGATAGATATATATAGAATGTCATTCTAAGTGTATTCGGTTTCCAATATATATATATTAATAACAAAATACAGTTAGAATGAAATTACATATGAATATATAATTTATTTTAAATTTTGTTTCAATATTTTATTTATTTATTTTATTATTTTATTTATTTATTATTGTAATTATACGTATATATATATAATATATATATGTAGATCTATTATATATATATAATATATATATACATATTATATATGTAACGTCATTCTAAGTGTATTTTAATACTAATATATATACTAATATTAATATTAAAATACATTACGTATGACGTTACATATATATAATATGTATATATATTATATATATAATATAAATACATATATTATATATATATATATAAATACTTGTATTTTATTTTAACATGTGTATTTAATTTTTTTTTTACACTACCTACCAGCAGGGGGACTCTCTAATATTTTAGACAGTCCCCCTGCTGGCAGATCCATAGCCAGCTATAGGGGGCCATGTGATCGCTCTTTGAGAGCGATCACATGGCCCCCGGGGGCCCTTATTTGCCGGAGGGGGGCTGCCTGGGCTCTCAGGCAGACCCCCAGAAGAGGATCGCGGCGGAGGTAAGTATAGCTTACCTCCTGGGGGCTTCAGCCGTTACGGCGTTCTATGCCGCCGCAACGGCTTTAAAGCCCTTTAAAGCCGCGACGGCATAGAACGCCGTAACGGCGTTAAGGGGTTAAGCTGTAGTTATTCTGGTGACTGTAGTGTTCCTTTAAACATTTTCTATACAAATCTATCTGTTGTGGATCAAATCAAGTGTTTGATTATTTGAATATCTGCCCCTGTCCAAATTGTTTCAAATGGATGCGTGCACGCTCTGAAGTAACTCACACCAGACACAGGTTTCAGGTTAATGAAAAACTTCGGAATGTTTACTTAGGGGGGCGGGGAGCCCCTTGTAAAGACAAGAATACATCATATGCAAAAATGCAGATAACATAAATAATACATCTTTAATTGGTTAGGTGTTAAGTGTCTTATCTAATGCACATCCTACGAGGTGTGATGTCACCTGCTTCACGGGATTTTACTCAGGATACAGGCGCCATCTTGATACACAAGGTAGTTAGTCAATGGGAGGGGTTGCTCCAGCAGCCATTTTGAGTAAATATTGAATACAGGAATGCAAAGTAAATAGACATTTTACTAACGCTATTTTACATCCACAACATATCCAAATGTGTGGAGCAATTATAATCTGTGAGTTGTGGGTTAAGCCATACCAACATACTATAAAAAAGTTAAAAAAATAAATGAAAAGGGCGGGAGGCTAAGGCAAACCGGCAATTCATTTACTATGTTCTGTTTAATTTAGTTTGGTCTTTTAATTCATGCTTTAATAGCAGAGCACTTGAACCACAGACCTTCTTTGGTGTACCTTTTCCTGCTCTTAACGGTTAAACTGCAAACTATTGTATGTTTCATTGCCCTGAGTAGTGATGTCCCGAACAGTTCGCTGGCAAATAGTTCCCTGTGAACATAGCATGTTCGCGTTCGCCACCGCGGGCGAACACATGCGATGTTCAGTCCGCCCCCTATTCTTTATCATTGAGTAAACTTTGACCCTGTACCTCACGGTCAGCAGACACATTCCAGCCAATCAGAAGCACACCCTCCCTAGCAGACCCTCCCACCTACTGTACAGCATCCATTTTAGATTCATTCGGAAGCGTCAGCCATTTTATTTTATTTTTTTCAATGTATTATTATTTTTTTGTGCATATAAATGTTACAAGCAGATACTCCCCCCAGACACTCTGTATTACTGCAGCTACTCCCCCCAGACACTCTGTGTTACTGCAGATACTCCCTCCAGACACTCTGTGTTACTGCAGATACTCCCCCAGACACCCTGTGTTACTGCAGATACTCCCCCCAGACACTCTGTATTACTGCAGCTACTCCCCCCAGACACTCTGTATAACTGCAGCTACTCCCCCCAGACACTCTGTGTTACTGCAGATACTCCCCCAGACACCCTGTGTTACTGCAGATACTCCCTCCAGACACTCTGTGTTACTGCAGATACTCCCCCCAGACACTCTGTATTACTGCAGCTACTCCCCCCAGACACTCTGTATAACTGCAGCTACTCCCCCCAGACACTCTGTGTTACTGCAGATACTCCCCCCAGACACTCTGTATTACTGCAGCTACTCCCCCCAGACACTCTGTGTTACTGCAGATACTCCCTCCAGACACTCTGTGTTACTGCAGATACTCCCCCAGACACCCTGTGTTACTGCAGATACTCCCCCCAGACACTCTGTATTACTGCAGCTACTCCCCCCAGACACTCTGTATAACTGCAGCTACTCCCCCCAGACACTCTGTGTTACTGCAGATACTCCCCCAGACACCCTGTGTTACTGCAGATACTCCCTCCAGACACTCTGTGTTACTGCAGATACTCCCCCCAGACACTCTGTATTACTGCAGCTACTCCCCCCAGACACTCTGTATAACTGCAGCTACTCCCCCCAGACACTCTGTGTTACTGCAGATACTCCCCCCAGACACTCTGTATTACTGCAGCTACTCCCCCCAGACACTCTGTGTTACTGCAGATACTCCCTCCAGACACTCTGTGTTACTGCAGATACTCCCCCAGACACCCTGTGTTACTGCAGATACTCCCCCCAGACACTCTGTATTACTGCAGCTACTCCCCCCAGACACTCTGTATAACTGCAGCTACTCCCCCCAGACACTCTGTGTTACTGCAGATACTCCCCCAGACACCCTGTGTTACTGCAGATACTCCCTCCAGACACTCTAAAGAACTTTCCCACGCTGTGTAAAATGACACAGAACACACTGATTGGTTAGATTCCAAGCCCACCAATCAGAGTGCTCTTTGTCATTTTACACAGCGTGGGAAAATTCCAAAGAACTTTCCCACGCTGTGTAAAATTACACAGAACACTCTGATTGGTTAGATTCCAAGCCCACAAATCAGAGTACTCTTTGTCATTTTACACAGCGGGCTGGGGGAGGACAGTAGGTCCCCCCCAGTGTGTATCAGGGTCCCTGAGGATAGGTGTCAATCCATATCTGCCAAGTGACCCTATGTAGGGGGAACAGTCCTATGCTGCTCGGTGTCAGTGTGTATCAGGGTCTCTGAGGACAGGTGTCAATCCGTATGTCAAGGTGTCAATATGTCAAATGTCAGTTGTCAATCCATATCCATTGTGATTTAGGAATGTTAGGTGATTTATGCAATTTATGGATTAAAACCAGACTCTGCATCAACTGTGTAATTTTCCATGGGAGTTTTGCCATGGATCCCCCTCCGGCATGCCACAGTCCAGGTGTTAGTCCCCTTGAAACAACTTTTCCATCACTTTTGTGGCCAGAAAGAGTCCCTGTGGGTTTTAAAATTTGCCTGCCCATTGAAGTCTATGGCGGTTCACCCAGTTTGCCGGTTCGCAAACATTTGCGGAAGTTCGCGTTCGCGAACCGAAAATTTTGTGTTCGCGACATCACTAGCCCTGAGCAGCAACAGCTCATAATCCCTGATCCACGCAAGTGGTATCTTGGAAGAATTATGGCATGCAGAGTGTTATTTTATGAGAGAGTAAAAAATGAGCATATGCATATGCAATATAGCTGCTATCCTTTATTTCCAGTTTAGGATAAAATAGGATAAAAATAAATTAAACAGTTAATGTATAACCAAAATAGATGAGTGACATTTGAAAGACATTTCAAGGAGCAAATAAATAAATAAATAGTAGAACTGAAAAAGCTAAATAATGTAATATTAACATATTGTGTTTACTACTCTAGAAAACAGGTGTTTGGTTGATCTGGTGGGCTTACTTGAGGAATGAGATCCTCATAGAGCAATTAAATATTTTGAATATGAGCCAAGAATAATATTTTACCCAAGATAGGTTCCAGGCAATTATTTAACTTTAAATACACAGACAATTTGAATCATGGAGCAAGGAAAGCCCTTCAAATGGATATGCATGCTTTAGCATTGTAATGAGACAGGCTGCTAACATGTTGGCATCTGAAGTATAGGTTTTAACATGACTCAGGAAGCCATTCTCCCTTTGCAGAAGCATGTATTTCTCTAGGTTCTCAAAGCATTTAATGCAAACTAAATGTTCAACACTGGGCTATCCATTACTTTAATCTGATGGCATATGTAGATTGACCGAAGATAGTGTCTACGTTGAATGTTGGAAACAGTAAATAAAGTACGTTAGAATATCTTGTGGGCTCGGTGTAAGATGCAGTTTGGGAGTAATGGAAAGAAATAAGCGAGTAGTGGATATGAGGTGAGTATGCAATGATTTTTTTTTAAAGCTATTACATATATAATTTAGCAATATGAAAAATGATATAGTCAATGAATAAGGAGATTATATTAGAATTAAAATGAATCAAACGTGGCAGGTTCACATTCAAGTATAATTCAATAAGTAAAATCAAAATGTAAATCACATCGTGAAGATGAGGGACAAGGCTGCCCCAAGGAGTATTTACCATTATCCTTTAGAACCAAAACCATAATTTCCCAGAGGGACTCAAAGCACCTTGGTGCTCACCATCAAATTTAATAAGCTAATGATTAATAGCTATTGCTATTACACAACTTAATAGTGCTCATTTTATAAGTTTTAGAAGGATACAAATCTAAATTGATACCACTGAGAACTGACCTGCAAGTCTAAGGATTTATCCAGCGCTTCAGATGGCACATTAAATTGGAGGTAAATTATCTACTTTTGGAGAACCCACCAAGTCACCATGTAAAAAAATAACTCTAATGTCCAATATCAATTATGAAATTGTGTGGCTGGTCTTCACACTGCAAGCATGCAACTATCAAAAGAGTTAAAATTCAAATTATGAAGTTCATATAATGTTTTTAAAGAATCACAAAGTTGATACTCACATAATATACTTTGATGATGGAGAGAGAGTTGAGGACGGACTGCCCACATACTAATCCCTTAATGACACAGCTTCAGAAGTAAAAGGCCAGCATGATGGAACATTTCTATCATGTGTCCTTAAGGAGTTAAGCTAGGATCTTCCCAAGGTGCCTCACAGGACAAGTGGCAAAACTTCTATTCCAGATAACAAAATGAACGGTACAGACACTCAATGGTCAATCCAAAGACTGTATTAGACATAAAATGGTAATGTTTAAACTGAAATAAGTCTTCATCTAGCCATGGCTTTGTTATAATTTACTTTGATGGCAGTAAAAGAATTGAAGACAATAAAACAATATGAATAAGAAGAGAAAAAAGGGAAATGTGAAACTGTATATTGTATCCATAATACAATACATGCAACTTGATATATTAAACTATAAATTGTGGAGAATTTGCACAGGAATGGGAAACTTTAGGCCGGAGAAGTTCTTTGTCCTATTTCCCATTTCCCATTTCTTTATTTTGACTTTTATTTTGCAAAATAATGTTTACATTGTCAGTTTCCCACAATTCCAGTTTTAGAAGATAAACTCGTTTTCCTTAAATTTGGTAATTTTAAAAGTCTTTTTGAAATAATAATTACTCATTTTGTGATTTAGTTTTTATTTTTCTGATTAAACTTGGGTTGGCACAAGCATTAGAATTAGTGTTAGAATTCAGCAAATTTGTGTAAGGTGAAATGTGTAAAATATAAAATTTTATATGGAATCATTTCGAAAATCAGAGTATAAGAGTTTTCTTTTAAGATAAAATAGTTTCCATAGCTTTTCAATTTTTTGAGACTTACACAATTACATTCCCCTACCAATTACTGGAAGATAGATTTCTTGTTTGTTTCTTGTTTGTGCGATTTTTAAGCAGGAAATAAACTTTAGATCAAGATATCTTTTGATATATACATTTGATAACAGTTTTACTAGCGTAATGAATTGATCAAAATATTTTTCTCACTTTAAAGCATTCATGTCTTCTTTGAATTACTACACTTTGAAATCTCAAGAAAAATAAACTCTTGTACCAAATATTTTGAGAATGCAATCACTTGTATACTGATATTTTTTAAAGTGTAACAATTGTGCTCTTTTTGGCTAGTGCATTACAAAACATCAGCAAAACTTCAACATTAAGATCAGAGTAGTCCACAGAGTACATTTTTAACTTGCTCTTGTATTCAATTTGTCTTTGAATTTTGTTTATAGCCTTGCTTTAGGCTGGATTAGTATGATAACCACAAATCCAATATTTCCCCTATTATAATACTTATGCAAAATAAAACTTTTCTTTGTTCCTTTCATAGCAAACTCAGGTACATTGACTGTAAGAAAACAAATAAACTGTAAAAATAAATATCACTATGAAAACACAAAAACATGCTTTACTATTTGAATATCCACTGCAATATGTGAAAGGGAAATATAGATCTTAAGAGATCACATATTCTTGAGAATCATATATTCTATCAGTCATATATTACTTAAGTAGTTTCATAATGAAAACAAATCGTAAAAAAATAATAATAAGAAGAAAAAAATGTTTTATAACAAAAAATAGGATATAGCCCTCATTTAAATAAAAACTGCAACAGAAAAATTACAATAAATGTAACATGTACGGTTAATTAAGTTTGTTAATATGGGGAAATAAAGATATTAACCACTTCAGAAGTGACATGTAAGGAATTTTCCATTGCACATATCAATAACGAGGCACATACAATTCAAAACAAAATTGTTCTACAGTTTTACTTTCTTCATAGCGTTTGTTGACATAGAAAGATCGTCATAAATGATAAGGAAATGTTAATCTGCCTAAAAAGAGTAGCATACAAGAAATTCTACTGATGCTTAGTTCAAAAATATCTAAGCCACTGGTCTATAATCTTCAGATACATGTTTAACTTTGGCGTACTGCCAATTGATTGACAGAAAATAGATGTGGTGTCATTGTTGAAAAGATAAATGGGATCACATCTTAGAATTATAGACTGGTAAGCTTGTTATCAATAGGAGCGAAATTGCTAAATGCCAGTTTTGAAGTACAAGATGTTATGGATGCCTTTAGATTTTCATGCGTAATTATTTTTTAATTTAAATCGGGTTTGATTCTTTTCTTATATGCAGTTATTTTTAATGTTTGTAGAAATGCATTTTTGTAAGTTTGTAGTGAATGGGCTCAATATGCAGAGAAAGCAAGGGGAAAGAGTCTCTAACCTTGAAATGCATCAAAACAGGTAAGGGATATCCAGAGGTATGGTCAGGCAAGCTAAGGGTCAATCTAGGCAGTGTAAATTCAGAATCAGGACACAGGCTAAAACGCAATACACATAATAAGCAAACTGGCAATAAAGACTTGCTGCTCTTTGAGAACTCACAAAACATCTGATCAGTGTTCCTTTGGTAGGCAGGGAATAGGGGATAGGGATTGGTTCCTCTCCCATGGGTAGGAGTTTGGATGCCGATATTAGGGAGTTAACCCCGGGGGATTTGCATTCAAATAGGCTCTTTCTGTGTGGGGCAAATATACCAGGCTCCAAACTCGAGCTTCTGCTCCTTCTGTTCAGGATCCAGCAGGGCAGCGTGAGGAATGCCATTTAGGACACCGACAAAAGAGAGAAAGGCTGCGCCAAAATTAAAACAAAATAAATAAATAAAATTAGTCCCAATATATATCAGAAAATAGAATGTCTGTTCCACAAGTTCCACTGGTGTTTCCTCTGTCTGTAAGGAGCATCAGTCAAAGAGGAGGCTGGGGATCCAGTGAGTAGTCACAATTTTTTATGTAATGCTCTTATCCAGAACAGGTAGCAAATTAAGCAAGGAGAACATAGGTGAGCTTAAAGACAGAATAATATATATCAGACGACAAACCAAGTAAGGCAGTACCAGTAATACCAAGGCTGGAGAAAGTTGAGAGAAGAGTCAGGTGATCAACAAAGTCATAGACATAAAATTGGTAAGAAGCACAAGTATTTAAGAGAGTTTACTTGTTGTATTTGAATAAGGAAGTTATGAATGAAGATGAACACTGTTATATTTGAGTGGGCAGGCCAGATCCAGATAGTACAGCTGGGAGGATATTGTGGGAGTAGATCAAGGTGTATAGTTGTTTATAGACAATTTTCTCCAGAATCTTAGAGAAGGAAAGGAGAAGGGTAGGTGGGGCGGGGTATTGAGATTTTTGTTTGCTTGTTTGTTTGTCGTCTTAAGTGTAGATTAAGGGAACATAAAAAAAAATACAGTTTAATTTTTTACAAGGCTTCTTCAAATCTTAGAAAACAAATATGGGAATTTAGTTACATCATATAACCATATTGTGTTAAGCCCACCACTACATCACAGTACCACAATATTGGTTGGTCCTATATTAATTTTAACATAGTAGATTAACTTGCTAACTGCAATATGTACTGATTAAACAACTTTCAGAGACTCTTCTCAATTTGTGCTTTCCTGTGGTCAGCTCCAAAGGGCCACCTATAGAGAATCGGTAGAGTGCTCACCTCAATAGGAATCTGGTCTGGATTTCAAATCTTCTGTGGGGGTACACACAGAAAATATGTGTTACTGATTGAGAATAGAACTGAAGATTTTATAGTAAAAGATACATTCTTAATGGCAAGTTTGGCCCAAAGTAGTAACACAGAGTTCATTAGTAGACCAGAGCTGAAGTAGGTGCGATGGACAAGGCAAAAAAAGGCAAGTTACATCAAAAGAGGAAGAAGTGGCAGAATTTATAGAAGGGATAGAAGTATTGAGTATTATAGAAGAGAATTGTGGGAGGCACTAGATAAGGGATGAAACCATTGACCGGGCAAATATTTTGATGGATCGGAGGTATCTGCGAAAAATACATGAATTTTAAGTAAGTGAATGGTTGAAAGATACAAGATGTTTTTAGTGAAAGATGGGAGGACAGTAAAAAGGAATCAACAAGTGGAATATGGAGGACAGACGCATGACAGCCTGAGGCCAAGATGAATTCAACTGCACCACTGTGAACAAATGAAAAAAGTGAGAGGAAAGAGGATGGTGAAAAAAGATATATATGGAGGGTCTCCTGTATTTCCTTAATAAACATTTTACTGTAATGAATAATGTATATTCCATGACTTTTTGGGATACATTAAGGGTCATGTTATGGCTAGGTGAAGATTCCTTTAATGTTAGACTGGGACATGTATGGTGGGAGTTAACCTCTTGAACAGCTATTGGAATTTGTAGTTCCTGCCATTAATCCAGATTTTAATACCAGTGGGGCTGGAGAAACAGAATCACTCTGTTTTCCATATATCTACACTGAACAAAATTATAAACGCAACACTTTAGTTTTTGCCCCCATTTTTCATGAGCTGAACTCAAAGATCTAAGACTTTTTCTATGTACACAAAAGGTCTATTTCTCTCAAATATAGTGGCCTTTTAGTGTGGCCAGCCTAAGGCACACCTGTGCAATAATCATGCTGTCTAATTAGCATCTTGATATGCCACACCTGTGAGGTGGATGGATTATCTCGGCAAAGGAGACGTCCTCACTAACACAGATTTAGACAGATTTGTGAATTTGAGAGAAATAGGCCTTTTGAGTACATAGAAAAAGTCTTAGATCTTTGAGTTCAGCTCATGAAAAACGGGGGCAAAAACAAAAGTGTTGCGTTTATAATTTTGTTCAGTGTATATCAAGAGAGGACTGAATTCAAAATATCTACTGTTTTTGGAAGCACAAGTTACCCTATTGTCAGGCAGGATAGGGCATGTTTATAATGGTGCAATCATGAATTGCAGGGAAGTCCATCAACCCATGTAATATGGAAAATAATGCACAGATGGTGCTCGCCGTGAAATATACATCTATCTAGCTATTGGATATTGCACATTAACAATGTCCAGATCAGATGCTAAGGAACCATGGCAATCTGATAATAAGTGGGATACTGGAACAAACTATTCCTGGACATGAAGTGAGAACCTAGCCTTGCTTGAATTTTACTATAACAGCAACAACAAAGCTTGTGAACATATTCAAAAGGAATTGAGTATCACAACTGGAATTGGATGGATTATACAAAATATCATATATGAGCCATAAGTATATAGTCACAGGCTACACAGTGCAGCATGAAGAGTGTACATATTTAATTATGGTCCAAGAGACAAAACAAAGATACAAAGTTTCATCCATTTAGCCTTAATCAGGTATGAACACTTCAGGATAGAGTACACATATAAATACCCAAGAGGGAAGAAACTGTGATACCCATATCTATAACTACAGATGGTTGCTAACCTGCATCATTGCCCCAAGATGGTATAACATCAGATATAAGAGAAATAATCATAGAAAAGCAGATCACTGGAAAACTGCCTCCAGACAGTATGCTATCAGTAGTCAATATTGCTTTATCTGTAATCCTAACCAACACCACCACAGCAGCCACAAGCATGTTTGCTATAGCACTTGATGTTCTCCAACAGGTTAACTAAAAAGTCAGACTCAAAAGAGAAACAATGGCCATTATAGAGACTAAGACTGGAAACCAAGATAAAGGCAATATATAAAGGAGTTAGTAAGCTAGATCTACTTTTCAAAGGTGAAGATATCAAGAAAATATCCTGGCTACTACAAGTATGCCAATATCAGAGGCTCTAGAAACAGCTTAGCAAAGGCTTACAGCACTGGCAACCACACTTAGCATCTGCTTAGTGTGGTTGCCAGTGCTGTCAGCCTATGCTTCGCTGTTTCCAGAGCCTCTAATATTGGCACACCAGAGAAGCAGAGGCCAAGAGAATAAATTACATCTTTACCGAAAAACCATCCAAGATGTATGTGCAGATGCAGGAATACAACATATCCACCCTAGATGCACCCCAGAGCTGCGACTGGAAGAATATCTGTGATTGATTTGTATATCAGTCAATACATGAGAAATATTCAGAAGGGGACCGGAAACAACACCAGAGGCTCAAAACATCAGTTGCTGGTAAATCAAGAAGTCACACAGGATCAACGTATTGTACCATGCCACCCAACATTTCAAATGGACAAAGAGAGACAACTGAATTTTAGTGGTGTGAGTAAGTGTGTGGCCAGGGCGGGGCTGTTCTAAGAAATTTTAGGTAACTTACTATAATAGCAATTTTCTCAACTGAAATGAGACTGAAATTAGTTGAGATTGATCAATTAATGCTCTCAGCCAATAAGCTGGCCCTGCTTTGCATTACTTACCTTAGGAGACCAGATCCTCATAGGAAGTAATAGAGGTGGGGAGTCAGGTAAGAAGTCAAACAGTTCAAAAATGACAAAAATGTAGAATCCACAAATGGAAGAGAGTAATGAAATTGCACATTAGTTTGTTGTTTACTTAAGACATGATTAAAACTCAAGAGATTATGTGGATGTTAATATTATCACAAACAGAGCCTCACTTAGCAAACTAAAAGCTAGATTAGAATGGAAGAATTCAAATTGTCATTATTTTGGTAGTATTTAAAAAAAATAAAATTACAGGAAGCACCAAAATCTTACACATTCCATATCGTTACAAGATACTTAAATATAGACTCCATTCTGAAATAAGTCTGTGCATACTACAAATGGGTCATTATTCGCCATCGTTACTATAACATTATAGACTCTAGCTATCTTGTGATCCAATTACAATGTAAACAGAATAAAATTGAACAGTCACGCTCTGCAAAAGGTGGACACATTATTTGCTCATGCAAGGACATATCAGTTTCAGACATGTGGTCTATACATTAGGACCTTAGTCACACTATAAGTTATATCTGAAGTATACTCGAGATTTTATTGGTGAATCAACCTATGGCATAATATAGAAAAAATGCTTCTCAAACATTGAGAAGTCGAAGAAACTGCAAATACAATCTACTCAGCTGGATTATGGTGGTCATCAGTAATCATTCTGAATGAATGAAAGCCAAGCTGACCCTTACCTCTCAACATCCATTAAAGCAGAAAATTGAGAATTAATCACCACTTTATACAGGATGATTTTATAGGACATTTCATATTATTTCAAAGATTGCTAATGCCTCTTAAATTACAATTGTATTTCTTAAATGCAATACAACATGACTCGAAATGAAGAATGTAGGACAAAAATTGATCATAGAGCTTGGAGATGATGGAATTTATATATGAAAGTTCAAACTACAGGAAAATTGAAGACCTACAGTAACCCAACATATATTAACATGATAATTAGAAATAATAAGTAAAATGGAAGTCTTTATTTAGCTCCATGTGTTATGTTTTCCAGTACATCCATCTGCTTTTCTTATCAATGACTTTGGTTTAAACTCACCCCCTTAAGGATCACAGCTTACTTCGTCAATGACAGATGCCTAGAGTTTCTCCATGAATTAGTTGCTTTAGTGATTTAAGAAGACAGAGGATGAAGCTTCATTAACCCACATATGGTTTATCCCAGTCCCCATGGTTATTATTGAAATAAGGTTCTGTGCCAAACTGCCTGTGAACGCTTCAAATATTACAGCATTTTCAATAGTACAACATACCTCCTAAGTATCCTTATTTAGGAGGGGAAATCCCTGGTTTGGGTCTAATGCCTCTGTCCCTCTTTTCTATCTTAAAGTCCCTCTTGTTTTGGAGCTCCTTATCATTGGTGTATCTGAGTGTATAACAGAGCTCTGCAGCAATAATACTCACTTAATGTGTCTTTAATCTACAATAAATGTGTTTATAAATCAGTTTCTGTAAATACGATACATTGTTCTTGTTCTAAATCTCATTTCAGTTGCGATAATTGCTATTAGTAAGTTAGCTAAAATTTCATAGAACAGCCCCGGCCACACGCTCACTCACACCACTAAAATTCAATTGTCTCTCTTTGTCCATTTGAAATGTTAGGTGGTATTGTACAATACATGTTGCTGTTGAGGTTCAACCTACTTCCACCTGCTCCAGCTACTTGCAAATGGAACTTTCAGCAATCATCAACTGCTTCAAGAAAATGTCCACATTTATCATGTGGGAAAGATACGCCTGGTTGGAATATAGCATCCCATCTTCAGAAGTCTCTATTTTGAGCACATCACCATACAGATGCAACCATCCATTTTTGGTTTTGCGCCCAATGTTATTTGTTCAGTCACAATATCTCTAGGTATCTGTCCATTTCAGAAGGTTTACAATAAATGTTTTTACCAAAAGAATGCCATCTTGTTTTGGGTGAATGCAAAATCAAAGATCATTAATGCAAAGACTTATTCAGCTCTTCTATAGAGAAATTTATTTAGTTATTGACTAAAGTGTAAATTTAGTGAACAAATCTTTCTCAATATACAACACAATTTTGACACACTAACAATCCTACCATTTTGATCATTTATGACACCAGTTTTTATACAGGCTGATTTATTTTGGTTTCGACTGTAATTTGTCTAAATTTGGCCTGATCGGGAAAGTGGTCAAATTCCCAACTCCAAGTTGAAATATACCCGAATCACGAACCAACCAAATGTGCAATGGCAGATGGGAAAAAAAATGATTTATGGCTAGGGAATAGTCTGTAAATGTGCTTTTGCGGTATAAATAATGTAGGATGGATGGATGGATAGATAGATAGATAATATTCGAAGCATGGTCTTGTCACCTCAGGGATCTATACTTAGACCCATTCTCTTTAATATTATTGTTAGTGATGTTGCAGAAGGTCTTGATGGTAATGTATGTCTTTTTGCTGATGATACCAAGATATGTAACAAGGTTGATGTTCCAGGAGCGATAAGCCAAATGGCAAATGATTTAGGTAAACTAGAAAAATGGTCAGAGTTGTGGCAGCTGACATTTAATGTGGATAAGTGTAAGATAATGCATCTTGGACATTAAAACCCAGAGTACAGAATATTTGATAGAGTCCTAACCTCAACATCTGAGGAAATGAATTTAGGGGTAATTATTTCAGATGACCTAAAGCTGGCAGATAATGTGATAGAGCAGCAGGAAATGCTAGCAGAATGCTTGGTTGTATAGGGAGTGGTGTTAGCAGTAGAAAGAGGGAAGTGCTCATGCCATTGTACAGAACACTGATGAGTCCAAACTTGGAGTCTTGTACGCAGTACTGGAGACCGTATCTCAAGGAAGGATATTGATACTTTAGAGAGAGTTCAGAGAAGGGCTTCTAAACTGGATCATGGATTGCAGGATAAAACTTACAAGGAAAGTTTAAAGGATCTTAACATGTATAGCTTGGAGGAAAGACGAGACAGGGGGGATATGATAGAAACATTTAAATACATAAAGGGAATCAACACATTAAAGGAGGAGACTATATTTAAAAGAAGAAAAACTACCACAACAAGAGGGGCAAAGGTTTAAAAATAATATCAGGAAGTATTACTTTACTGAGAGGGTAGTGGACGCATGGAATAGCCTTACAGCTGAAGTGGTAGAGGTTAACACAGTGAAGGAGTTTAAGCATGCGTGGGATAGTCATAAGGCTATCCTAACTATAAGATAAGGCCAAGGACTAATAAAAGTATTTGGAAAATTGTCAGACTAGATGGGCCAAATGGTTCTTATCTGCCGTCACATTCCATGTTTCTATAGATAAATAGATAGATAGAACATTGGTAACCAATGTCAGATTGATATGTAGGCTGTAGTAAGAGAATAACTCTGACTGTTATAAGAGTAGCACCAACTATGTTATACAGTACATATGCTATTAACTTAGTTGTAGTATGCCACTATCCAAATTACTGTTAAGGCACCAGCCTGATATCACTGTCAAATAACTTTTATGGACACACTTGTCAAGGGGAGTGGCTCAGTGATCATAACTCAGATGTCATATCCAGATGAGTAACAAAGTCTCTATGCTAAAAATATGGTGAAATAACAAATATTAAAACATATGGAACCCTCCACAGAAATAAAAACTAAATTGTAACTAAGTTAGTTACTAGTTGAGCAATGGTCACACAGGAAGAGGGATCTCAATCAATTAACCTATCCTCCATGAGAGAAATCAAGGCAGGGAGTGGATAACTCTAAGTGTAACAATATAATACTTTTTTTATACTTTGCATTCATGTGTATGTTTCTATTCACAAAATATTATTTGCTAAAATTCAATATGCATCTTTTACTGTTCATATGCACTAGTTATTTTTCTTCTATATAGTAGGTTTAATAGCCTAAGACCCTGAAACAGTCCTGATTTGGGGATTATATCTCCTCATTTAAATTTTGATCCCTGGTGTCCTGCATCAGAGGACACCAAGTAAATGTCCTTTGGGCAGCACAGCGTGAATGTATCTTTAGATGTGCTTGAGCTGTGAACGGGCATTAGGAACATGCAGACAGCACTACCATAAGTTCAGCACCAGACAGCCAGATCCCTTTAGTGGGTGGGCGCACTCCTTTTCCACCTCGGCTCTCCCATTATGAACAAGACCAGTGACAAAAGTCACACAGTGGATGTGCCTACAGAGTCCGAACATATACAACCCAATGTTGGGATGTATGCAACATCTACAGTGCACTCAAAGTTCAATTTTTTCCTAAAATGCATGCAGAGGCACATCGGAATGTAGGTATATCCTTTTATTTTACAGCTGTAATTATTCAGCTATAATTATGGTTTCTCACCATTATTTATATACTTACTTTTTACTGACAGAAATTTAATAAAACTGAGCATTGCAATGCAACAATCTACTTGGAGTTGTTTCCAGTTTCTAGAACTTGTCATATATTCATACTAGAATGTATTTTGTAGACAAGCTGTTCATTCCTTTTCGTACATTTATATGTAATATTTACATTTATATAACTGCACATGCTCTATAAATTTAATCTACACGTGTTTATTTACAGCATGTAAACATCTGTCTATCTTAATGTCTTCTGTGATTATGTTTTTTTACAGACAATAGACAGGTCTGCTACATTTCCATACAGCAGAACACAGCAACCTTGTTTATCTGACTTTTTGCCAATAGTAAGAGACTACACTGATTTTTCTTCTAACAAGATATTGATGTTGTATATCAGTCATCAATCAGAAATGATAAAGTAAGAAATGTCAAATGTGTTTACTTGAATGTAAAGACTGTTTATTCGTTGATCTAAAGGAACACAAATGAAATGTGGTGGTTAGGTTGTAGCTCATATGATAATATACTATATTCTCTCTACAAATAGCTATATATCACACACCAATATTATCATACACAATGGCCTTCTCTGTTGCTGTAACTTATCTGCTGAGTGCTGGTGGAAAGTTATAAAAAAATAGCCCTCCCCACCTCACAAAATTATAAAATATCCCATTCGCTATATGGCCAAACAAAAATTATGTCCAAATTCCTATTCCTTATGTTACTTGCCCTTGCAAATGATTAATATACAAAGAAAGGTGAACAGCGCTAGTGATATACACAAATGTTTATATATTTACATACGTAATTGGAGATATTCCTCGATGATATAGCTTAAAAGAAAAGAACAGAATGCAATAATAGTGCAATATGTATTGCTGATATAGTGGATGATAAAAAATTATTAAAAAATTATATAAAATTCTCACTCACACTTTTAAGAGCTTTATAAGCTCAATGTCAAGAGCCTGGACGGAATAATCCCCGTCTATGGATTTCTTGGTGTGCAATCTTCTAGATGAACTTTGTAGGTGTGAGGTTTCCGTGGTATATGGAAAAACAGAGTACAAAAGACCAATGGTACAGATAGTAGGTGTATATGCAGTGCAAACAAAAAGAGAACCTACTTACATAGACTAGAGCAATGGACCTGCTCTAGTTTAAACAGCTTCAGGTGGAACAATCCCCACCTAAGGATGTACTGGACCCAAATGTAGCAGCAGCAGGATGAGGTAGGAAGTAGGACTAAAATTAGACTGGGTAATGTAAAAATGTATATACTTTATTTTATCAAAAAATATTTTAAAAGTGAATAACAAATATATAAAAAATACCAGTCAAGATAAAATTTTAAAAAGTCCGTGGTTCTTCCTCACTTAACGCGTTTCGCCTTGGCTTTTTCAAAAGTGCATGTCTGCTGCAGGGGGTCCTCTCGGTTATAAGTCCTCTGTGATTGTGGAAATGGATTCCGGTGTGTAAATTGCGTCACTTCCGGTTTCGTCGCGATGGCGCGAACAGGAAGTGCTTCGGGCGCCATTTTGGATATGGGCAAAAAGTCCGTGAGTGCCCACAAAACGGCACAGTGGTTTGCACATAAAAATAACATGTAAAATAGATATTTACTTATAGAGAAAGGGTAAATATTATGCTAGTACAGATGTATAAACATGCAGGGGAGGCATAGAGATATTGCATACAGATACTAACTGTTTAAATGAACGTCTGGGAATTAACATTGTATATACTGATATATGCAGTCTAAATAAAATATAGGAGGTAAAATACTAGTAGAATAGAGATATGGAATAATAGAAACAAGGTATGTGAATAAAATAATTGTTAGCAACACTAAGTGCTTTTTCAAATGTGACAAAAAGCAAGATTAAAACATAAGATCCTTAAAACATTATAGAGAAAAATATATTTATAAAAAATGAATCAGATCGAATTCTATATTCAGCCCACTGGGGTGGAGGGTATCTAAACGGTAAACCCATTCCATTTCTAGTCTTCCAATATTTCTAATGATGTCTCCTCCTCTCCAGTGTGGCTTGTATTTTGCAATCCCTATAAATTTTAGAAGACTGGGGTCTTTATTATGTTGTAAAAAATGTGCAGACACTGAGTGGTTTTTATAGCCCTTTTCGATGTTTCGGCAGTGTTCGCTGATGCGTATCTTTAGTGGACGTATGGTTCTTCCAATATATTGGAGTCCACAGGGGCATTCTAATAGGTAGACCACATTGTTGCTATTGCACGTAATGATTTCATTTATATTAATTAAAAATTTAAAATTTAAAATTTAAAGTGCACTTGTCCATTATGTGTGTTTTTTTACAGGCTATACATGTGTTACACTTATAAAAACCTTTGTTAATGGTAAGGAAATTATTTTTACAGATATTTTGATTTTTTGTAAAAATTTTTGTCAGCTGTAATTTTAAGTTGGGGGCACCTCTGAATATTATGGTGGGTTTCTCTGGTAGGGATTTTTTTAAAATTGGATCTTCTTTAAAGGACCACTCTAGGCACCCAGACCACTTCAGCTTAATGAAGTGGTCTGGGTGCCAGGTCCTTCTAGGGTTAACCCATTTTTTCAGAAACATAGCAGTTTCAGAGAAACTGCTATGTTTATGAATGGGTTAAGCCTTCCCCCTATGTCCTCTAGTGGCTGTCTCATTGACAGCCGCTAGAGGCGCTTGCGTGCTTCTCACTGTGATTTTCACAGTGAGAGCACGCCAGCGTCCATAGGAAAGCATTATGAATGCTTTCCTATGTGACCGGCTGAATGCGCGTGCAGCTCTTGAGGAGAAGAGGAGGATCGGAGGAGGAGAGCAGGAGGAGATCTCTCCGCCCAGCGCTGGAAAAAGGTAAGTTTTTACCCCTTTCCCCTTTCCAGAGCCGGGCGGGAGGGGGTCCCTGAGGGTGGGGGCACCCTCAGGGCACTCTAGTGCCAGGAAAACGAATATGCTTTCCTGGCACTAGAGTGGTCCTTTAAGTAAATGCCAGTTTTTATTGATAATTTTTTTAATGTTTATTTTTATTATTATAATCAAAAATGAGGGGGAGAGTAAGCTTATTGGTCTGAGGGTCTTGAGGGGGTTTTTTATTTAGTAATATTTCTCTTTGTGCTTTATCAATTAACGTAATTGTTTTATCAATTTTTTCGATGTTATAGCCTCTTTGTACAAACTTTTGTTTCATATCTGCGGCCTGTGTTTGCAAATGATTGGAGTCAACCCTGGTCCCACAGCGAATTCTAGTCCTAGTCCTAATCTCCCCACTCAAAAAGGCCTCTCTTTTGTGCACTGCAACATCCGTAGCTTACTCCCTAAACTTGTCACGGGTGGCGGTACGGAAACTGGGACCCCTGAGTGCCTGATGATGAGATGGGAGTCTTCAGCGTGGAAGTGGACTATCAAGGTCTGGTGCAGGGTAACCACACGCCCTCTGGTGTTGAGCACCAGCCTTTCCGCGGCCACATACCAGAACCCTGATGCAGCTACAGCGGATCCCAGGAACTAGGAGCTTGATATGCAGACCTCCCAGGAACTGGATATTGGGGCTCTGCAGCAGACATGTATCCAGTACAGAAACAAGGTAGGACTAGAACAGACACCAAACAAGAAAACAAGACAAAACTAGTAGAACCCAGAACCAGAGAAGGATAGGAAGCTAAACCCAGAACATGTACACAATACATATGGGAAACATTAACATAACAGGGGCAGGACAGGACTGTACATGGACTGGGATTACAAAATAAAACAAGACAAGATATAATAGGCAAAACAAGAGGAGACAAAACTAAGCACTATATATGAAAAGTATGGGGATTTAGTTACATTATATGATCATACATTGCATAAGCCTGCCAAAAGGCCAATGTACCCCATATACGGCAGGTCCTACACTGCCTAATGTTTGCTAAAAGAACCATACTAAACCACAATAGCACTTACCTGCAAGAAAGGACAGAGACTTGAAACACTGCTGCAGGTCCAGACTGAAACAAAAGGAAAATGGAAAACAAACAGATGTGGCAACATAAAACAAACATTTAAATGAAACCAAGAGACTGGGAAATCCAGGGACGGAATATAAGAATGAACCCAAAAACGCAGCATAAAGAAAACCAGACATAGAATAAAAAAACAAAAAAACAAGAAAAACTAAACAAGAATTGTAAAAAGAGTACTGGATACCAGAAGACAAAGCCAGACTGATCCGCAGAACAAGGCATGATGTGACAAAACTGGATGCACTGCATGCCTGGTGTTCCTATTACAAACCAAAAATCATTGTGCTCTCAGAATCATGGTTAACAACTAAAATACTAGACTCCGCAATTACAATACAGGGTTGTTCATGTTTTAGAAATTACAGAGCAAAGAGAGGGGGAGGCATTGTTATTTAGCTCTCCTGTCTCCTTTGATTTCCTTTCTGGCACAATGGATATCCCGTGCAGTAAATCAATCATTGTTGCAGGAATCTACCGGCCACCTAGCTCCCCAATGCATTTCCTATCTGACATAGCCCATCTACTTCGTGAAACCATAGCTCAAAACCCAAAAAGTACACTGTTGGTCTTTGGAGATTTTAATATTGTTTGGCTGAATCCTAAAAATAATAGTTCTTGCTCGCTGCTTAAGACTTTGCAGCTAACACAATTAATCTCCTCCCCAACTCGCATAAACAATAAAAGCCATAACCATACCCTGCTCGATTGTATTCTCTCCACTTCTCCTGATAGAATCCAGGAGGCAGGTGTTCTCCCTAAAAAGTTTTAATGATCATTGTTTAGTGTACTGCATGCACAAAATAAAGGCTATTAAATCCTCTCCCAAGGTTAAAATCACCAGGTCCTTCAAAAAAATGTAATCTTGAATCCTTTCTTAATGACATCAAGAACCTTCCATGGCACAGATTAAACAGATTATCCCAGATCTAGACTGTGCAGTTGAATTCTTTCAGTCTGAACTCCTAAAAGTTTGGAATTTGCATTCCCCGCTGCGTAAGGTGAGAGTAAAAGGGGCACATATGAACTGGATCACAGCTGACCTCATCCAAATGTACTAGTTTCGGGATTCATTGTGGTCAAAGTTTAAGCGTGCTGGCTCTATGAACGATCACTGTGCATATTGACAATGGAAAAATATATGCACAAAACAAACAAAATTGGACAAGGCCCAATATTTCTGTTAAAATCTGAACAATAACGTATCAAAACCTAGAAACTTTTGGAAAGTCATAAATAAATTACAAACACCCCCAATCCACTTCCAACCCTCCACTGTCAAAGTGGATAACCAAACCCTGCAACTTCCCTTAGATGTAGCAAATGCCTTTAACAATTATTTTGTTGGATGCTCCACTACCCTGATTGCCAAGCTAATAAATGACACGCATCCTGAAACTACAAATGTGAATCAGGCTCCACTAAATTTGCAAAGACCCAATCTAGATCAGTTCAATTTTAGACCTGTACCTATTACTGTCATTAAGAAACACCTTAATAATCTAAAAATGAAAAACCAGTCTGGACTTGATCAAATCCCAGCAATGCTGTTAAAGCTCAGTGTGCCGGCAATTGCTAAACCTATCACAACCCTAATTAATGAATCCTTGGTGTCTGGATACATACCCAAACTTTGGAAGGCTGCAAGAGTAGTGCCTATCCATAAATTGGTGACACTACTTTGGTTTCTAACTATCGCCCAATATCATTGCTCCTGGTATTGT
Organism: Pelobates fuscus; assembly: GCF_036172605.1. Lineage (NCBI taxonomy): Eukaryota > Metazoa > Chordata > Amphibia > Anura > Pelobatidae > Pelobates > Pelobates fuscus. The sequence continues at coordinate 131,208,671 of NC_086323.1, forward strand.
CAAAAATCTTTGAAAAATGCATCCATATGCAACTATGTGAGTATTACCAACAACCTAACTATCTGACCCATAATCAATCGGATTTTCACCCGAATCACTCCACTACAACTGCCCACTTAAAGGTTTGCAATGACATCCAAACCGGCATTAAACAAGGAGACTTAACTGGACCTATTTTCTTTGATTTTGCAAAGGCCTTTGATACAGTAGACCATGACATTCTACTCCACAAACTCAAAAACTCAGGTATTGGTGATTGTCCGCTAACCTGGTTTTGATCATATGTATCGGATCGCTCGCAATATGTATCCATTTCTGACAGCGACTCCCTCCCTCTCCCAGTCACGTATGGTGATCATTTATAAATGATCTGCCTAATGTCGGCAAATCCTCAAATGTACACATGTACGCAGACGACAGAGTAATCTCTGCAAGCAAATCCAATCTACCGCAGCTTGAGGCTGTGCTCCAAGACCAGTTTACAGAGGTAGAAAAGTGGATTGCAAAAAGCAAACTATTCCTAAACACTGACAAAACTGTCACAATGATCTTTGGAACAGTACCTAAATTACACAATTTACACAATTCCCACCTATCCATCAGAACAAATTCAAATGGCACACTGACCACAGTCTACTCTATTAAATACTTGGGTATGTTGTTAGACCATAATCCATCTATTGGCCTCCACATAGAAAAACTTGCATCTAAACTTTATCCAAAACTAGGTGCAATGTACAGAAACAAATCCTGCCCAAGCCCTACAGTAAAGGAAATGATTGTACAGCAAATGCCAACCATTGATTATGGGGATGTAGTATATGCACCTGCACCGCAAACCTATCTTAATAACCTCAATACATTGTATTACTCGTTCTGCCGATTTATGCTACAATGTAATTACAGGACCCACCATTGTGACATGCTAAAAGAACTAAACTGGTTGTCGCTGGAATCCAGACGCACCCTCATCTTTCCAGCCTTGTGTTTAAGAGCTTTTCTTGGAAACTCCCACCCTACCTGAGCAAAATGCTCTCTCCGGCTGTTCCCACCTCCTATAACCTCCGATCCAGTACCAGCACTTTATTTAATCTACCTCAATACAAAAAGAAAGCAGTTTGATCCTCCTTTTCCTACAGAGCGTGGCAATAATGGAACAAACTCCTGCATATTTTAAAATCTTCCCCAAGCCTAGAGTCCTTTAAGAGATCCCTCTCTACATACCTCAAATCAGAATGCACGTGTCATGGTTGATTATATATTTCCTACCTGTTCTATATTACATTTTGTATACATTGTGTGTTAATATTGTTTTAGTATTTTATTGTATCCTATTGTATCAATGCAATGTTTTGTGGACCCAGGACATACTTGAAAACAAAAGAAATCTCAATGTATCTTTCCTGGTAAAAATATTTTACAATTAAATAATATACAATTAACCTCTTTGGGACAGAGGCCTTTCTGAAATTCTGTAAGTGAGGCCTATTTTGCACTTTTGCTTTGTGCTTGCTCCACTGTACTTTCCCTTTAAATACACTCATACATATAATGTATTGTTTTCTCAAAAAAAAAGTATTGCGCTTTGCTGAAACTCTGTATGTATGCATAGAACTAGTGTACACAAGAATACAATAGTGAAAAGTTGAAAAGTTTTGCTTTTAATAAATGTAACACTTAATGTAACTAGTACAATTAAAATAAAAATCTCAAAATTGATTGTTAAAATGTTTCATATATCTTTCAATAGTTTTTTTTTTGGAAGTTATAGGACTAATATTGCAAAGAATGAATTTTGGTATTACAACTAATACTTATCAAAATTTAGTCTGCTGGGATTATAACTTTGATAATGGTCACATAATCCAAAACCACTACACAAAACTATGTATTTATAGAATAACTAAGACCATTTTTTACATTTTTCATGAAAACATTTTTATCACCATCATCTGCAAAATCTACTGGTTAGATAGTTAGATATATATATATATATATATATATATATATACACACACACATATATATATATATATATATATATATATATATATATATATATATATATATATATATATATATATATATATATATATATATATATATATATATATATATATATATATATATATATATATATATATATCGTGTTTTTCACACGTTCCATTGTTGTGAGGAATTCCATAATACTTTGTATGTACCACCAGTGGTGGAACTACTGCTGGTGAAGCTGCACCAGGGCCAACAAGCTGTTGTGATCCATCAGGTGTCCCATGCACTCAGGGCCACCTGATGGGTATTTCTGAACAGGAGCCCAGTCAGGCATAGTGATCCTTTAACAGCACGACCGGGCCTCTGTAGCATTTGCGATGCTGGGAGTAAGTGAGAGTAGGTCACTTCCTCCCAGCTTCATATATAGACCTCACACAAGAGGGAGGAGAAGAGAGAGATGAGACAGAGACCCAGCTCTAGCTCATCAGACTCAGCCAGCAGAAAGACCCCAAGAAAGCACACATAAAAATACATTTTTAAATTGCACAATATATGTTCACAATGCTCTTACAACAGATTATTAAAATCCACTTTGGCTTACTTAGCTCTAGCATTATTTGATTTACATCACACATTGATATTAGTGTAGGACGCACCAATATTTAGGTACTGTGAAGTAGTGGTGGGGTTAACACAATATGGCCATATGTTGGAATTGAATCATCATATTTATTTGCTGAGGTCGTGATTTTAACCCCTTAAGGACACATGACGTGTGTGACATGTCATGATTCCCTTTTATTCCAGAAGTTTGGTCCTTAAGGGGTTAAGTAGTCTAATAAAATGTAAAAATGTATTTTTAGGTGTGCTATGTTCCTTAATCTGTATTATATAAGAATTTTGGTCAGTATGGTAGCACCATTCTTGTGAAATACATGTGTGCCCCCAATTCCTTTTTGTCTTTACTATATGTATGTGTGTGTCAGTTTGCATATCTGTGTGTATCTGCCTCCCCCTAGGAAGGGTTGAAAAGGTAGTTTAGTTAAGTTTTTTCCAATGACGCACTGCTCTCTCAGTGGTTACTCTGCCTAATCCAGTCTTGATTATTTCAGTGAATTTCAATGCTTTCCCAAAGGAAAGCATTGGTATGCTAGTGCCACATCAGATGGTGTCTATGATGGCCTTGGATGGGAGCGCCTCTAGTGGCTGTCAAGAGTGACAGGCACTAGAAGCATTTAAACCCTGCAAGGTAAACATTGCCATACCTGCAGAATAGTTGTGCTTTCATTTGCAAGGTTAAAACTGAGAGGAAGTGGTCTGGGTGCCTGTCTCTTTATGCAATTTGAAATTTTATATTTTCAGGGTTATTCACCAAAATGAGAGTGGAAAGTGAATTCAAAGTGAATTTCAAATATAAGTCTTAAATAGCTGAACTGAAAATAAACTCAAATTGAGCTATCCTTTCAGAATGGCTATCTTGGTCTCACACTTTGAATTCTAGCTGTAGTGAATAACCTTGTTTGATTATAGTGTACGTGTGTATTTCACGAGTTTTGATTTTGCTATATAATAGTAACAGTGCTTATTTGTTTTTTTAACTGGCTTAACTGATTAACAAAACATAACTGGTAAAAAAAAATTACTTGATGTTGCTTTCACACATCATCAGTTCAGAAGAGGTGTTTTATGTTGTTCTATTAATGCACAAATACATTTTTCAGGTATTGGCTAATTGTTAGAAAAGTGTTTCAAAGACTCAAGAAGTCCTTTTTAGTTATTACATTTAATAAGTGTCAGATGGTTCCATTAATATGTTGGAGTACTCTTTTTTTTCCAAGAGGCATTTTTCATCTCTTAAGATAACCATTTTAATTTAAGTTTGAAAAGGTGGTGTTTGTTACATAGTTGCATAGTTATATAGGCTGAAAAGAGACATGTATTCATCTAGTTCTGTCTTCCTCACATCTATTTTTTGCTGTTGATCCAAAAGAAAGCAGAAAACTCAATTCGAAGCACTTCCAATTTTGCAATAAACTAGGAAAATAATTGTTTTTGACCCCAGAATTGCAGACATATGTTTCCTTGATTTCAAGAAGCAATTACCCCACAAACTAAAAATTATATCTCTAAATATTAAGTATTCATCCAGTTGATGTTTAAACATCTATACAGACTCTGATAAAACCATCTCTTCAGGCAGAGAATTCCACATCCTTATTGTTTTTACTGTAAAACACAATTTCCTTTGCCATAGACTAAATCTCCTTTGACTAAATCTCCCTTTTCCAGGCAAAAATGTGTGACCTTGTGTTGTATGTATAGTCCTGTTTGTGAATAGATTTCCAGACAATGGTTTGTACTGGCCACAGATATATTTGTATAATGTTATTAGATCCACTCTGAGGCACCGTTTTTCTAATTTAAATTTGGTAAAATAAATGTCATAGCTAAAATGTTCCATTCCTTCTATTAATTTTGCAGGTTGCTTCTGCACTCTTTCTAGTGCTATAATATTGTTCTTTAGAACAGGTGCCCACAATTGCACAGCATATTTAAGATGTGATCTAACCAGTGATTTATAAAGAGGCAAAGTTATATTTTCATCTCGAAAATGAATGCCCTGTTTTATACATGACAATACCTTACTGGCCTAAACCACTGCTGATTGACATTTCACATTGTTGCCTAATTTGTTGTCTATAACAATTCCCAAATCCTTTGCATGTGTTATCTTAAATTCACTATTATTTAGGGTATATGTTGCTTGTCCATTCTTTACCCTGAAGTGCAAGAATTTTGAATTCCCACCATCTCTACCCTCTTGTACTAAGCTAAAGCCCATCTCTTTTCTCATCTATCTCCATTTTGTAGATGTCTATCTCCCTCCCCCGTACCACTAGTATACAATCTCCTTCATCCTTCTACTCATCCTGTTCCCCAGTACTGCAGACCCTCTCCCATTTAGGTGCAATCCATCACGGCTATAATGATTTTACCGAAGCTCAAAATTCTCCGTGCTCTAAAACCCAAACCCCTCTTTCCTGCACCAAGACATCAATCACTCATTAACATCTCTAATCTCCTGCTGCCTTTTTACTGTAGCACGTGGCACAGGTATCATATTTATAGGATTACTTTGACATCTCTAATGGCTCATCACCATGTTTCATGATGATAAATATTATACAACAGATTGTAATATACTGTTAAGCGACAAATGTGAACCACAGCAATACTAATAGGCAGTACACAACAGCGGTGTGGTTAAAATATAAATACTTATCTCAACCTTTTTAACTTCTAATGTATGTGAGAACACGGAAAAAAAGAAGATAAATAATAATAATAATAATAATAATAATAATAATAACACTATCAAGTACAGAACAATTATATTAATGATCAGATATACCCAAAGTAATTATATTAAATGTATAACAAAGTAATACATCCAATAATGTAAATGAAATCAAATGAAATCTGAAAAGGAAAAAATAAAAACAGGGCAAACAATAAGAACTCAATGGGCAAGTGGAAAACAACTCTAGAAGCCAATTCCAGGACAATAACTCATGTGAACATTAAATGTGGCATATACCAAGGTGATGCACTATCCCCAAAGCTGTTCTGCATAGGCCTTAACCCCCTTAGCCAGATCATCAAGAAGAGTGGATATGGATACAGGTTCAAGAGTGGAGCTACTATTAGCCACCTACTGATGATAGCAAAAAGATGACAGATGATCAGGACAGAAAGAGTTGAAGTTCCAGAAGGCCAAATAGAAGAGGTAGAGAACAGCTACAAGTACCTGGGGGTACCACAAATGCATTGCAACCATGAGGTAGAGGCAAAGAGGATAGCAACATCCAAGTACCTCCAAAGAGTCAGACAGGTCCTGAAGTTCCAGCTCAATGGCAAAACCAAGATTCAAGCCATTAACACATATGCCCTACCGGTCATCAGGTAGCCAGCTGGAATAATAATCTTTCCAAGAGAACAACTGGTCACTATGGATTGCAAGACCAGGAAACTACTCACTATGAATGGAGGTTTCCACACGAAATCCAGCACCCAGAGACTATACACCTGCCGGAAGGAAGGAGGTCAGGGCCTGGTGAGTGTCAAGGCCACAGTCCTGGATGAAACACAGAGCATCCACAAGTACATCACGAAGATGGCTGCCAAAGATGAACTGCTAAGGGAATGCCTGAGGCTTCCACAGATTGAGGATGCAGAAAAAGAGAAGGTTCCTTGGCAAGATAAACCTCTCCATGGGATGTACCACTGGCAGATAGTGGATGTGGCTTACATGACAAAATCCTACCAGTGGTTGGAAAAGGCAGGACTGAAAGACAGCACTGAGGCATTAATCCTAGCAGCACAGGAGCAGGCACTCAGCATCAGGCAAGACCCAAGGTGCAGACTGTGCAAAGAGGCCTCTGAGACAGTCCAGCACCTAGTAGCCGGATGCAATGTGATAGCAGGAATAGCATACACGGAGAGACACAACCAAGTTGCTTGGATTGTGTACCGAAACATCTGCACAGAATCTGGATTGGACCTGCCTAAGTCCAGATGGGAGATACCAAAAAGGGTAGTTGAGAATGACAGGGCTAAGATCCTGTGGGACTGCAAAATCCCGACAGACAAGTGCTGGCCAACCCACCAGATATTGTGGTGGTAGACAAGGAACAAAAGACTGCAGTCATTGTGGATGTGGCAATACCCAGTGACTATAACAGGAAGAAGGAACATGAGAAGGTGGACAAATACCAAAGCCTGAAAGAAGAACTAGAAAGGATGTGGAAAGTGATAGGAGCACTCTGGGCTGTGACTCCCAAGTTGGGAGAGTGGCTTCCAGATTGCTGAGATTGCTGTCCACAAGAGTGCAGTTCTAGGAACAGCTAAGATACTGTGCAGAACCCTCAAACTCCCAGGCCTCTGGTAGAGGACCCGAGAATATATATATATATATTCCGAGACAGGCAACCAGAATATAATGGAAAAATGACAGCAGACACTTTCTAGAGACAGAGCCCAGCCTTGCCTCTAATATCTGCACCAGCCTGAATAAGCCGACAAAGGCTAAATGCCACTACGTTTGTACATATTGTTCTCTTTTTTTTTTTTTGTATAGTTGTGCTCATGCACCAAGGAGAAGATATCCACAAAGGTGATGCATAAAAAATTGTATTCGTGGTGCAATAAAACAAGATAAATCAAAAAAATAATTATATGAGGCCTTGGAAGAAATAATAGAATCATGCCTGCTGCAAAGTTCTATCAGTATGCTGAAACCATGTAGCTTATGTCCATAAGTTATGCCTCCTCCTACAGTCGTCATGCATCACATCAAATGAGACACATTCGCAACTAATGCTTCCTCCAGTTGGTATTCTCGTCTCCCTGATGGCACAGGTATATATAGCCCACTGTCCTAGTAGTTTTATTGAAAATAATGCAGAGAGCTAAGCAGACAAATAGTGATAAGGTGTGACGCAACCCAAAGGGTGGTGTTGAAATGTATTGTATTGATATGTTTACCTTGACATCTCTGATGAAGGATATAATTACTTTGACATCTCTAATGACTCATTACCATGTTTCATGTTGATAAATATTGAACATTAGAGTGTTATATACCCCATTTTCAATTAGGTCAATATTCAAAGATCGTTTATCTTAAGCATATCTTTTTTCATACAAAATTAGCATCAAAGGATAATGTCCCTGCATGTACACATCACCTACATTTTTGGCTATATATGATATATTAAGGTAAAAGAAACAATCAAATCTATTGGCCCCTATTGTTCAGATCAGAGCAATGACTTTCCAGTTTCTGTTTGCAATGCTGCCGATCTTGCTATAATAAGTTAATTTGGTTAATATCATCAAACTATTTATATAATATAAGTAGTTTGATATCTCAGCTTCAGTACTGACAGCAACATACGCGTCTGTGCCTGCATGATCTACCTAGTAACGATAAACAGAATGTAGATAAAGAAAAGATAATTTGTCCGCCAAAAATACTACACAGATTGCTTTTAAAATTAAGCTCACTAAAAGGCATGGATATAAAAAGCAATATTTTCATAATTATCAGGTGCTTTTGTGCATAACACTCGTGTCGTTAGTGAAAGTTAGTGACGGATGTTTGTTACCTTTCTGACAGTGTTAATGATAATTAATGCAATTAGTTTTATTGCCAGGGAGATAACAGGATCAGCTGGTCCACATTTCTGCAATTAGCGGTGTGTTAATTGTAATTCAGGGTGTCTGTTTCTTGAAATAACAGTCTGCGCTTTCATTTCATTTCATTTCAAGACTGACCGTATATTTTCTCTAACTGCAATTCAAGAAACAGCTGCCTAACTTTTTCATCCGAGGCCAGAAATGTCTTGATTTTGAATTCTTGCATTATTATACATGCAGTGTGTTTTTAGAAAAAAAACAAAAAACAAAGCAACCATATTTATCAAGTAATGAATGATCAGACATCGGAATTGATCACAATCAAGATGTGAATTGAGGCGTATTGTAGAACAACACAAAAAAAATTAATTCACCACCCATCCATCCCAGGCACACATTTTTCTGGCTAAATAAATGTTTACATAAATAATTTCATATAATCAGCATAATTTGTTTCATCAAATAATGAGTACATTGTTTTATTCTCTTTACTAAATATAGTTCATTCAAAAGTCTTTCAAAGCATTTTAACCACTACAGCTGATTGAAGTGGGTATTGTGTAAATAGTTCTTTGGATGCCATTTCTCCAGTTAAGTGTCAAAAGAATTAAGAGTCGCTTGACAAAAAAAACAAAAAAACTCTGTCTCTTGGCATCTAAAGCCTGGCTAATGTTGTAAGAGTAAATGAAAACGAGAGGTAGGCTGTCTTATTCCTGGTGAATGCCAAGGATGCTTTGCACTATAACTAATACAATAGGCCGTGGTTGGTATGTGCTTACAGTTTCCCTTTACATATATGATAAGCAAAATGGTTCAGGACATGACTTAAAGGACAAATACCATCATATTTCCACTCAAAGTTTATTACATTTAATATAACATTTTATACCAGCAACCAGCCCAGCAGCCCCACTAGACCCTAGGGAGATAGAGAACCCCCCCCCCTCCCAAAGGTAAGGAGGCTGGGGGGGGGGGGGGGGGGGTGTAAATAACAAAAATGTGTTAAAGTGAGTGAGTGTGTGTGTGTATATGTCTGTCTGTTAGTGAGTGTGAGTGTGTCTGTTAGGGAGTGTGTCAGTCTGTTAGTGTGTGAGTGTGTGTGTCTGTTAGTGAGTGTGTGTCTGTGTGTGTGTGTTAATGTCTGTCTGTTAGTGAGTGTGAGTGTGTCTGTTAGTGTGTGTCAGTCTGTTAGTGTGTGTATGTATGTCTGTTAGTGAGTGTGAGTGTGAATGTTAGTGTGTGTGTGTGTGTGTGTGTGTCTGTTAGTGAGTGTGAGTGTGTCTGTAAGTGTGTGTATGTCTGTCTGTTAGTGAGTGTGAGTGTGTCTGTTAGTGTGTGTGTGTGTCAGTCTGTTAGTGTGTGTGTGTGTGTGTATGTCTGTTAGTGAGTGTGTCTGTTAGTGTGTGTGTGTGTCAGTGAGTGTATGTCTGTTAGTGAGTGTGAGTGTGTCTGTTAGTAAGTGTGTGTGTGTGTGTCTGTTAGTGAGTGTGTGTGTTTCTGTTAGCTAATATATGCGTATCTGTCAGTGAATGTGTGTGTGTGTGTGTGTGTGTGTGTATTTAGAAGGCGGGGCAGGGGGAAGGGTAGGGTGGGGGGAGGAGGCACCTGAGTTTTGTCCTGCCTAGGGCAGCACAAAACCAGGATACACCACTGAGCACAGCAGCAGGCAAGTTAGGCTGAGCAGCAGTTGGTCAGATACCAGTAGAGTCAGAGTCTGACATAACATGGCTGCTCAATAAAATGAAAATTGAAATCAATATACATGTTTTAATATACATTTAAAATATATAATTAAGTTTAATTATATTACTTCAAAAATGAGAAGTGATGGTTAGATGACAGTTATACTCTAAAGTAGCATTTGGAACACAAAACTGTTCCTATTACTATAAAGTTCCGGTACCGACTTAGTTGTCCCCCCATTAGGGTTTGAAAGGTGAGTTTTACTTACATTGATTACTCGCTGCACAGGTCTCACCACAATTAATGATCTTGGCCAACCTAATACTTCTGTGACGAGAGCAATCTCGCCACATTGCATTGGAGAAGCCTGGCTGCCCGCCTGCTGCCTTTGGACTATGGCCCTGGGAGATTGGGCCCTTTAAAAACAGTATTCGGCCATACCAGAGTGTATGTCACTCATTCTGGCCCTTTAAATACAGTGGGGTCATTTGGTACTTTCCCTGTGTGAGCTGTGGTAACCCAGATAGCTATGCCATGGAGCCTATTCGTGTGATTAAAGACTTTGGCTCCATGGCGATTAAACTGTATTCGGTTGGTCTGAGTGCCATTCACCTAATAATGTGCACTCAGACCTGAGCTATCTGGGGATATGTGAAATGTCTGTGTGTTATGTGTAAAATGTGACTTTATGTATTTTAAAGTGTTTTATGTCGTTTTGCAACCATGTGGTTAATGGAGTCTGCCTCTAGTCCTGGATAATTGGATTACTTCCCCCCATTGTCTCCAGGATAGAGGGCCCTGTAAAACCATGCTTCCAGAAGGTCAAATGCACATTTGTACTAACTTTAGAACCCCTGGTCCAATTCGTATGATTTTTGAGTATGTTGTTCCCCTGAATGGATTGATTGTGAATATGTATTTTGCGAATGTGATGTATATTTTGGGAGTTATGAATGTTGTGTAAAAACTGTATTTTCCCTACCTATGATAATTGTATTTTCCTGTGTGTACAGATAATTAGTTTACAGGTAGAGGGGAGGGCTATGTGTGGGATGTAACTATTGTGTGATTGGTTAATGTACGTTACTGTGTGTGTCCCTCCCCTTCATGGGAGCACCTAATAAAAAGGGCTGCAAGCTAGCAGCCAGAGAGTTCTATTTTTACCCTCAACTTGAGTCCTGTCTCTTATTGGGGGAATCTGCTACAAGGGATTGCTATGCTAGGCATATTCCCTTGCTATAATCACTGAGCTCTTGTAAGAGCTTGTTCCTGCTTCGTTCTGAAGGGAGATAGCTGCAGCCTGCAGTGCTTATGGTGTCTGGTGGAGTGCTTGGAGTCCTCTGGAAGCGCTAGGAGCATCCATTAACGGAGGTACCCAGTCGGGGTGCCAGGCGATCCGTTACAACTTCCACAAAGTACAAATCGCATCTCTGCACCAATTAAATGGTTTCTAGGAGCAGCATTTGATTAAGAACCAAGTCTATATATTTGTTCTCACAGGGAAGTGACTCTAGTGACTTCCAGAGGTCCGAGGTGTGTTGTTTTTTTTTTTTTTCAATCTTTATTTTATTGAGGCATATATGAAGGGTACAGAATAAAGAATAGGAAATGCAAAGGTATTCCACAAAAGATAAGGGTTAATACAGCTGTAACAATGCTATTATTTACATTTCCGAAATAGACGTGCCTCATTTTTTATGTTAATATGGCGCTGATCAGGAGCGTATATTAAACAGGTTGTGTTAAGAAGCCATCTAATACAACGATTATGTGAATCACGTTAAACAGGCTAAACATCGCTAACGGTGAGTTTGCTTAAGTCAGTGTTAGAATTAGGTTACATGCTGGAGTGTTAATTTGAGTAAGATTAAAACATGGCAGGACTTTGCATTATTCTTAACATGGTAGGTACATTCTAAACAAGTGGTTATACAATAGCGTCCGACAACATTGGTTCTATCATCTTCAGGCTATAAAAACAACAGGCTATATAATAACGTCTGACCACATGAATTCTATTATACACTGGACTTATGCTGTAGCAGTAAGGTGAATGAAATTAAGAAGAAGCGACGGGCTATACAAGGACGTCTGCTAGACATGCATGCTCGGCTCTTGCCGGGTTAACGAACAACGTGTACCTTTAGTGTTATAGTATGCTTCACTAACGGGTTTAAATTTGGTAGTTACAACCTGTCCATGCTATACATTTCAACGACAAAATTAGTAGGTTTAGACAAAACATAAACATGAAATAAAATTTTGCATTAATAGATCACGTTGTGAGCTTGGTTTGCTTCAGGTACACTTTCCCCTTCGGCTGTCCCAGCTTCTCCGGTGGCAGGAGTTTAGAGTAACGTCGGGATTTGCACGGTTGGGCTGCTTAAGGAAGCAGGGGGTTAATTCTGTGTGGAACATGTGTGGTACAATTAGCATGGCGTATACCGTACTCAGTCCTAAATCAAGGGGGGCGATAGTCTACTACTACTGGAGGCTATGTGTCCCAGTCTTCCTGCCTCATGTCCCACAGAGTCCTCTTCAGCGTATGCCTTTAAGGGTTGATCCCTGGTTTGGTAATCCGTTCAGGGACTCAACCGTTCCGACCACTAGGTCTGTGTGCTTCATGTGCTTTGCTGCCCGTTTGCTGAGGTGAGGACGGACCATCTTTTTCCCCGGTATATTTGCAGGCGTGGTGTGGGCCCCTCTCGAGTGTGAGTGCAGGCTCTTCCCAGCTCTCATGGTTAACAACTCTGTTTTTACCTGCTTGAGTGCGGCTTGCTGTACTATGTGCCGTGCAGTAATCGCTGTCAGGCGCCGCCCCGCGTGTGTCCCTGTCTGCAGGAGAGAGCGTCTTCTCCTCCGCCATATTTTTTTGGCGCGCTTGGCCTGACTGGGTGTGCGCTTTGGGCGGGAGCGGTATGGCGGTGTCTCAGGTGGGTCTGAAGCTCTAGCCTTACTTGTGCTCAGCCGGTCTGCTAGTTTGTCCCAAAACGCTTTAAATGTGGCGTCCAGCCAGGCTAGGATGTCAGTCTCCATTGTTGGGCCTGTTGGCTCGAGTGTAGTCTCCGCCATTTTGTTTATAGGTCGGTCCCATTGGGGTTGCTGCCATAGCTTCTGGGGTGGTCCTCCTGGGACCGGGATGACCCCCACCGGTCCATAGGGGAGGGGGTTAGGGCCCGTAATCATGCTTATCTCTGGTGGAGGCATCAGGGAAGCGGCCGTCTCCCCCGTGCCGGCCATGCAGGCAGGCCTTGAGGAGTATTTCGAGGGTTTCTGCATGGTATGCCACATATTTGGTGTTGGTAGGTAGCCCCCGGTCTCGCCTTTCTGCTGGATACTCATTTGGAGAAGTTGCGTTAAGTTTTAGGCGTATAACCCGAGGTTTCTGTCCCGAGGTGCAGGAGCAGCTCTTTTCTGCGACCTCTCGGCTCTGCGGTTAGGCCCCCCCCCCCCTCCCCCCCCCCCCGAGGTGTGTTTTAACCTGCAACGGAAACAGTTTCTTCAATGGCCCCTGCACCCAAACTACTTACATGAGATGAGTGATCTGGGTGCCTTTAGTTGACCTTTAACATCAACAATGCATTGCTGAAAAATATATACTGCAAAAATAAACTTTCATATTCTAACAAGACATAAAAGTTGTTAAAAAATAATCACTGCTTTTAATTAATCATGTAATAAGCTGTTATGCATTTAAGAAATGGTGGAAATGTAAACACACAATAGAAACATTTAAGCATACTAAAAATAAGACACACACATCAGGCTTTACAGCATCCCAACATGCAAATCTAGGAGGAAGCCAGGCTCAATGTATAAGACAGAATGGTCAAGACACAAGCTAAGGTCAAAGGAGTTCAAAAAAGCGACAGAGTGGGTAAACAAGCCAAGGTTAGGATCAGAAAAGTCTGAATAGTCAAGACAAAAGTCACTAACCAGAATAAGCAATGCACAAATCAACACACTCTTAGGCTAGCAGAGGCTATGATAACGCACTAGTCTCATGTAGGAATACGTTTATATAGCCCTAGTGCCTTGCGATTTTAGGATCACGCCGAAACATAATTGAATAATATCGCCAACAGCTGCATCATTTTTGCTACCAACGTGGTATGGGTGAAGTAACACCAGAATAAAGCACTGTATCATTTAAGCAGCGCTGGTCCTTTAACCCCTTAAGGACCAAACTTCTGGAATAAAAGGGAATCATGACATGTCACACATGTCATGTGTCCTTAGGGGGTTAAACACGTTTTTTTTTTTTTTTTTTTTTTTTAACTAGGCCTGGCGAATTTGACTGACTGCTGAATTTGGGCCAGAGTTAGATATGTTTGTATTAATTTTGAATAAGGGCAGAATGTGGGAAAAGGGAAAAGTTCAACACAAAATTGAATAAAATAAGAAAAAAAGGAAAACAAATACTTAGTAGTGTAAAGGTATTAAATAAAAGGCATAGGTATATGAGAATCAAAATAAAAACAAATAAAAACTGGTGGTTATGGCTGTATTGTTAAAACAGAAAGTAAAGAGACTCGGATCGAGTCCTCACATCACGTGACTAGATACAATGTATCAATCGGCTATGTTGTTGGCTGATAACCGTTATTCTATTTTAGCCCTTTCATAAAGTCAGACCTTTATTATGTAGTTTTGTACACTAGTTTTCAACACCAAACTCAAGCCATTTTAGGCTCCTGTTTTCTTCTTATTTTATTATATTTCAACAGTCTGCCCTTAACCAATATGACCGCCATAGCCCGCCAAGCGACACCCTTGTTGCGGCCTTCTGACTTTGGAGTGGCTCTTATATTGTATGTTTCCCCAGAGACTTCAGGCTTGGTAGCTGCAAGCAGCTGTGAGCCATCATAGGCCCCTAACAATGTTACCCCACTTGTCTGCCGACATTGTATCTAGTCACAAGATGTGTGGATTTGATTCAAGTCACGTGACTTTCCGATTCAACAATACTGCTGCCATAAGAGTTTTATTTGCATTTATTATGTATTCCTGTTTAAATGTTGATATTCATATCAAATATAGCAACATTCCTTTTATTTAATACCTTTATACTACTGAGTATTTTTCCTTTCTTCTTTTTTTATAAACTTTTCCAACAGTCTAGATGCCATAATGCTGTTAGCTTTCACTGCAATAATATACACATATTTGTGTTCAGCAATATCTCACTAGAACAACAGTACCCCCATTTACAGGCATTTTGGTGTTTTGGAAAATTACAGGGTTAAACATAGGACTTTTCCCTTTTTAGCTTTTACACATTGAAATTTGCCAGATTGTTTTGCTGGGCCTATGTTGCCTTTGATACCGTATGGCAGCACAGGAAAGAAAACTAACCCCATCATGGTATACCATTTGCAAAAATAGACAACCCAGGCTACTCAAATGGGTCTTTATAGCAGTAACTTAACCCTGGCCAATGTTAGCATTCATTTTGTTGCATTTTTCACAAACAAAACCTGTCCTTTTACCAGTGATATGAGCAGTATTATACATTTTATTGCTCTAGAATACTCATATTTGTGTTTATCAATTTCTCACAGATACAAAATTACACCCCTTGTACAGGTTTTATGGTGTTTTGGAGAGTTACAGGGTCAAATATGAGGCTTGCCTATTTCAGTTTTCACACATTGAAAACTGAAATTTGAGAGACTGGCTATGCTGTTTTTGAAATATATTAGTGTTTTAAACAATAAAATATATGTCGATGAAAATACGAACTTTAACTTTGGAAGGGTTTTGTGACTAAGTGGCAACTAAAAAAGACTGGATATATCCCAGTTTGAATACCTTGGGTTGTCTACTTTTGCAAATAGTATGCTATGATGGTGGTATTCTCATTCCTATGATGCCATATGGTCTCAAATGCAACATAATCCCAGCAAACCAATCTGGCAAACAGAAATGGGAAAGCCTTATATTGACCCTGTAACTCTCTAAAATCACATAAATCCTGTTGTAATCGGGAGACTTTGTTGAATACAGTAAAACGTATCATGAAAATAACATCATCAGTGAATGTTCACTCCAGCCTCCAAATAATTAGTGCCTGGTGCTCAGCCACACAGTAGATAGTCTTAGTGCAAAAAAAAAAAGAGAGTACTCAAGGTCTTCTTAAATATAGTCCTATTGAATTCTCTAATAAATCCATAGTAAGTCAATGTTTCAACTCAGGATCCAAACTTTCTTCAGGACATATGATATATATACAGTTGTGATCACAATTATTCAACCCCCATTTACAGACTTTCAGCTGTTTGCAATGAACAAATCAAACAACACCAATTGAAATAGCTCAACACAATGAATATTTCAAGAGGTTTCCCCAAATTCAATTGAAAATGCAACTTATAATGACTTCTGAGTTTATGAGTTGTATTTTCAGTTGAATTTGGGGAAACCACTTGAAGCATTTCTTGTGTTGAGCTATTTTAGTTGCTTTTGTTTGATTTGTTAATTGCAAACAGTTGAAAGTCTGTAACCTGATTTTCAGTAGGAGTTGAATAATTTGTATTACAACTGTATATATATATGCTATGCTGCCCTGGAGCAGTAAAGCCCACATTTTTCAGGATGTCTTACCATGCCCGCCGGCCTTAAACAGTTAAGCAAGCTTTATCAGACTGCAGGGTCCTTTTATCCATAACTCCCTGTTTAGTGAATGAACTCCCTATGATCAATATGATACTCATTATATTGTATCTTTCTGAACATTACATAGGTGTATCTAGGTCTTGCAAATGCATGTACATGAATTTGTTGCCCTGTGATGTACCAAATTGAAACCGTAGAAAGGAATTCAGCGGATAGAACAATGGAGATGGTGAAGCTGAGCAGATGTGCTAATTGATCTGGTGCTTAGTATCACAGGCATAATTCACACGTTTTTACTTACACATGAGAGAGAGCAACTGTTTCAACAAATAGTCACTTCAATAAATCAGCTATTTCTCAGAGGAAAGTGGTTTTTGTTGTGTTTTTTTATTTGTTGATGTTTCATATAAAGAGAAAATATAAAATATTAACAGCATTCTGTTTTCTAGAAATTCAGTAATTAACAACTGTCTTCCACTGAATTCTCAGTTTCTAAGCTTTTTAAAAGAGAAAACTGCACCTTGGAGTTGTTGACCTTGCCTTAAAGCAAAAACAGAGAATATAAGAACTCTGATAATGGGCAGTATCTCAGAAAACTCAATAGCCTGTCCTTCGGTAATCCCCGCTCAGGTCTCAAAATAGTTTGTGCTCACTTGAGCCATTACAGAGTGAACCTATACCATTTGTATATTAGACTCTTCCTGCCCACAAGGGCAGTCCAGATCCAAAATGCCAGCAAGTCCCCTCTGCACAAGAGATACAGCAACCCCAGATGTTGGCTTTGGCCTTTTTTACACCTCGTCAGAGAGGTGAAACCGATACCCCTTCAGGCACAGTGAGCACAGGGTCCACGTCTTGATTATGCTTTTAACTTATGGCGACCATAAGAAAATGCACTGAAACAAACAGCAGAGAATTTAAGAACCCTGAGAGCGGACACAAGCTTAGAGACACTCAATAGCTTGCACTTCGTAAAGACCCAGCTAAGGTCTTGCCTTGGAAAATACAGTCTTACAACTTATTGGGTGAGGTGTGCAATAAAGGTGAGCATGAAGCACACTGACCTGCTCTGTGTTTACAGCAATCAATGATATCATGTCTAGAGAAATTAAGGCATGCATCTATACCAGGCATCAATTTTCCACGTTTCTATGTTGCCATAAGCAAGATGGGACACGCATGAATTTGCATTATATACCAAACGACAGTCTGGTATACAGTTGTAAAAAAAAAAAAAAAAGCAAACACTAATAGCTTATGGTAAGCAAATGAGCAAAGTGTGCATTCCCTTTACTTAACCATTGTATAATTACCTGCAGTGCTGCATTTAGTAATATAGACATTTGTAACAAAATGCAGCCAGATATATAGATAAATTGAAACTCTCAATTGTAAGCACAGATAAGGAACTCCTACTAATGGCATGTGCAAAGGGTGTGCTAGGTGCTCCTCATTTAGGCCCTTAGCTACATTTCTGTATTTTTTCTGCTTTTTTATCCTAAAATTTTCAAGTTACTGACTCATTTCAATTTCTAATCATCAGCAATCATCAAGAATGGTTTCTAGCACAAATACGGTATTTTGATAAATTTTTACCTGGTTCCAAAATCATAGTTGTTTGTTAAATTTTCTGTTGCCACTTCATTGGGTAGGCATCTAGATCACAATCAACATACCCAAGTCCCCCACACCATCAAAGTTATTTACTAAAGTTGGGAATTGAAGGAAATTCAAAGTGAATTCAAAGTTAATTTCAAACTTAAGGTCAAAATAGCTGAACCGGAATACTTTTCTAAGTCAACTATGCCTTCAGTTCAACTACTTTGTCCTTCATTTTGAAATTCACTTTTAAATTCACTATGAATGCTCTGCAATTCTCACTTTGGTGAATACTCTTGCATGTTTTTTTCTTTTGTGTTGTACTTCTGGAACACCAGAATAAGCAGCTGAGATAGGCTCTGGACAGTTATTGTTACAGTGGAACCTCGGAACTCAAACTTAATCCGTTCCAGAAGGCTGTTCGAGTTCCGATTTGTTCGAGAACTGAATCAACATTTCCTATAAGAATTAATGTAAATTTGATTAATCCATTCCAGACCCCCAAAATAACAGCATTTTAACACACATTTTACAGTTTAATAATACCTTACATGGATAAAATCATATAGAAAAAAATAATAATAAACACAATAGTAAATAAAAAGAAAATGTAACTTCACTTTAACTGTAATGATACAGCTGATGGCGTAAGTGGAAAGGAAAATAGATATTATTGTTTGGATGGGGATCGGTAACTGTTCTTCTGGCATTTAAAATGTGTCTAAAGTGAGACATAGCTTTATAATTGGAAATGTTTGTGGCATGATTGGTTCGAGTACCGAAGATCGTTCGTGAACCAAGACATATTTTTCTCACATTTTTTGTTCAACTTCCGAATTGTTCAGGTAATGGACATGATTCGAGTTCCGAGGTTTCACTGTATTCTAAATATAGAGCCCTGTTATTTATAACTACTATATCAATGGGTTAGTCAAAGGAATATGTTTTAGCAAAGGAATTTCAACCACTGACTATGTGGAATAATGAAGAAAACACTTGAAGGTACCATATGCTTACAACTATGACCAGTTGAAAAACTTGCTCAAACCCTGTTCATACCCAAACTTCTTAATCTATTTGAGAATACCTTGCTACAGCTTATGCTCAAGTTATTTCAGTTTCATAATCATTCCTTATTATAAACTTATTATCAAGCGGTTTACATGTTAAACCATGTTTCTTTTCAAATAATTTCCGGAATGATAATATTTATGCACATAATCAATATACCAAATGTGCATTTTCTCTTTGTATCTTCATACATTGCAGACTGTTTTTTTTTTTTTTTTTTCTTTCTACGATTAAAACTCCAGGAAAGATGCAGACAGATGGCAGATTATTAAGTGATCTCGGATTTAAGATATATATCCAGTGATTAGGAAATGCAAATGGCATGATTTTTATTTAATTTGCAGTACAAGCAGATTCCAGGTATTTAAAAAAAAAAAAAAAAAAACTTCACCTGTTAGGATGATAGAATTAATATGATGGAATTTGTTTGGAATGATGAGAGTTTAATGCTGAGTCTCCGTGTGTTTACTCCTTAAGAATGTAAGGGGATACTTGATACTAGGACAATACAAGGAGCTAGCATAATAAAGAGAGGCTCGATGACAGAAGAAGGTTACATGGTAGAGATGCAGAGAGGCTGCAAGAATAACTCCATCATATATATAGGCTACATGGCTTACAGCAGGGGTGGGGAACCTTCGGCCCTCCAGATGTTTTGGACTACATCTCCCATAATGATCTTACAGGCATAATGCTAGCAAACATCTGGAGGTCTAAAGGTTCCCCACCCCTGGCTTACACGCGGCGTGTGTGTTTGTGCTTTAGGGTGCACAACCTTATGCAATAGGCTGTGCATGCCTATGCATGCTACAGATATAGGCAGCAGTATGATGCAGAAAAGTTACATGACACAAGGAACCTACATTCTACAGATACAAGCTGCTAGAGCAGCAATGTGATGCAAAGAGACTACATAGCACAGAGACGCATGATGGCACAGATAAAGGCTGCAATAGGGGCAATATGATGCATAGTATCTACATGGCACATAGAGGCAACATGGCACATTAATAGGATGCACGAGTGGCAGTATGATGCAGAGAAGCAACATGGCACAAGGAGGCTACATTCCACAGATGCAGGTTACTAGAGGGGCAATATGAAACAGAGAGACTACAGAGCACAGAGAGGCTACATAACACAGATACAGGCTGCAATAGAGGCAGGATGATGCAGGGAGTCTGCATGGCACAGAGAAGTTACATGGCACAAATACAGGCTGCAAAAGGGCCGTATTGTGCAGAGTGTCTACATGGCACAGCGAGGCAACATGGCACAGACACAGGCTGCAAGAGTGGAAGTATAGGGCAGAGGAGCTACATGACACAAGGAGGCTACATTCTACAGATACAGGGTACTAGAGGGGCAATATGATGCAGAGGGGCTACATAGAACAGATAAGCTACATGCTACAGATACAGGCTGAAATAGGGGCAGTATGACGCAGAGAGTATACATGGCATGGAGAGGTTACATGGCATAGATACAGGCTTCAAGAGGGGCAGTATGATGCAGAGAGGCTACATGACACAAGGAAGCTATATTCCACAGATACAGGCTGCTAGATGGGAAATATGATGCAGTGTGGGCACATAGCACAGGGAGGCTACATGGCACAGATACAGAGAGGCTACCAAAAGGGCAGCATATTGCCCAGAGTTTGCAAGACAGAGGCTGCACGATAGAGAGAGGTAATGTGATACTGAAATAGAGAGATTGTATGATACAGCAAAGCTGAATGATGCAGGGAGGCTGTATTTTTTTCGGCCAAGTATTTATTGGGCTGTCTTGTTTTGAGACCCTTCAAAGGTATCAAATCAGTCCACTGAAGTGCACAGCAGAGTAAAATGGAATATAATTGCGAAAACAAGCACTCCATTGTCAGTTTTAGTCCTTTAAGTATGTGCAACCATATTAATTAGCATTATATGTACACACAGCTGGCAAACTGGGCCATTCTGTCCCTTTGTGTATCTGCTCTGATGTGTATTTGAAACTAATTCACATGCTCACAGGTCACATTACCTTCATCCCAGCACATAACATTGAGAGGTATGAGACTGTGTCAATTTAAGCTCTCTCATCCTGAGGTATTCCTTAAGGGTTCCATTTTGTTACCTCAGCATAAAGCATTGAAAATGGCTAGCATGAACATGTGCCTGCGTGTAGCAAAATGTGCTTTGCATGTGGGCAAATATTTGAAAGTATTTGTTAAAAAATCCTTGCACTTGTGTGAACTTGCCAGCATTGGACCATTGGAGGCATCGGTTTGGAATGGTGCAGCCTGTCAGGGTCATACAAGTAAAGGGAATTAAAAATACATTTAGGATCTAAACATCCAATGTTGCTGTAACGGATCACCTGGCACCCCGACTGGGTACCTCCTTTAATGGATGCTCCTAGTGCTTCCTGAGGACTCCAAGCACTCTGGCAGACACCATAATCACCGAATCCGAGAAACCTTTAAATTCTCCCAAGCGTATGAATGCTGTAGACCATTGAATAGGAACCATACGAATAGGCTTGTACCCCTAGCAGTCAACTGGAACAGCATACAATAAATCCTTCCCCCAATAATGAGACGACACATCACTTTGAGGTTAAAACAGGAACTCTGGACTGGCTCATCCAGCCTGGCTTTTATTACACTAATCCACATACAGGCCACACCCAGGGGGAGGCATAAAATAACCAATCACATACATGGTTCAGCCCACACATCCCCTCCCCTCAGATAACATTAAACTCAATTATCCGGTACACTTTTTCAGCCAAGTTCTGGATGTACCCCAAAACCCGGGGGTACACCTTTAAATCCAGCATCGCTGGATAGCCCTTATTCAGGGGGACAACATATCCAAAATTCAAGTAATTCGGATGAATGGTTCGTGAGATATGGGGTTCCAAAGATTTGACCGACCGCATGGGTAAAGTATCCGAAAACAGTTCCATGCATTTTGGCCCTGCGGTCGGTCACAAACAAGGGAATGAAAACAGGCGAATTGCCTGTGTTATAGAGCCTGGAGAGGGTTTGAATGAATTCCCTTGTTTGTGGGGTTCTTTCTACCGAACGGCGGGTCATTCGGTAGTTTCCATACGAATTTCTGGAAGTATGGAGGTCTCAGCGGTGTTTGCCTAGTCAAGTGTCCGATTTTAGTTCCAGACACTCGACGGCAAAACACCGCTGTTCGGTAGTTTAAGATGGCCGCCGCCACGTGTTTGTTTCCCGAATGGCGGCCACCCAGAGGACAAAGACTACATTACACTGATTGCCAATTACCCGTTTGCAACATTGTTGCAAACTGTAATTGGAGGCACACTTATTCCTGGGTGGTCTGGTTGTTCGGTAGTTTCACTCAATATAATGAATGGAGCGATTCTACCGAACAATCAGTGAATGCTGCATACATATCACCCAGGCTAAACTTAACACATGAATACATATACAATATTACAGGCAGCACACTAGAACATGCTTCACAGTCTTAAAGGGACAGTAGTCCCAAAAGTCCCAATGTGTCCATAGATGCTGTTAAAAGGGCCAGTAGCAGCAATATACAGTACAATATGCCCCAAATAACCCAGGGGCCATAGTCAGCAGGTAGGAGGCTAGCAAACAGGCTTCTCCAGGGCCCAGTGGCGAGGTTGGTTTCGCCACATTTCTCCCCTTTTCCAAACAGACTAACAGGGTACCTGACCTCTTGCCGGTCAGTGCCCTTGTTAGTCCAGAAGCCCACCCACAAAACAGAAACAGCAGTACAGCCCACCCACAATAAATGGTTACTACACCTGAGTAAGAGAAAAACTTGTCCAGGTCCAGGTGCCTCACCATGGCTGTGTGGGGGACTGGTAGGCTGTTTTGGTGGGTTGCTGAGTGGGCAGAGACCAGCGGTACTCTGCCCTGGTGCCAGCACTACTACAGGAGTAGTCTGGTTGGAGCCTGGTTGCTGGAGACCGACTGTCTCCCCTTTAGCTGCGCAGCTCTGCTGCTGGAGACCGACTGTCTCCCCTTGAGTTACACCGCTCTGCTGCTGGAGACCGACTGTCTCCCCTTGAGTTACACAGCTCTGCTGCTGGAGACCGACTGTCTCCCCTTTAGTTACACAGCTCTGCTGCTGGAGACCGACTGTCTCCCCTTTGGCTAAACAGCCCTGTTGTGGGGGGGCAGGACCGATCGTCCCTACCCCCTGTGCTGGAAGTGCAGAGACCACGGTCCCATCTGCACAGGTGTGGGGCTTACAGTCTCCCCCTGGTACATTAAGCTGCCGCTGGGGAGAGGTGGTAACCAGCTCCTCTCCCATTAGAACACTCTGCCCATTGATGATCCGCCGCTGGGGAGAGGTGGTAACAATCTCCTCTCCCATTAGAACACTCTGCCCATTGATGATCTGCCGCTGGGGAGAGGAGGTAACAATCTCCTCTCCCATGCCTACTTTCAGTCTTTGTGGAGGGAGACCGACTGTCTCTCCTCCCAATTCAGTGTCCTGCTGCTGGGGAACGGAGACTGGGCTCTCTATTCCCAAAAAATCACGCTGCTGCTGGGGGGTAGGACCAACTACCTCTGCCCCCTGTAACTCAGCCTGCCGCTGGGGAGGGAGGACGCTGCTCTCCTCTCCCTGCACTTCACACTGCCTTCCCGGCATATCACTCTGCTGCTGGGGGGTAGGACCAACTACCTCTGTCCCCTGTAACTCAGCCTGCCGCTGGGGAATGGAGACTGGGCTCCCAATTCCCTGCAATTCACACTGCCGCTGGGGAATGGAGACTGGGCTCCCAATTCCCAACAAATCACACTGCCGCTGGGGAGGGAGGACGGCCCCTTCAGCTCCCTGTAACTTGGGCGCAGAGACCACGGTCCCATCTGCGCTGGTGAGGGGTTTACTGTCTCCCCT
Source organism: Pelobates fuscus (assembly GCF_036172605.1). Taxonomy (NCBI): domain Eukaryota; kingdom Metazoa; phylum Chordata; class Amphibia; order Anura; family Pelobatidae; genus Pelobates; species Pelobates fuscus. The sequence goes on from NC_086323.1 coordinate 131,232,721, forward strand.
TGGTGGGTTAGGTTGTCGGTGGGGAGAGGGGGTAACAAACTCCTCTCCCTTACACACCTTCAACCGCTGGGGAGAGGGGATAACAGGCTCCTCTCCCTGCACCGTAGACTGCCGCTGGGGAGCAAGAACGGCACTTTCAGCTCCCTGTAACGCACACTGCCGCTGGGGATCTGGGCCGACTGCCCAGCATCCCTGTAGGGCCGGTAGAGAGACCGCAGTCCCATCTCCACCTGCCATCTGTGGGTCTTCCCAGGACCAATCCGTGAGGCCCCTCAACATTTGTGAGTAAGGGCCACCTGCTTCCCCACCTGGCAACTCTGGCTGCTGCTGGGGATCTGGGCCGGCTGCCCAGCATCCCGGTGGGCCCGGTGGAGAGACCTTGGTCCCATCTCTACCTGCCTGTTGTGGTTCCTCACAGGACCAGTCTATGAGGACCCCCACTTCGGGTTCCTCCCGCCGCCTCAGGGAAAGACGGCTAACCTCCTCGGATGCAGCCTCTACTCGGCTGCTGTAACGCTCCTGCTGCTGAGCATACTTCCTCTCTTTCGCCAACCGGAATTCTCGGTCCAGCCTTGTGTTTCGCTCGGCCATGACCTGGTTCCAGATCACCCGGCGTGTCTCCATGGGTATATCATCCCCATACTCGGCCACTCGCTGCCTCACCTCGGCCAGCCAATCATCTCCAGAGCCAGAACCTTCCATACTAGTCTGCTCCCAGGGGCGCTGCACGACTGCTAGCGTTGCCCTCAATTTGTAAATCCAAACGTACTGTGTCTCCGAGCTGCTTTACCTCGCACTAGGACGCCATCCCACCGCTTGCCACCAATGTAACGGATCACCTGGCACCCCGACTGGGTACCTCCGTTAATGGATGCTCCTAGTGCTTCCTGAGGACTCCAAGCACTCTGGCAGACACCATAATCACCGAATCCGAGAAACCTTTAAATTCTCCCAAGCGTATGAATGCTGTAGACCATTGAATAGGAACCATACGAATAGGCTTGTACCCCTAGCAGTCAACTGGAACAGCATACAATAAATCCTTCCCCCAATAATGAGACGACACATCACTTTGAGGTTAAAACAGGAACTCTGGACTGGCTCATCCAGCCTGGCTTTTATTACACTAATCCACATACAGGCCACACCCAGGGGGAGGCATAAAATAACCAATCACATACATGGTTCAGCCCACACATCCCCTCCCCTCAGATAACATTAAACTCAATTATCCGGTACACTTTTTCAGCCAAGTTCTGGATGTACCCCAAAACCCGGGGGTACACCTTTAAATCCAGCATCGCTGGATAGCCCTTATTCAGGGGGACAACATATCCAAAATTCAAGCAATTCGGATGAATGGTTCGTGAGATATGGGGTTCCAAAGATTTGACCGACCGCATGGGTAAAGTATCCGAAAACAGTTCCATGCATTTTGGCCCTGCGGTCGGTCACAAACAAGGGAATGAAAACAGGCGAATTGCCTGTGTTATAGAGCCTGGAGAGGGTTTGAATGAATTCCCTTGTTTGTGGGGTTCTTTCTACCGAACGGCGGGTCATTCGGTAGTTTCCATACGAATTTCTGGAAGTATGGAGGTCTCAGCGGTGTTTGCCTAGTCAAGTGTCCGATTTTAGTTCCAGACACTCGACGGCAAAACACCGCTGTTCGGTAGTTTAAGATGGCCGCCGCCACGTGTTTGTTTCCCGAATGGCGGCCACCCAGAGGACAAAGACTACATTACACTGATTGCCAATTACCCGTTTGCAACATTGTTGCAAACTGTAATTGGAGGCACACTTATTCCTGGGTGGTCTGGTTGTTCGGTAGTTTCACTCAATATAATGAATGGAGCGATTCTACCGAACAATCAGTGAATGCTGCATACATATCACCCAGGCTAAACTTAACACATGAATACATATACAATATTACAGGCAGCACACTAGAACATGCTTCACAGTCTTAAAGGGACAGTAGTCCCAAAAGTCCCAATGTGTCCATAGATGCTGTTAAAAGGGCCAGTAGCAGCAATATACAGTACAATATGCCCCAAATAACCCAGGGGCCATAGTCAGCAGGTAGGAGGCTAGCAAACAGGCTTCTCCAGGGCCCAGTGGCGAGGTTGGTTTCGCCACAGTTGCAAATCTACAATATTAAGAATTATGGACTGGTAACATGGAATGGCTGGCAAGAGGCAGCAGAACAATTGCCCCCAGAATACTAGCATTGGAGGGCGGGAAAAAGGGTTATGGGCTGCAATCTCACACCATTTTTCTGTGCATGAGCATGAGGTGCACTGGGATCTTTTGTCACAGCAGAAGATAGGCAGCAGGCAGGTATTGTGCAGGTAGAATACATACATTAGAGTGGAGTGGTCTATTAATTTTCAAGGCTACATGTAGTGCATATATAAAGTGTAAAAGTGCTGCAAGCTCGTTTACTCACCTTGAATGATCTGAGTATCCACTGGAGCAGGGAATCTGGGATATCTTAACTAGTTTAAATGAACACTGTAGGGTCAGGAATAGAAATGTGTGTTCCTGACCTAATAGTGATAAAAATACATTTTAGGTTCCTGATCCCCATTTCCTACCTTAAATAAGGTTAGAACTTACCTTTATCTCAGCACCGTACCCGTTTGCTCTACCTCCTTGGCTGAGAACATCAGAATTGAGGATCTCAAACACTTCAAAGCTTTCCCACAGTGCTGCACAACACAGGAAGCACCACTAGTGGCCATCTGAGTGACTTCTACTGGAGGGGTTCATAGGGAGAAATGTAATCACAGGGATATTGAGTAGACACCAGACCAACTACATTAAGCTTTAGTTGTTCTGGTTACCATAGTGTCCCTTTAATGTACAGTGATTGTATACTTCTGGGGGAGACCACAGCACTGAGACAATAATTAAACAGACAACAACGGTGAAAGGTAAGCCAAATATATTCAGATGAGAATAAAATGCAATGTAATAAAATAAGAACAGTATGCCTATCAATCAGTATAATTGTTGCTGCGTGTTGCTGTCCTCAATAAACCTCTAATGCAGCATTTATAAATAAGAAAAAATATATAGAACAATAGTTCCCCATTTTGCAGGACACCCTTCTCCCAAATGAACTGAAAAACTCTATATAGTCATTTTGTTGACGGTGCACATTGGGTTTCATTGGTGAGCTGTAGACAGTCCCTAAATGTTGATTTTATCCCAAAATTAAGTGATCAAGTGAGAAGTGAACAATAGATGGAAAAAATGAGAAGTAACAAAAAAAAATCTATATTTTATATTATATATTTTGTAAATGTTTTACATTTTTTCCTCTATTGGTTATTGTTTTCTCACTTTATCTGTGACACATGGTGGGATGTATGTATATGTTATTGGCTTATTCTTGCAACTTTGTGTTTAATCTGATTCATTTATGAATCAGGTTTTCAGTACCAATTCTACTGGTTTCTCTTCTCTTCTTCCTCTACACAATCCATGATCTCAGAGCAGGGTAGATGAGACGTATACACTGGATGCAGGATCCCCCAGAGGAACACATGAACAGTGGAACCTAATCAAACTTGCAGCCCAAGGGCTGGAAGACACCAGCTTCTTGCTCCAGAAGAAAGTCAATTATTAACTAAAATCTTGAGGGGGTCTGCATGTGGCAATGCAGCCCCGACATACATGAGTACTGACAGTTCTTAATACAGCTTACCATGTAACTGCTTTTTAGTGGGATCTTACCATGTAACTGCTTTTTAGTGGGATATTGAGCATGGGATTCACAGAATGTCATGTCCTGGAGGTGGCCTTCTTGGCTTATGCCAGTTTTACATATTCATTCGACTCTCACCAGTTCCTGTGTAGCACTGCCCCTTCCTGTCTCATATGGAAGTGTTTGTCAACTTTTTACAGAGAAGTACCCCTGCAGGTCTAAAAATAAATCCTAAGTATGCCTGCCTCAAGAAGTAATCTCTATTTATTTAAATTACAAATGAAACATGTTGACACTGATAGTTAAGTTAATCCCATACAAACCTGAACAAACCTGATTAAAGGTAGTAAACAATATTTTTAAAATATATATGACATAATGTAAATATTTTGTATAAGTAAGGAGGAATGTATGCACTATTAATCTGAACGATAAAAGTCACAAATCGAAAATATAATACACATAATAGTTACACACAGAGGTCACTGAAACACACACGCACACAGTTACACACATTTACACTAACACTCACTTACACACAGGTGACCCTGACACATACACACACATTTACACACAGAGGACACTGAAAGACATTTACACACAGTCGTAACTAACAAAAACGTATAGTTTTGGGGCAAATACAGTAGACCAAAATAGAAAACAGAATCTTGTTTTTTATGTATTTGAAAATATAACACATCTTCAATTTCTTGAGTATTTGGTATTCCTGCACAGTTAACCTTGTGTAAGACATATACTGTATCCTCACTGCTCAAGTCACCTGTTATCCCTCTATTAGGGTCAAAATTCAGAAACAGGATATACCATCTGCAAAAAACAACCCTACTACATCTGTTACATTTTGGATGGATTAAAGCTGAGTATAAAAAAATTTAATTGTCCCAATTTGCTATAGATTTTCCCAATGTTTCCTGATTGTCTAAATTATTTGGTTTGGTTATTATTTACTGTATTTTAGATACCCTGAAATCATTTTGTCCCTGCATATGCAACTATCGTCTGGCAGTCTAAAAGCTGTACCTGTTGCATCTAAAACCAGCCAAGGTCAGTGTGAGGCTGGTGGAACCCACAAACTTGTTCTTCTCAACCTGCCACGAGTGCTTGGGCAGCCTCAGAAAATTATGTAATCCCTCCAGGAGAGGAATGGGGCAATGCACACACCTGTCGCCCAGAAGTGAGGAGGCTATCCAAGTTTGCTATTGGAGACTGCCTAGTTCGCCTAATTAAACAACCGCTTCTGAGACTGTAGTGCGGGATGATAACACCCTAAGCACCATTTAGGCATACGAGAAAATATAAGATGTGGGTTGGTCTAGCACTCACAGTCTAGAATTGGCACCCAAGATAATATAGTTTTGGGCAAAAGTGATATAGTTAAACTTCTCCATTAATTGAGTGGCAGGTGAAAACTTTGGATGGCACTTGTAAATTGATTGACAGATAATGGGGTTATGGCATCCAAAAACTCCTTGCACCATAAACATTACAATAAGCTATAGTGATTTTGGTAATAAACATTTGGCATATGATGTGCCTATAGTATTAAATTATTGCATAGACCTGAGAACCTGAGAGTTATTTTTACAAATGTTAATACATATTACAAAAACAGTTTTCCTTGTTTTTGCTTGAGGAATGAAGTGGATCAAAGGCAAGAATATGAATTATAGCCAGGAATTCAGAAAAATCTTAATGTTTCTAAGCACAGAAAGACTCAGAGCAATCGACTTCATATTGAGCTTCTAAATGGAAATAAAACTGCTATTGTTAATGCTATATTTTTTCTGCAATGCTGATAACTTTCAAGTTTCATTTTGTGAGACAATATTGTCTGGGAACATAATGTGACATTGTAATGCTTGTTGTATACTTTTCTTTTTCCTATTTCTCATATTGTGCTTGTTTTCTGCGTACTCTTCGATCAGTAAGATCAGCCATAATTAATCTCCCTCATAGAAATTGATCAAATCCATCTCGGATTGTCGACACAGTAATAGAATATAATTTTCCGGTCGTAAAATCTACGCCTGATGCATTACAAAATGTCTCACAAAATAGATTTTTTTTTTTAAATGTAGAAGCTTTTGTTTTAAAAACATACCTTATTGTTGATGTATGTTATTTAGATTTAACTCTTATAAATGTTATTACATTAAGAGTAAAATTTTACGTATTTGGAAAGCTATGCATATTGTATGTATACATACACACATGATGAACCACAACATTAAAACTGCTGACAGGTGAACTTAATAACAATGATTATAGTGTTACAATTGCATCTGTCAATGAGTGGGATACATTAGGCAGCATGTTCTTGGATTTCATGTGTTGGAAGCAGGAAGAATGGGCAAGCAAAAAGATCTGACAGACTTTGACACGGGCCAATAGGGCAAATAGTGACTCCAAAAATGACAAGTCTTGTGGGGTCTTCCCAGTATGCAGTTGTGCAAGGAAGGACAACCAGTCCTGCCATGCACCACAACCAAAAGTGGTGCAAGGAAGGACAATCGGTGAACCAGCATAATGGTCATGGTCGCTCAAGGCTCAATGATGCATGCGAGAGAAGGCTAGCCTACCTGATCAGATCACAAAGAAGAGGTACTGTAGCTCAAATTGCTGAAAAACTTAATGCTGACCATGATGGAAAGGTGTCAGAACACACAGTGCATCACAGTGTGTTACCTATGGTGCTGCATAGTAGAAAACCAATTAGAGTTCCCATGATGACCCCTGTCCACCACCAAAATTACCTTCAATAGGGACATGAGCATCAGAACTGGATCATGCAGATTGCCTGGCCTGATGAATCACATTTTCTTGATCAGATGAATGGTGGGTGTGTGTGTGCATATTTTACCTGGTGGTCGCAGGATGCACTATGAGCAGAAGGCAGACCAGCAGAGGCAGCATTATTCTTTGGGCTGGGATAGCTTGAGTCCTAGCATTGATGAGGATGTCAATTTGACACATACCACCTACCCAAAGATTGTTGCAACCACATACACCACTTCGTGGCAAAGTAGCCTCTTTGAGAAGGATAATGCACCCTACCATACTTTAAAAAAATCAGGAATGGTTTGAAGAACATGACAAAGTTCAAGGTGTTGCATTGGCCTCCAAATTCCTTAGGTCCTAATCTAATTTATCATCAATTGGAATGTGCTGGAACAACAAATCCGATCCTTGGAATCCCCACCTAACAACTTGCAAGGCTTAAAGGGTCTGCTACTAATATCTTGGTGCTAGATACCTTAGGGTTTGTCAAATAATTCCAATGTTTTCTTTGAAATTTCAGTCAAGCATTGTTTAATTAGTGACTTTCCTAATTCAGCCAGCCGCATACCAATCTGTATGCCTATTTTTATGGGATAATTTATAAGTCATGTCAGTTTCAGAGTATTGGTCTTTCTGAAGTATACTTCCTGTAGTATCTCTGTATTTACTGTACCATAGTCCCCCTGGTCAAAATGAGGAAGGGAGACCATGACTGCTGCCCAAAATGAGATACAATGCTGTATAGGTCAAGGAGTATATAGGTTGACCTGTAAGGGGAGTCAAGACAGTCAACATTGTAACATAACATGTAACATAACATTTTCCCCAAAAAACAGCCAACATAACTTTAAATGACCTGTCAGACAGTTCTGCCTGAATGTCTTCATGAGCACTCAGAAGTCTGTAATTGCCATCAGCCTAATTTGTAGACTGCGGCTCCCTAAGTCCCAAGTGGACCAAGAAAACAGAAGTACAGCAGTGGTAAGTAACCATATTGTTTCATGGCACCCATTATATATATATATATATATATTTGTGAATGATAATTTATTGTTGTGAGACCTGTGGATTTGAGATGTTTCAAAAACAGGACCCACATAAAATCGATGCAATTGAGATTTATTTAAAGCCCATGTCTTAACCATGAGGATTTTACATATTTTGCTAGAGCATGGGCTTTGAGCACCACTAAGATCTGTCCGTATCTATGTCCTTTGTGTGATAAATATTTGCATATGAAGAGTGGCAGTATGGAATGGATGCATAGTTTTGATGCTCCTTCCTGATTGGCAAAAAGAGAAGAATTAGGGCGACCTATTCAGCACAGTTGACACTGAAAAAATAAATTCCTCCCACAACCAGCAAAAAACCTGCAAATTCCATGGCTTCAAATCAAAGCAGAAGCTAGACAAAGCAGCTTTCTTCTTACATAAATATTATGGCGATCTGTGGACCCAGACCAGGATGGCGCAGAAACTAGGCTTGAAATGCCCTCACCAGATGCAGAGGGAAACTCGCAGTTAGGATTGGAAGGCCCTATTTGAGAAACTAAAATGCTTTCCCTTCTAAGTAACCTAAACTCCACCAATTAAAAAAAACTGGTGTCAGACATGAATAAATAAATTACAGACGTGAAGGAATGGACACCCAATATGGAAAACAAAATGGTAACCATAACAGCATGGCCAATGTGGTCCTGAACAAGGAGTAACGGATGCAGGTTTGCACTGATATAATCACAAAGCTCTTCCAACCTACATTCTTGACTTTTTCAACACCTTTCTCCCTGAGGTCAACCGTATCTACAGTGTGAGCAGACCCAAGCACTTAAATAATAATTAAAGAAGTTGAGGAAAACGTGTTTATATAAAACAACATATTTAGAGACAATATTAAGTAGATGTTTAAGTTGCAAATACAAACTACTGGAACCACTTTCTGGACCTCACATAGTTCATAAATGATGCCCTATATTGCCCCCATCCCAAAAGGTTGCCTTAGCCCTTATAGTGGAAAACCACATAATCGCTTAAATATTAGTTGGACTTTCAAAGTTTTACATACTTTGTTTGTTTTGTTTCTGTTGCTTTCATTTCAGTTTTTTTTATTTGATACGTGTATCACTTTTGGTGCAACATGGAATTTTTCTTTCAGGTGCCATTGAATATTAGGAGTATGGAGATAAGAGTGAAGTTGGTAGGTCAGTTATTGACCTAAAATAGCATGGGTAAGGTAATGTTGATAATTCATCAAAGTCGAGCACACATTGATTTAAAATATTGGAGATATGGAGCTGTTTGACAGTTCCCTTATTACCACAGCCACTTCTCTACATGAAAATTGTTACAAACAATGTTAAAGACTTTAACACTCAATACAAATGTAATCTCCTGTATGCAAACCTCATGAAGTTGAACTGTGACATGGTCTGTTTACAGGAGATTAATCTTAAAAGGCCCCCACCTCCAACTTTTATGCCATCTGGGTACCCCATGCAATACCATTCTATCACTCACACTAAAGCTTGTAGAGTTTCAATATTAATAAACAAAGAGCGATGCATTTATCTTATGCAAATCGTTCTTAACCCACCTCCAGCTGTACAATTTGATAGATGCGGGGAGAGTTCTCCACCCAGGTGATGATGATTATTAATTTTACTTTATGATGATTATAAGTAACTCATACATGAAAATAGACACATTTTATATTAATTCAACAGATTTTATACAGCTTAACAAATGTACAATAGGCCAAATTTAGTGGTCTGACATTGCACCCATCTTCCTCCCACTAAATAATGCCTTCATGTGTGAAGTAAAAGGATTTATGGAGGCTTAACAATAAGCTGTTAAAGCATGATGGGTTGAGTAGAACACCTCGTCAGAAACTTTCTTTGACTGGCTCACAAGCCTGTCATTCATGGCCTCTATATTCACAGTGCCGCCGTCTTAAAAAAAAACAACCTAATACACAAATAACAGCTAGGCTATCCGAGTTGTCCACAACCACATTACAGAACTCTAGAGTGGATGGATGGATGGATGGATGGATGGATCATTGGGACGTGATTGGTGGGGGAGATCACTATATGCCCAGTATACCAAAAAGTTAATTTATATTTTAATTGTAGTTTTATATTTGAGTATAACTTGATATACTTAAAATTATTGATATAACTGTAGAGGGATTTAGATCTGAACTGGGTACTCAGACGGCAGATAACATGTAATGTAGAAAAATGCAAAGATATACACTTTAGGATGAAGAATGCACAAAAAACATACACCCTATATGGTAGTAAATTAGGGATAACAACACACAAAAAGGATTTGGGAATTGTTATAGACAACAAACTAGGCAACAATGTCAATCAGCAGTGGCTAAGGCCAGTACGGTATGGTCATAATACATACATGGTATAAAAAGAGGCATTCCTTCTTGGGATGAAAATATAATTGTGTCTTATAAATCATCGGTTCATCCCACACTGAATAGGTTTTGCAATTTTGGGAACATGTTCTCAAGAAGGATATTATAGCACTAGAAAGAGTGCAGAGGCAGGCTACAAAATTAATAAAAGGAGTAGAATGTTTTACTTATGAAGAAAAGTTAACAAATTTAAATCTCTTTAGTTATAAAAATGGCACCTCAGAGGGGTTGTGATAGCATTATACAAGTCATTGTCTGGAAATCTATTCATAAACAGGGCTATACACAGGACACAAGGTAATGCATTTAGACTGGAAAAAAAAAGGAGATTTAGTCTACGGCAAAGGAAATAGCTTTTTATAGTAAGACCAATAAGGTTGTGGACATTTGCCTTAACAGGTGGTCTTATCAGAATCTGTAAAGATATTTAAACAGCAACTGGATGAATACTTGCAAAAACGTAATATTCAGAGATATCAATTTTAGTTTGTGGGGTAATAGCTTCTTGATCCAAGGAGATATCTGACTGCCATTCGGGGGTCAAGAAGGAATTTCCTAGTTTGTTGCAAAATTGGAAGCACTTGAAACTGAGGTGTTGTTTTGCTTTCATTTGGATCATCAGCAAAAACAGATGTGAGGCTATATTTGATGGGCACATGTCTCTATTCAGCCAATGTAACTATGTAACTGTACTTGTATTTCTCCCTTTTCTTTATTTTTTTGTCTCATTGTTATTCATTATTTTATTGTCTCCTGTATTGCTCAGTGTACTGTTTTCTTCACTAAACTATAGATATTTATTGTTATATTACACTACTGCAATCTATGTTTAATTCCCCAATGGGCAGATTTCGGACATTGTAATAATATATAAAGATTTGATCCATATTTTACCAGAAGTTTGAAAATGATAGATATGGAAATCAATAGAAATTGTCAAAATTATAATACATACATGCATATATGGCTTTTGCTCATCACTAGAGTTGAGTGGACACCTGGATGTTCGGGTCCGGTGGGTTCGGCCGAACGTTGAAAAAAAGTCCGGGTTCGGGCTCGAACTTGACCCCAAACCCCATTGAAGTCAATGGGGACCTGAACTTTTGGCCACAAAAATGCCTCTAAAAAACTCCTGGAAAGGGCTAGAGAGCTGCAAGAGGAAGTAAAATGGGAGTAAGAGTAGAACAAGTGCCCTGCAAACAAATGTGGTTAGGGAAATCACTTAAAAATAACATAAAATAAGCAGCCGCTTAGTAGACAACTCCCTAATTCACACGGTATTAGGGAGCTATCTCTCAAAAGGATGAAAGACCTAAATTGGTCACCTAAATTGATCTTCCAGCCACATTTACTAATACTAAGTAAAGATTAAGCCAGTGGCTGCTCACTGTAAAAAAAAACAAAAAAAAACTATTGCCCCCACCCCTGTGTGATGGGTGGGGGCCCTAAATAAGAATGTGGAGGGGGGAACCTACTGTCCTCCCCCCCCCCGGCCCACACCCCTGTGTGGTGGGTGGGGGCCATAAATAAGAATTTGGAAGGTGACCTACTGTCCCCCCCCCCGGCCCCCACCCCTGAGCGGTGGGTGAGGCCCTAAATAACAATAAGAGGGGGGGACCTACTGTCCTCCCCCCCTGACTCCCACCCCTGCGCGGCAGGTAGGGGCCCTAAATAACAATAAGGGGGGGGACCTAATGTCCTCCCCCCGGCCCCTTTTTAGTTCGAGTTCGCTCAATACTACTCATCACCCATATGCAGCACATATAGATCAGCAAATGTAATTCAAATAACAAAATTGAGGCTGAACCCTGACAGTGCAGCTACAGCAATGTTGATGTTATTGTGCCAGCTGAGCTACTCAATGTCATTCATTATATGGTTAATTATATTTTCATCTCTTTGATAAAGTAGAGGAACACCAATGGAACACATCATGAAACACACAGCCTTTACATTGTACAACAGTTCAAAGCAGAAGGAAAGAGCATCTTACATTTACACCACTTTGCACGGGCTTCACAAGAGTGTATTGAGGGCTTGAATGTTTATGCTAATACTCCATTAATTTGCCCAAGAAATAAGAGAAGTGTACACTCAACAAATTACTTGTGTAAATAAAAAATTCTGCTAAATGTTACAAATCAATACTCAACATTTATGTGAAACTGAAGATTTGTGACATGTTCTTAATTGGGCTGATAGCCTGAAAATCATCTGGACAAGTTTGGACTCCACTGACTTTGTGAAAATCTGTAACTCTTATTTTTGGTAGGAAATTAAAGATGGAACTCTTAATAAGAATTTTAGTTATCACACATGTGGTAATTGTAATATATAGCTTATTTGTAATGATGACGTAGTAAAGCATTACGAGCACTGAGCTAAGAAAAATGTACATTAATTAAAAAAAACAATAGAAATATTGTAAATAAAATCTATATGAAGAGACAAAGAATAGTCCTCACATATTGTTCTTGCAGAGATCTATCCCTAACATATATATATATATATATATCTCCTGGATCTCTCTCCACCTATAGACAGATGCAGATCCCTAGAAGAACAATCAGGAACATGATTTAAATTGACCAACTCTGGTCCTCATAGCAAATGCACATTTCATACCTATGAGTATGATAGCATGGATCTCCAAATTTTAGAGATAGCACCAAATCTCTTTCTCCAAGAATTAAAATGATGACCTTTTCTGAATAACATGCTTCACGTTTATATTTGTGGCTTGCACAGAGCTTTTATGGAGCATTTCTTGAAAACGTTGTGTCTCTTGATTGAGTATTTAGAAGAAAAAAATGCTCTCAATGCTAAAACAGGAATTTGGTGTAAACTCTAGGGCATGCTAAAATTAACTAATGAAGAAATAATACTAAAAGTATTCTAAAAGATGTCAAATGTTCAGTTGTTTCCTTTTCAGGGCCTGTTTGTGGGTTGCAGGCTGTATATAAAGAGATATGTATGTATGGCATAGATCAGTGTGTTTCAAAGTACAATTGGATATGTTCTATAGCTAAATTAAGACACAGTGATGTGTCAAATAGAATGCAGAGGCACAAGACGCTTTGGATAGGATGAGAAAACCATTCCCTATTGTGATAGAAACTCTCAAAATAGTCATCATAGAAATCAGCTCTTTTCCTACATGGGGAGGGGGTGCCCTGAAAGGTAAGAGCAGTACTTTGGCAAAATCATTATTTTTCATTTTAATCCTTTATAAATGTATATTTTATGTTCGCTTCTTATAAATAAATATTTTTTGTTTGTGCATTTTTTTGTCATTGTGTTCATTTACATAATATGCTAATGTTAATTTGCATTGGGACATCTGCATGGCATTTGAATCTAATTTTCATTCACACAAGTTGAATTTACACAGATGGCAGAGAACAATTTAAGAGTATTTCTGTTAGCAGAGAAAACATCCAACAAATTAGCTGTATTGTGAACATGCACAGGCACAGTGCCATGTAGTTGGGAGATGCGAAGAAATATAATGGAGAGAAGAAGAGTAATGATTAATGCAGAACGGGTGAGGAGGGGCAACAGAGATTATAAACTCTACCAGTACCATGGAGAGAAGAGAAATACACTGAAGATTCGTCTTCCAACAGGTTCCTACGGTTGAGATAGGATAAAAGTACAGCTATTCCTTTGTCTGAACCCAGCTGACATGTCTTGTCACTGTATGCATTGGGTAGAGAATGCACCTTCAATTAATCTGTATTCAGGAGGAATAAAATGCCAATTCTACCCACAGATCCAGAAATAGCTTTCACCCCATCTCTTTTAAGATTCAGCAGGTCTTGCACAGCACGATATGACATCTTTCCTTAATTAACAAAGACAACTTTTACCTTAAAGCACCAGATACATTTAGATGTTTCCTTAATCATATGATTTACATATCATTTGCATAGAAAGCATATAATCACGTAACGGGAAAGTTAAAATGCCACATGTATAGCAAAACTGTATCTGAATTAGTTTAAAAATATTATGTAAATGTATCTTCTGCTGTTTAGATCATTTTATTTTTCTTCTGTTTAATTCTATTTTCTTTTTATATAATCATGTATTTCAAGTAGTGTATGTTCACAAGTAAGATAGCACGTTTTATCCAGGGAATATAATACAACACAAAACAAGGGTTACAGATAATATTATTGCTTAAAATGGCATTTGAAGATGCAGTCACTAGTATCAAGTTACCTATTGGTCAGGCTTGAGCAATTCTTATTAGTATGTAACAAATTGGATAGTATAAATATCTCATAAAAGGAGCACAGCAGAAGTAGAGTCATGACAAGAATGCTGGATTAAGACTTTGCTGTATACTATTCCAGATGCCCCCTATGGGCCTTGAATGGAACTTTAGTTTTAAAAAAATAGTATACAGCACAAACATGACTTTTCTAGTTAAACATTATTTTGGGGTGTCTAAAGAGATGCTTAAAATATTTAGGTGTGGCTACCTCTTAGTCATGTAGGTATATTTAATATTTACTCATATGTAGTTCACTTCCAGGCTCAAAGTTTTTGTTTTATGTG